>NC_134471.1:35468993-35863993 GCF_964194025.1 Convolutriloba macropyga | reverse complement strand
ATTCCAAATATGAAATAAAGGCACGGTTGGCAACAAATACAAACAAAACAAGAAGTTATTTGTTTGGTTATTCTGTGAAGTGCTGTACGACGAAATTGTTGAAGGCATTCTTTGACCCGTTTGCTGCTTTCTCCTGCAATCTGGTGAACGATACTTTGTTTCGTACACAGTCTCCTTCGATTTGACTCATCCACGTTTTCCGTTGCCCCCCAGGAGCGCGTCTAGCATGGACGTATTGATCGGGCGGGTCCCAATCGAAGGCACTGCGGGCTAATCTTCCTGGTTCCATTCTCTGGATGTGTCCGTACCATTTTATCCGTTTGAGCATGATCATCGTGGATAGTTGGGGCATTCGTGATCTTGACATAATTTCTTCGTTCGTTGCTTTCTCCAGATATGACACACGTAGAATTCTCCGAAGACAACCACAGTGGAAACTCTCAAGTTTTCTCTCCATTAATTTCGAAAGAGTCCAAGTCTCTGAGCTGTACAGCACGGCTGATAAAACGAGTGCTTTGTACAAATTGCACTTGAGGTGCACGCTGAGCTGCTTGCTCTTCCAGAGATTTTGGAAGTTAGCAAACCGTTGTCTACCTTCTGCAAGTTTGCAATTGACTTCCTGTAGGTCTCCATGCTTGAGGCTGACATATGATCCGAGATACTTGAACGCTTCTAGGTTTTCAAACTCGTTTCCGAGAACATCTTGTACTTTGCAAGAAAACACGCGTGTGGCAACTGCTTTAGGTTTGCCACAGTATCTCGATTGGAGAACTTTTCGGCCATTGACTGTTTTGAACTTTCTTTCACACTTGTCACAGGTAAGGCTCGCCTCTAGTTGCTCGAACTTTGACTTGTCGACGACATTCTTTGACAAACCGGCTTTGCAGAATCTTGTTTGGTGCACTTTGCGTCCGGTAACTGTACTGAATTGCCGCTGACAATTCTGACATCTTAAAGACTCTTGGTCAGCCACCACTGACCGACTCTCATTTTCTAGCGACTCTGAATCTGCTACCGCAGATTGTTGTTGTGAAGCTACCAACGCTGGCTTAGCCTCCGCTAAGCTTTTCAATCTTAGCTTCCGGCCATCTTGTATTTCGAACCAACCCGCTTTCTTTTTCGTTCCAAGCAGCACCTCCGTGCTGATGGTTAGTCGTGACTGGCTAGATGTCTCTTCCAGGAGTCCTAGTTTGCCTTTATGTGTTCCAGTGAGTATCTCCACGTTCTGTTGAATACTAGGCACTGCAACAACATTTGGGTTGTCGCATTTTACGCCCATCTCCCAATGTCTAATCCTCCATGCACCGAGTTAGCTAAAATGTAGTTGATGACAAGGCCGAATAGGATTGGGGACCACACATCACCCTGCCTAACGCCCGTTCTGACATCAAATAAGCGTCCTTTCTCACCATCGGCTTTGACTCGACATTTGAATCCATCATAGCTGTTTCTTATGATGTTTATCACTTTTTGCGGAAGACCATAGTGTTTCATTATCTGGTACATCTGCTCACGATCGACAGAATCGAATGCCGCTCGAAAGTCTATGAAACAAAAGCTAATATCCAATTGAAACGCCATTGATTTCTCTATTATTTGACGCAGGGCAAAGAGTTGATCGGCGCATCCTCTGCTTTTTCTGAAGCCGCACTGCTCTTCCCTTAAGACGCGATCCACTGAATCTTTGCATCGATTGAGAATAACGGAAGCGAACACTTTGCCTGGTACTGACAATAGAGAGATCCCTCGGTGGTTCGAACACTCTGACCTCTTTCCTTTACTCTTGTATAATGGGACAATTTCTGCTACCTTCCAGTCATCGGGCAGAACTTCCGTCGACCAACACTTATCTATGATGTCCCAGAGCCACTCGACAATACCCTTGTGTGCTTTCAACATCTCACAGGAAATGTTATCGGGTCCACTTGCCTTGCCATTCTTCAACCTGCGGACAACTTCAAGCACTTCTTCAAATTGAATTGGGCTCAGGTCAATCGACAAGCTTTCAGCTGCTTCTTCGGGATCCAATCTCGTACTGCAACTGGATGTTGAGGGATTCAGGAGTTGACTAAAATGTTCCGTCAAGCGTTCAAGTCGTTCCTCTTTCGTCCGTAAGTTGACGCCAGTGCTTGAAACTAATTTGGTCAACTGAGGACTCCAGTTTCGGCAAATCTGCTGTGATGCCCCAAAAACCTCCTTCAAGTTGCCTCTGTCCGCAAAGCTCTGCACTTCTTGGCCTTTGCGTTCAAGCCATGCCCGTTTGTCTGCACGTAGAGCTTTTCTGACTTCCTTACAGCAGTTTGTGAACTCTAACAACGCCACCGCGCTGCTGTGTTTCTTCAACTGTAGATCAGCTCGTTTCCGGATAAGTTCCAGAGAATCTGGAGAAATCCAAGGTTTGTTCACTCGCTTGTCCGGAAGGAGGCATTTCACTGCTGCTTGGTTCAGGGCTTTTCGAAAATTGTCCCAAGACTGCTCTGTATTCTCGAAATCGCCGCTCTTATCAAGATGTAACTTGACCTCCTGCGTGAATAAGTCACGCGTTGTTTCATCTTGCAGCTTTGCAGAACTGATTCTGGGCGTGAAACATGGCTTTTTAGACAAGAGTTTCATAGATATTTCCGCAATGACCAGTTCATGATCGGTAATTGTGGTTTTACCTCTTCTGGTCCTCACATTCGTCAGACATCCTCTGTATCTCTCTGCAAACAGAATGTGATCTAGCATCTTTTTTCGACAACTCGGATCGGGAGGGTTGTAGGTGTACCGATGCACTTGTCGATGCTGGAACCATGTACCACCTACGAGCAATTTGTGTGAAGTGCAAAAAGATAACAACTTTTCCGAGTTTTCATTTTCTTCACCCATTCCAAACGGGCCTCTGCAGCTCATGGTGTCATTCAACTGGTGTCCAGGCTCTGCATTGAGGTCACCGATGACACAAATACGCTCCCTATGTTTGAAGCTGGAAACTAGGTCTGAAAGTTGACTCCAAAACAAATCCTTCTCTTGGAGACTAGCTTCATTCGTAGGTGCGTAGCAGACAACAACAGCTAGATTGGCTCTCCTCCGAGCCGCAAACTTGACGTAGCAAATACGTTCACTTAGAGCCACTTGTTCTACGATGCTGTTTATCAATGACTTCTTTACAGCAACGCCCACTCCTCCTTGTCTCGACTTTACACCAGACAACCACGAGTCAGACAGGTAGAGCTTGTGGTCTCCGAGATCAATTTCTTGCTCCTGCAATCTCGTCTCCTGCACTCCCAGAATATCCAACTTGTATTGCGCCAGATCCATTTTCAAAGCCTCTAAAGATCCGGCTTGGGTCAGTGTTCTGACGTTTAGAGTTGCAATTCTGAACTGGTTCCTCGGGAGATTCTTAGCACCCCTTACCCGGGACTCGGGGCCATGGTTGAATGTACTCATTGCTTTGGTGTTTGAAGGCTGAGATACGACTAGTTGCGCCACAAACTAGAAGACCAGTGCCTCGTTAGCTCGACCATGTGAGCGGAGAGCCGCAGCACATGACCTACCCCCAGGGGACACCACGTGGAGGTGAGGTTGGATTTTGTCCCCCATTACTACTACTACTACTACTACTACTACTACTACTACTACTACTACTACTACTACTACTACTACTACTACTACTACTACTACTACTACTACTACTACTACTTTTACTACTACTACTACTACTACTACTACTACTACTACTACTAATACTACTACTACTACTACTACTACTACTACTACTACTACTACTACTACTACTACTACTACTACTAATCTACTACTACTACTACTACTACTACTACTACTACTACTACTACTACTACTACTACTACTACTACTACTACTACTACTACTACTACTACTACTACTACTACTTTTACTACTACTACTACTACTACTACTACTACTACTACTACTACTACTACTACTACTACTACTACTACTACTACTACTACTACTACTGCTGCTGCTGCTGCTGCTGCTGCTATTTGTATCAAGGGCATCTCTGCAGCGAGATCGCGTTTTTAGTTAATTTTGTGATGACGTTTGTCACCCCGCCAAGTCTTTTGAGATAAAGAAATTAATTCTGAGAGAATATTTTTTGTATTTTCAACCTCGGCAGCTAATAAGATAGTCCAATAGCATTTGATACAATTATCTTTTTCATTAAATTACTTTGGGTTTTTCGTGTGATTACTTGCGTGTTTCAGTTGGCTAGTTTCAACTTCATTTAATTAGCATTACGTCATCGGTGCACAGACGATCCTCTCAGGTGCCATTCACGTTGTTAACTCTGAGATTTTTTGCTACCGACATCTTTGTCTGTGAATAATCTTCCAGATTTGATTTGCTTTTTAATGTGTTCAATTAGCAGTGATCAGCTAATTGTGATTTCTCAGGTGGTTGTTTACCCCCCATTTTAAACCGCGCTTTCACTTTGCTTTGCATTTGTTTTTGTTATTTTTCTTGGTTTCGGGTGGTTTATGTTGATTACATGTCTGTAGGATGGAGGCAACGAGATTGGTTTGGATGGAGTAATTGGTTGTGGGATTTAAGGAGTCGTTGTTGTTTATTTTAGGACAATTAGAGGGAGCCTTGGAGTGAGAGAATTAAAGAGAGGCACCCCAAGAGTAGCACCGGAAGCCACTCTTCTTTTTTAGAGGACAAGCACCCGGATTGTGTACTGAGAGTAGATTGAGTTGTTGTTGGTTTTGACGTTAATAGCGAGTGGAAGACAGAAATAAAGTCTTTAGAGAAAGAGAAACAGAGACACCCTCAGTGCACCAGCGGCAGCCGTTCCTCTCTTTCAGAGGAAAAGCAGTTGGTTTGAGCACTGAGAGCGCTTGTGATTTTTGTCTTTTTTGATTCGGGTATATTCGCCCATGCATGAATGAGTGGCTGATCCCAAGCGTGAACAGAGTGTGGAGCCAGTATCAAGGCCTCAACATGATTCCCACGATCATGCTGTCATTTCTTACTGGGATCCCGGAGTTAGAATTGTGGGGCAAGTATCAAGGCCTCAGCGTGATTGCCGCGATCATGCTGCCCTCCCTTACTGGTGCCCTGGAGTTAGAGTGTGGGGCCAGTATCAAGGCCTCAGCATGATTCCCGCGATCATGCTGCCCTCCCTTACTGGTGCCGTGGAGTTAGAGTGTGGGGCCAGTATCAAGGCCTAAGCATGATTCCTACGATCATGCTGCCCTCCCTTACTGGTACACTGGAGTTAGATCAGCTTCAAGACCTAGGCTGATTCTTTTGATCCGTCTAGTCTCCCACACTGATCTTTTTGATGTGGTGGTCATCGGATCTTTCGTTTTTTGGGTTCTGAAAGGCTATATCAGGTGCTGAAAATGCATTTACATAGCCACATATATACATACACACATCAAACATCCACTAATACATAAAAATATACAAACACGTAACAGCCATCTATCCAAAAAAACTGTTCAGCCGGGCAGAGTATTTTTGGACGGTTTCAGCTAACGTCTCGATTTATATCCCAGGACGTCCGAATCCACCTTTTTTGGGAGAGTTTGCTAGTATTTTTGACCGCTTCATAAGTCTCGAGTCATACCCCAAGACGTAGTTAACTATTTTTTGTTCTCCTAAGCTTTAGGCTTGTCATCAATTTGTTACTGTTTTTGATGGTTTCAGCAAACGTCTTGAGTCATATCCCAAAACGTCCTCATCCGCCTTTTTTTCAGGATTTTTGCTGTAATTCTTGTTTTTCTCTTTCTGCCCCTTCTTTTAATTTTTTTCCTCAATGGCTTCAGCTAATGTCTAGAGTCATACCCCGAGACGTCCGCATCCACATTTCGTCTTTTTATGTTTGAGGTTTTAAAAATGGTACTGTTTTTGATGGCTTCAGCTAACGTCTCGAGTCACACTTCAAAAGGTCCACGTCCAACTTTTTTTTTAGAATCTTGTCATAGTTTTGGTTTTTTTTCTTTCTTTTTTCTATTTAACCTGCTTTTTTTCCTTTTCTTTTTGTTCTTTAACCTGACTTATCTTTATATTCGTTTTTTATGGGCTTCAGCTAACGTCTCGAGTCATACTCTAAGACGTCCGCGTCCATCGTTGTTTGATTTCGTTTTTTTCCCTTTTAAAAAAATGTTTTGCAAAGAAAAGCGATACATCTTGACCTGGATCCAAGTTAACAAATGATTTTCCACTATGTTTCTAATTTCTTTATTTCGTTTTATAGCCCTTGCATATTATTCCAAGATTAATTTGTAGATTGTTTTGTTTACTGTTTCTAAGTTTCCGATTTGATGTAACTCATTTATGCTCGTCCTCATTGGCAGGTTATATTCACGTTTTATAGCTTTATTTTGCTCCTGTTGTGTCTTGTTGAGACCAGTTTTTGTTACATTTGCCCAAGCTGCATTTGCATACCTGTATAGTGGTCTTACTATTATTTTATATAGGTACTTGAATATTTTCTTCAACGTGAGATGGATCCTCAACCGCTGGCACTCTGAATAAACATGATGCTTTTTGATCGTTGCCTGGTGATGGATTTCAAAATGAAATTGTCCCAGTTTCTCAATCCATCTTGCCAGCATTTCTTCGTGTTCCTTGAAGCGGTACAACCACATTTCTTTGCAATGGTAAATTTTCTTCGCAGAAGTTTTTCCTTTTTGCCGAATAAGATAACGAAAACACTGTTGATAGTCAAATATATCTTCATGAAAATTAACTGACAGATATGCGCAAGCGGACATCACAGAAATAACTATCTGTCTGGAAGATTATCCAGAGACACACACACACTACACAAACAAAAAATAAGAAATAGCTACTAAACATCTTCAAATCGGAATCAAACAACCAGAAAAATGAGGTAAAATTTCTTGGACATGGCCCAAATTTTAAATTGATATGGACAAACCATGTCATTAAAATAGTCACAAAAATGCAACAGAGAATCAACATGCTAAGGTAAGTTAAGGCAAAGACATAAAATCTAAAATTATTATGTACTAGTCGAACAAACCAAAAAAATACCGTGTGCGATGAATTTTGAAGCCAGAGAGAAGACCGTCGAAAGCCTCAGCAGAACTCGCGAGAAAGAAACGTTTTAACGTTTTTCTGCGGGTGGAACAAGAGAAGCGGTCCCGAAAGAGAATAAGGATTGGGGTTTCAATTACAACATGGAAACTCTGGACAGATTTTCGAAATTTGTATATCACCCAAGGGCTGCTTAGGCGACAAAAACTGCTCAAAGACAACTACCGAGTCCAGCAAATAGTTGTACACCGATCATATATGGATGTCATTCTACCTCACTGACATGAATCGATGGAACACAAAAGAGTGCAAAAGGAGTGTTTGTCATGAATTAGTACTATCCATTATGCAGGTAATTAGGCAAAAAACCTACTTCAAACACAGGAAGTTTGGACTCAAATACCAAACTGGGTCCTGTTCTAAGCTGGTTTTTAATCCAGCAGTAAAGCCAACGCAAACAAGTTTCCCTTGTTCTTTAGTGGTCTTCTTGTTATACGTGAATTACTAAATGACCTAAATTATATCATTGAAGACATGAAAACTTAAAAACAGCAAAAAGTGCCTTACGATAGACCCAAGAAATTCACAAATCGCCCAAGGGAAAATCGAATGCAAACTAAAATACCAGAGAGATCCCCTAGTGTCAAGAGAGTTGACGGTTTTATTGACCGTCTAACAGGATACTCAAATTGAACAACAGGATACTGCAGTTTCTAACGAAGAAACAAAAACGAAAGAGATCCCAAGTCAAAGCAAAATTGATCCAGAGATGGGATAACCCGATGAAAATTTGCTGGAGACTAAACCTGACATCGAAATACTGATGGATATACTGATGGAGAGGCAGAATCTAGCAATAGCAGAGCACAACTTACCAAACCCGACAAAACAAAGTTAAACGGTACTCCGAAGGAGACGTCAAGTAAGTCAAAAACACAAGAACAGAAGAGCGGTACAACAAAAACTCAGAGTGAAGGTCACAGTAGCTCACAAAAGGTTACACGAAGCTCTAGTAGACAAGAAAGTCAAGACAAAGACTCCAACAGGAAAACAGCTCGAGGCGGACTAAAAGTCAAAACTTCAAAAAAAAAAAAACGCGACCCACTGAAGGCCGATCAAAACCCAGCAAATTTAAGAAAAATTTGTTGCATAAATATGAAAACGATGTTCAAAATGATGGCTGGTTTGAATAAAATAAATCTTTTAATAAAAGCGGCATTGAGAAGAAACATTTTTGTGTGGTAATATGTTTGTTTTTTTTTGCTGGCTCATGGGTCCATAAACAGCAGCGAAGCAGAAATTACAACATCCAATTTCCCAAAAATGCACAAACATTTACATTTTTTATTGGGATAAAGATTGTACAAAAAACCAAAAATACGCTTATGTAATATCCAATGAACACGTATTATATCCCAAGAGTATGAGAATCCAATGGAATTACTGCATGTTTCAAGTTGCATACACTGTTCGTGGCGTCAAGAAAAATAAATGGTGGGACGAGGCGGTTTTTATTAAAGATAACTCTCAATTGATTCCCACCTATTATCAGTTTTCATGTGAATTTTGTAGCAACTTGCTATCAGGAATATCGGTAAAATTACCGGGAATCAGAAATGAAGATTTTACATCAGAAACCATACTATTGATGAAAATACAAGTGTCGAAAAAAAATTTGCAAAAAAAATCAAAATTAGCCGGTGCTTTTATGAAGGGCGGTAAAAAAAAGGTGTAAAGATTGCGTGACCAAAAATTTAGCATACAAAACTGAAACCAAATATCACCGTTGACATAGTTATTGATGCAATGGTAGCACTTTGAAAAATAATGCTGAAATATTACCAACAGAATAGGGCCCAAAGATTAGGTTTGAAGACACAATTGGAAACCAACACATTTTATCTAGGAAAGAGATAGTGTTGAGATTTCTTATGTCCAATAAAGAGTCCAAAATAAACATATAACAGAATTGGTCAACCTAGCGGAATTCTCGAATCAAAACACACCAAAATTGATTGCTGTGGGCGATCATCACTATGTGATGGGCGGTGATAAAAGACAAATTCAGAGAAAAGAAGATAACAGCCATATATTGATGGATGAGACTAACAATCAAAATGTCATTTTAACCTCGATATAACTTCTCCGGAAACGGCATACACTGCCACTATGCACGATGTCAGCAAAAAGGGGTTTAGATGTCTTATTTGTCCACGAATTCACGGCCTTACATGCAATTGTCGACGGACTCTCGAAGATGGGATCTGATAAGAATAAATTTAATGAACAAATTGTAATAGTACTATTGGTGAACGGTGATTCTCATTCAAGTTGTAACAGAGAGATCTAAAACTGCATGCACAGTCAGCAGATGCAGTACCTTTTGTACCTCACTGTGCAACAGTTTCAGAGTAACTAACTACTCTACAACATTGTATTGAGGAAGTGTCGATAATCGTAAGAGAGTAACGTTCAAAGATACGTGCGCTATTTGCACCCAATGTCCAAAGTTTTACCTTACAAATTTTATCTATATTACAAGCTCATTAAATTCAAACCGCGGTTCCTTAGTGTGTTTCAGACAGATAATGTTTCATGGAGTGCATTTGGACAGAGTGTAACGATAGTAGAAAAACCAAACAGTTTGTCTTATCTTGATCAACCGAAAAATGAAATTAACATTTTAAGGGAAGTTGTTGATAAATTATTTATAGAGAAACGACTTGTAGAAAGTCGACTAGCACAAATATATCGGCATAGTCGAGGAAAAATAACAGGCAGAGAAGTTTTCTTGCGTCCAAGTAGAAAGTGTACAGATTAAAAGCTCTTAGTTTTTAATAGATACACAAGTGATTGAAATTGACATAAAGTTGCCTGGATTAAAGCGATAGTCAATTTTATTTTGAAATTGTAGCACAAAGTCACAAAGTGAGAGAAATGACCTTAAAACCTTAAATCTAATGACATTTTTTAATTCCTCAAAATCTAGTCTTGTTTATTCGATTAACTTTATCCACTACATTTTTTTTCAAAGGTGTTCAATCGAAAGCGTTACTGCAATCGATTATACCATTAATTGAATTTAATTATTTAACTGCTCTGAAAAATCAGCGATTGTGGCGAAAACATGTCTTGAAAAAAGTTGTTGAGACAAAAGTAAACAAGTTGTCGGGTATCAGCAAAACGACACATGAGCCGGGGACTGTTAGCCATGAAAATACAAAAATTTTGAGCTGGAAAAATTAGCAACGCCATAAGAATTTCTTGTATGATGATGGTCTACCTAACCATGTCTATTACATGTTTTAAGTGGAAACGATCTAGGAACCAAAAGTGAGAGATTATTGGTACCATCTGACACAATTTTTTGAATCTAAAGCAGTTTTCGAAAATGACAACAAATATTTCAGAAAGATGATGGCCATGGATGAATTCTATTCTACAACTTTAACCCAAATATCGAATTTTAGTATTCAGAAATAGAATCGAAAAAAAAATCTGGAGGTAAGCAACGAAGAGCTTGGAGTTGCTTCATTACAAATACAGGGCGATTTAAAAATGTTCAACAAGAGTTTAATTTGCTGAAAGGGCAAAAGGGTAAAAATCAAAAGCAACTAGTCGTTGCTGAAAAGCAACAGGAGCACGTTCGAGCTAGATTTAAAGCTAATTAAGTTTAACAAAAGCCTATTTGAGTTGGAACGTCTACTACGGCAAATGCGACTTGACTGCTAGTTTGCTCGAACTTAATCAGATGTTTAATCTTGGGAGCTAAACGCAGCTCCGAAAAAATTGTTGGAAACGATGGCAAGCTCCTCTATAGGTTTTGAAAACAGCAGCAAAATTCAGAAGATTACACCAAAGAAATTATCGCCAAATTACGGCGGAGATAAACGCCAAAGATCTGTTTGGAAAACGACTGCAGTAGATGATCAGGAATTTCCCTCATCAGGAAAATGTACCGTTTTTCATATGTCATCTTGTTCGGGAGTCACCTACTGCATCTATGGAGGAAATGTGAAGGCGTTTCAAAGGATCGGCTCTGTGGATTCACCCTGTTGAAGGAGGCGTCACAGAAAAATCTAAGATAGTGAATCGAACAAAATCTGTGCTCTTGGGCGATGGACTGCGAAATAAATGTGAAACACACCGATGGAAGGTAAAGGTGGAACTTTTAAGTTTTTAATGAGTTGAACATTTTGCTTCTGCAGGGGCGCTAAAAAACTCCTAAAAATGCGAACGAATTTTTCAAAGCCGAAGCTCCGGAAAATTACGTTATAACGTGCTTTTAAAAAAAAAACACTTGAAAGAGACAGTTATTTATGGCTTAACAATTATCAGAAAGTTTTTAACCACTTGTCAAAATTAATTAATGTTCAAACTTGAAGACCGACAATGTCAGACGATAATTATAAAGTACAAACGCTATCATTGGGAACAAAGACTCTATTTTGGAAAGAAAAACAGAGCATCTTAGTTATCTTTGTAAATAAAAATAAAGGTAAAACCGGGCGCTAAACTGGTAAAATTTGAGTGTCAAACCTCATAATAATCTTCGAACCCATTTCAGAGGCTGCCTTCCCTACAATTCAATTTTTAGTTGATTTTTCTGAATACAACTTCATGAAATTTTAGAATTTTTCAAAAGAATTCGGAGGAGATTTTTAGAACTCCAGTTCAATACAAATAATTTAATTGCGTCCTTTCCAATCAGATCTTTTCTCAAATCCATATGCTTTCCACCAATTTCTTTATGTCTGGCATATAGCCACCCATTTCAATCTTGCAACATCGGTTTTGACAGATACTTCTGCAATCATGGCAGAAAATTCGTCTATTATGTGTTGCGTTGATACCAATTGACCTTTTCTTTGAATTAGATGGTAACCAATTTTATAATCTGCATTTGTGCTTTCATTGCATCCCCGCACATTTGTTTCATTTTGAGCCAGTAGTCTAAATTATCACTGTTGCGTTGTATCTGTAAGCAGGGAGATAACATTTTTGTTGCAAAGGAACTGTTCCATTCGACCGACCCTTTTCCACAGTTTCAGGAGCTGGTAGTTTTAATATCCTCTCTCAAATGTCTTCATGGCCATATGGCGCTTCGTTATCGACATCTCCCTTCAAATAATCATAAGCTTCTAGGCCAATTGCTTCAACGAACTCTCCCAATAAACGTCTTTTACGTACACCAGCTGATCTGATCTTTGTATCATAAGGTGCACCAATTTTTTATTCTGCGCTAGCGCCTTCAAATCAACATAAACTTTTTGGTTATTGCAGCCACCCGTGCACAGTGGGTTATATCTTTGTTTAATTGTGCGTGGTACTTTTGAACAAAATATTGGAAAAGAAGAAGTTGAAAAACTAATTTATTATGCAGAAGAATTCATAAAGTTAAAATAAGGGTCTTTAGAGTGGTTAGCTCGCCAGGTTTTTTGAATTTTCACTGTCTGAAAAAAATCATTTGTTAGTCAGTACCAAATAATGGTTCTATCACCGTGGTAAGTCAACAACCAAGTCAACAATAATACTACAATTTTAATGATTTTGCACGAAGCCCGAGCTTTGTCAAAGTAAAATATCTATTTTGTTTCTTGACACCTGTCAACCTTGTGTCAGCCATAAGTCAGGTAATAAATTAACTTTTATGCTAAATCTTCGACCTCGAAGCTCAAGGTTTTTTAAGTGATCTTTTTATACGAATAAGTGTGCAACTCTCAATAAGGACAGAACGTACAACTCACTCAAAAAAATCAACCAGTATTTTCATATACAAACACTGTTTCATGAAAATCTCAATATAAAATATTGAAATTTTCATATAGAGGTTTTAATGTCAGTTTTTGTCAATCAGGATTTTCTCGGCGTCTTTGAACCCAAAAAATTTTTTGTAAGCTTCTCGCGCTGCATCGTTGAACACGAATTTGAATGCCCGATTAATTGACTTGAAGAACTCCGCATCCCCCACTAGCATCAGGGTGCGTTAATAGGTTCATCTAATGATAGTATTTATTCATTTGTTATTTAGAAGCAGAACCTTTGACCAATAAGATCCCAAACAGCGTAGCAAGCCCCTAAACTATATTTTTTATTTGGTATCTCGAAAAGACAATTGTTAGTTGCCTTTGTTTTAGCTTTCTTGTTTTTCAAAGAACTTTTCTGTCTCCTGTGATATATTATGGCCAAGTACTAATTGTAGTATTCCAGCTGCTGCAGCTCTGACCCCAATTGATTGTTGTATTTCTCCAGCCTTTTGATTGCTTCGCTCTTCTTAGCAGCATTGAACTTACAATCGGTCAAATTTTTTTTCAAAAAATTGACTGACTTCTCCTGCTCGGTATTTCTGGCTGCCACTGTTTTTGGAATATCTCTTAGCTTCCCACACTTGGCGCTCAGTTTGCGCATTGTTTCCTTTGTCCCCTCTTTGACCTTTTCACAATGGTTGTTGATTTTTTTGTCGAAGCTCGACAAGTTCTTCTTGAAGTAAAGTGGTAGTACTCTACAACTTCTCTAGTTAAACGCAATGGTTTTTCAGCTCCACTTCAGTCTCTAAGGCTTGGGACCAAATATTGGCGGATGCCAGAACTTCTAACGTAAATACCCTCCGAGTCCGAGGTAGAAAGGATTCCAATCGGTTTTCCCGGCGAACACTCGGATATAATTGTCCACATCTCGGGCATATACTATACATATTAACCATTTTGAGGGTCTCGTTGCCTGCTTTAGTATTTAAGAACTCCAAATTTGTTTTATCCAATTTTTGATTCTCGGTCTCATGACGCATCCATATCGTTATTTATGACTTCAGAATTTTCTTTTTTTTTGGTTTTGAGCTCTGAACATACTCAAATTTTTTACCTTGACATCAAGACTTTCTTTTTTTTTGGTCTTGAACTCAATACATATTCATTTTTTGGTCATGAAATCAAAAAAAAAATATTTTTAGTCTGAACCTCAAAATTTTCTCTTTTTTTGATCTTTTTATTTTGCGACATTTTCGTTTTTGGTCCTGAAGTTAAAACACAATCAGTTTTTAGACTTGAAAAGATTTTCTTTTTATTGTCTTTAACACAAGACATATTGATTTTCTTTGCATCGAAATCATGATGTAATCAATTTCTAGTATTGACCTCAACACTTTGTTTTTTTAGACATGCGACGACTTTTTTCCTTAATCATTTTTGTTTGTTCTCGGCGTTCTTTCATTAAATCAGTTGATTAACTGTTTGGGCATACATTTTCCGGTTCCGGAGTCAAAATTTAGCAAAAATTGTTGCCAAGGTGCTCTATTAAATACTAATCATAAATAGATTAACAATACGTGAAAAAATTTCACATAAAAATATGAAATAGACTGTTAAGACTAACACAACAATATCTTTGTTTTTGACTAAACGAAAAAGGTTTTGATTTTTAAGTTACGGATGACTATTTTCTCCTTCGCTAGGAAAATTTCTTGTTAAAATTGGTTGTGCCAATTTATACAGTTTTCAAGACTGTATTTTTCTTTTGAATCTCGGAATGCTTCTCTGCTGATTATTCTTTGACTATTATTCTTTTCTATTGGCAATCTATTTTAGTAATTTGACTGTTCATTCAATCTGATTTTGAGAAAAAGCTAGGATTTTGGTTTTGATTACTAGCATCTCAGGAATTATTCATAGACCATTATTATAATTCTAATCCTTTGAATTCTTTCAGTGTCTCACCATATTGTTGATAGCTGCCATCTTCTAATTTGATGATATTTGGTACAGCGGTTTGCATGCAGCGATTGTATAATTATGAAATGAAATTATGGTATGTGGGTCCATATACCTAATAGGAGAAATATTTTAAGCCTCTATTAACACAGAAAATTTGGTGCGGAACATGTAAAACGGATCTCACTCTTTCAAGGTAGGTTCCTTTCTCGGAGAGCCTTACTGAAAGACTTTAGACAACAACGTTTTTAGACATTTCAATCATTGTTTGAGTTTTCAGTTGCCGAATCTCAAATAATTGTGTTCTGTTTTTCATCAAAAAATTTTCCTCACTTCCAGCATTTCGAAGTTAGAGTTGTAACCGCTTGAGAGAAACATTTCCAGGATTACCTAAAGTTTATGAGTTGCAAATTCTGATCTATTCGTGAAGACAAAATACCTGGAATTCCGGTTATTTTACCTGCTGTCCGCCCAAAACTGTTTTCTCCTCTAAAACTTCCAATGCCATTTTTTCAAATTTGTTTTCGTGCAAAACCTTTCCAATGATAAAGGTTGTCTTGTTGTTACCAAAAATTTTGGCAGGGTCAATCCTATTAAATTATTTTTATAGTTTGACAAGCCTGCAGTTCTCGATATTAAGAAAAATTCTCTCAATTGTCTTCAAAGTATGTGTTTTTGTTGAAAATAGTTTTTGGAAAACCAAGTGGATTGTTAAAACCTAATGTGTTTCTCCACAGCAGCTTTCCCAAAATTGCTGCGATGTAAATTCTTGCACTGATTTTTACGTTTCCCAGAGTTTTTTCTCCTGTAGGAGAAAATCACTTGACAGGCTCAGCTTTTATAGCGACTTCGCGCCCGTTTTTTCACAAAACTTTGACTATGTTCCTCAACACAAGTGATTTTGCTTGCTTGTCAAAAAAAAAGATGCCTGTTATCCACCTGTTGACTTTGAACGTCTTATCTTAAAAATTTGGCATTAAGAATATTTTGTTCTGTCAAATTTTTCCACAAGTTCCTTTGTTAAAAGGGCATATTGGTTTTAATAGATCGAATTTTCAAATTTTCTGTAACAAAAACAACATCGTTATATAAGTTTCTGTTCCTTAGACACTGTATGTGCTGCTTCATACAAGCAAATTTTTTTTATCTCTTGTTAAACCTCAGAATGTATTAAACTACCCTTTTCAATTGTTTTCGATACTCAAAATTTGTTATTGCAATTTTTTCTCTGGTCCAGAGTATACATTTTTTGTTGAAACGACATTGTTAAAATCTTACCGATATAAATTAATACAAAGAGAAGGAGAAGCAAAATTAGCGAGCATTGCCAGATACATAGTGATGCTCCATTACGCGATGCTCAGGACGAACTTGCATTGTTCTTGTGTCCATAATTTCTTTCTGAATTTTCCGGAAACGAAAATATCATCAGAGTTTCCTCACTACGTACAAACTCTTCATCTTACTTATTCAAGTAATTTTCAAATTCTTAGGTACTGATATTATTTAGTTGCTAGACATTGTAGCTATTTTGGAGCCTTTTGATCACTTTCAATTTTTGCCAACGTACTTTTTGTTCTACTACTCGCTTATTGTGGCTGCCTTCCAGTTTTAGAATCTTGGTTTTTGCTGCTTTTTGTCCAGTATTCTCTTTACGACTCGAAGCGTATTCATCTCCTCCTTCGTTGTTTGCCTTTTTCCCATCAGGGATTGCATGCTCTGATCATTTAATTTCATTTTCAAAACCACCATTCGTAGCATTCAGCAGATTGATAGCGTTTTGGGCTTCAATTTTGATCATCTAACTTTATATTAGTTTCACTGTTTGTGCATGATTTTATCTCAATTATATCATCAACGTCTGAGCTGTCCAAAAAAATGTCTCCTCCTTAACTGTTGTCTTTCGTATTGCATGAGGCTCAGGTGTAAATGGCTTTTCTCGCGTTCCATAGTTTCTTAATCGGTCACAATAGACATTACTTAATCTTTGTCTGTTTATTTCTCACCTTGAAATTAAAACGGTTTATATCTTCAACAATTGCGTATGGTCTTCTATAGAAAGAACTAAACTTTCTTGTTTCTCGTTTTTTTTCTCATTGGGTTGAAAACCAAAACTTCTTCTATGTTTTAGTTTGGTCCATACTTACTAGGATCATTATAGGTTAATGATAGATCATTAAGCGTCTTTGTTCGACAACCATAAACTCTCGCATCAACAGCTGCGTTTCCTGCAAGTTTTGTTTCATTGTGAAAGCAAAGTCACATGTTGTTGCATATATTGCGTTCTGTGGTATGCTACGGTTGCAATCTATAGGTTCGGATAGTGGAAAACCCCATACCACATACGCTGGACTGTAGTTTGTTACACTATAGATTCATGATTGATAGGCCATCATCGCTAATGGTAGGAAGTATTTCAACTCACATCGGTTTTGGCCTACGTATATAGAGCACATCTAGCATTCTTCTTGTTTTCGGATTGTTGTTCCAATTATTGCCTTGTATATAGTAAGAAGCGCCTAATTTTCTCTGTATTCCTATAGCACTTCAACGGCTATCGAAAGATTTTGAAAAAAAATTCGACTATTGGTCACGGTGCAGGTTAACTGGACATCCAATTCCCACTATTCAATGTTCAACAAAAGCTATTTCCGCGATTTTTTTTTCTCTTGATTGGGCAAGGCTCCGGCTTCATAACACTTACTGAATTGATCTCCGATAATAGGAGGTACTTGCTGAGACTCGGGAAGTGGACCCATTATATCGTGAGCTACTTGCCAAAAGGAGTGACTAGGTTTTCATTTTGTGGTTGAATGTTGATATTTCCGCTTGCCGCCTTTCCCTCTCGGGCACACATCACAGGTTTATGTCCAACTCTTCACGTCCGTTCACATGCACTGCCAATAAGCCTTACACAAGCGGTTTGGTTTTCTTCTCAATCGCAAAGTGACTTGCGCTTGGAGAGTCATGCAGCAAACCACGGACTTGGGATACTCTCTAGCATGGTACCAGCCAGCAATTGGTAAACAGTTTCAAATTTAGGCTCAGTTTGGTGTTTTCGATACCAAACCAAATCAATGAGACCAACATTTGCATACTGAATCCAGCATTTCCATAACTCCTTGGAAACTCCTTTTTTCATGTGTCTGATTAAGTTTCTTTTTGTTTATTGACCCGTGAGTATACCTCTTTGAGTAAATTATAGCTTTGCTGCGTAAGTCACAGTTTGCCAACTTCAACTCCAATAGTGCACAATTATCAGCTCTGTCCAGCGCAATGGCGTTAACAAAAACTTTCTGTTCCTCATGTTTTGAGTTTATGCGTGATAGAAAGTCAGCATGTGGGATTTTTTCCCCTGCTCATTGCGTGAAGTCAAAATTAAATTGCCCAATTTAGTCTATTCATCCTTCATTTATACCACTTGGTGCGTTGGAAACCATTGACCAAGTAATTACTTTTTAAAATGTTGCGTAAAACGAACAATTGCTAATGATTACCTTGTAGTTGCTGACTAAAGAAATTGACTTTCGCTCAAAATTCTGCTAGCTCATGCAATGACTCTATCTTCGGTTCTCTTTTAGTGTAGAACTGCTCCCAAGCCTTTAGCGAAACATCCGTAGTTAATGTATAAGGGTTCCTATCATTTTGTCTTCCTAAAACCGGGTGAGCCAATAGCTTCTTCTTTAATTCGGCTACCGCAATTTTGGGTACCACTTGATAATAGCCCACAAGGCCCAGAAAGACCCTGATGTCTTGCAAAGAGGATGGCTCTTCATTCTTTCTGCCGTTCTTTTTTCTTTTGGGTCAGCCTTGATTAGACTATCAAATATAATCTGCCCCAATAAGCTGACATGCTTTTGGAAAAAAATCCATTTTGATCCTTTGACCTTGAATCCACTCTCCACTAAGCCTTGGAAAACAAGTTATATCCGATTCAAATGTTCATCGAAATTCCTTTTGTTTACGACAGCATAATCTAAACGAATTAAAGCCATTTTTAAGAGAGGCCAGCAAAAATTAAATCCAACAATTTTTGAAAACCCCTGGCTCACATCCTAATTTACAAAGAAGTCTTTTGCACTTATACAAGCCACTTTTTAAACTTTTTTAAATGTTAAAAAAATTTTAAATTTTGACTATTGTTTCCGAGCCCATCTGAAAAAATTCCCCGACAAATGGTATATCTTCGAGAAGTACGTGTTTTCCTCCAGAGAATCAAAAACCTGTTTAATTTGCTGTAGCGGCCGGAATGTTTTCTCTATTTGTTTGTGTAGACCACGATTGTCTACAACCAAGCCATAGGCTCCATTGTTATTGGTATTAGTAATGGTAGTGCTGCCCAATTGGAGTGTGTTGGTTTGCCTAATACATCTCGTTATAAGTCTTCAACAATTTTTTATGGTCTTTCTTTTCTTTAAATGCATGCTGCCATATGTATTGCTAAACGGGTCTGCATCTTTTTTCACTTTTGTTTTTTGATGAATTCGGTCACAAAATCCCAGATTTTTTGAATTTTGCGAAAACGTTATCTCATATTTTGTTCAAAATGCGCTTACTTTTCTCCGTTCCATTCCTCACAGGACAGTTCTCTTAACACAAATTTACATGTGTCTCAAAAACAAACTCTTGTCTCGTCTTCGTATTTGGTTCAGGGTTGTTCTCCTGTATTTGTGAATTCATTTCAATGATTTCGACAGATGCGGTTCTCGCATAGTTTGTTAACATTCCTGTGTTCTATTATAGATTTCAAAACTCAAACCTATGCGACATCATCAGCAATGCCATTTAGCAACCCTGCTATAAATACTTTGATTTGTCTGCGAATTCCTTCATGGGTTCAATTATGTTTTAGTTTGATTTGTTTTTTACCAGCGACGAGTGGGTTCATGATATTCCTGATTTTGACTTCAAATTTTTGAAGAAAAACAGATTTCTGATTTCAGTTCATTTCATCTGGGCTTCAAGATACAATCAAAATTGTATAAGAACTTCATGCCTATTAGACAAGGCGTTATATCAAGTTTGGTCACTAGAAATTGAATTGATCTTTAAGATGCAAATTTGTGAAGTTCGACAAGGAGAACTGCTGAACCCTTTACAGGTATCTTCTCGTTGTTGGCAGCTATTACATTTTACTGCACATTATGATTTGGCTAGGTTCTCCAAGTTACTTATAGAGTTTGTCGCTTTTAATATTGACACTACTTCTACTAGCAACTAAAGCTGTTATCAATTTGTCTTTAACCGTTATTTTTGCAAAAATTAAAGGCCTCCACTGCGCTACTTCCGCACGCAATACAATTACGTAGCCCGCTGAAATGAAGCTGAAGCCCTGCTATCTTCAATTAGTTCTCGTTTAAATATGGACAGTTTCGTTTGAAATGATTTGGGCTCCCACATTCGAAGCAGTTCCTGCTTTCTATGGTTGCAATGTTTCGTTGACCCCAATGGCGACATTTTTCGTTCTCGAAAGTCACTGCCACCTCTGACTGCGCGGCAAGACTCTAATGCGACCGATCTGGTCTTTGCCTTTTGTTTTTGCCTTTTAGTGTTAGCGATTGCGCTCTGCATTTGCGATTGCTTCGCCAACTATCACATCTAGTTCTGTTATAGCTACTGTAACTTCTATTTCTATCTCCGGTTTCTCTTGAACCTCGACGGCTACAAAATGGCGAAAACTGTTTTAGCCGCGCCCCTCGCGATAAAAACTCATGTTACTGCTTCTTAATGAAGTGCTCTCTCTAATGTCTGCGAATCACCCAAAAAAATCTGTTAATCTCGTCTGAAGTTTGCGGTCTTTTCATAGCTTTTTTTAGTGTCCTCCTAAAGTCTCATCATAGCTCTTTCTAGTGTTTTTTAGTCTCATCATAGCTCTTTCTAGTATCCTCCGAAAGTGTACAATAAGAATCAATAGCCGACATTTGTTTTAGTCTTAGTGCGAAACAATTCGGCTGTTAATCAATTTAGGTCTCGGGGCGGTCTACTGTTTCGTTTCTTTGCCACTTTTTAAGCTATCACAATAGCTGAAAATGTGAAACATCAGCGGTTCCGGTAATAGGGTTTTTGAGGAGTGTCGCCCCATCCGTGTTTTATTGAAAGGCTATTGTTTTTCAATTTATTTGAATAATTCTGTTCGAAACCCGAATTGATTTGGTTCTCAAACTCAACAGCTTTTAAATTCTATTGATGGTGTTTTTGCTGCTTGAAGAAATGCAACAGAACTTGATGTTCAATGGTACTTTTTGTCAAAATACCTCAAACTCAAAAACAGATTACTATTTTATCATCAAAAAACACTCACGACCCGATTTATGATAAACTAATTTTTAAAGGTACTCTTTTGAAAATTTGACGATGGTACTCTTTCTTGTCGACTCCCGACTGCAATTCACAATTCCTCTTCCTGGTTGTGATCTTGATAAGTCAAACTTGAGTTAACAATTGATTTTCGAGCAAAAAGTTGATTTTTTTTGAAATCAGTCCAACGCTTAACATAATTGGGTTGTGGTTTTCTAATAATCTTTTATCTCTGTCGCCACTATAGCAGCCGCTCGTGCACAATATTTTATATCTTTAGTTAATGGAGTGTGGCACTAGTGAAACTACTATTGAAAGGGAAGAAGTTGGAATAATGTAGATTATGCAGAAGAAATTACAAAATTAAAATATGGTTCTTAAGAGTGGTTAGCTCTTCAGGTTGGTTGGATATTCGCTGTCTAAATAAAATTTTTTCTTCGTTCAGTACCAAATATCGGTTCTATCACCGTGGTAAATGAACCAAGTCAACAATTGTGTGTCAATTTTATTGATTTTGTTCAAATCTCTATTTTGTTTCTTGACACCTACCAACTTTGTGTCAGCCATAAATCAAGTAATAAATTAATTTTTTAAAAGTAAATCTCGGACCTTGAAGCCCAAGATTTTTTAGTGATCTTTATATAAACGTGTGACACTCACAGCTTCAAAAGTGGCAAAGAAGTCTAGAGCAAATAGTCTATTTTGGGGCGTCTGTTTGTGTTATCATTAAGCACGGGGACAAAAAACATTCCAGGGGACTGGGCATTTTGACTAAGATTTTTCCACAAATTCAAGGGTTGAAGGCCATGTTATCCCCTCCCGCTTGTCTTCCTTGTCATGAAAACTGCTTTAGGTTCTTGACTTGCTCCGTTTTGCAATCGGAGCGATTGAACAATTTCTGACTTGAGATGCCTCTCCATGTTGGCTTGCTGGACCAATCTAGGGCAACCTTCCTCTTCACTGAGCCTTGCGACGGTCTATTGGCTTGGCAAGGTGTCCACTGCAATTTACCTAACAGACCGGTGTCCCCTAAGAAACCTCCTCCATAGACATAATCGGTGTCAAACTCATTATAGCTCTCTAATGTTGAGTTCACCCTTCCAACATGCTAGGGAAAACAACTGGCAGGTGACATCAGCCAGGAGACCTTCAAGAAAAATTTCTTTACGATATTTGAAACGTTTTGACTTTTAGAATTTTCTCGACCGATAAACACAAACTTTTGAAGCACATCTCATTAAATTTGAGTAGGCGTTTTGCGGCAAGATTTCCGCCAACTTCCAAAACCTTTAAAGCAGGTTTGCAAACAGGTGCCACATTGTTGTTCCACATTGATCCTCATTCAATACTTCGCTGCCAGGGACACGGAAACCGCAACTGTATAAAATATTAACACCAGTTCCAGCGATAAGAAAATCGATATCGAACGGCATTTGGTACTTTCCTGCAGCGGGCTAGAATCTCAATAAAAAATTATATGCATGATGCAGTTATTTGAAACGTGAGTCTGAGAGTTAAGTGTCACATTTTTGTCTGACTTCTCCTTCTAGTTTAACTTTGCTTCTTCAGTTCAGTTCATCGTTATTGTTTTTAAGTTTTTGCAGAAACTTTAATGCTTCACTATCAAGCGAGTCAAAATTTTTGACAAGATCATTAAAGACCATAATCAGTTGTCATCTACAGTCTTGTGTGACCATTATTTGTTTTCTTTTTGACTGCTTTTTGCGATGCCTACGTGATACTCTAAATGCTAACACGGAAGAATTTTCTTTCCTATTACAGTGCCGCAGCAAACTAACAGCTTCACTCTCCTTATTTCCTTGGTTTTTTTGTTGTTTCATCTCAGTTTAATCTAACCTCTGTTTAATTGGACTTTTTGCGGAATTCGTTTTGATATGATAAGGGCGTTTGGTACCGTGGCATTTTGAGTCATTAGTTGCTTGAGGACTTTTGATAATGTTCCAGGAAGTGTGAAAATCATTAATTAGCAAAAATTACTGTTAGCGCAAAAAGTGTAAACAGTCAATTCGTTTTTGCGCTCCCTCCATTGTTCATAAAAAGACACCAACATTTGAACAAGATAACAATGCTCGCAAACAACTCGTGGCATCATTACAACTTTGGATGCAATTTTACACTAATGAAGACTAATGAAAAGTAGAAAAACGTTCAATATTTTCATAAAATATGTCTAAAAAGTTGATATCTGCCGAAAATGACGGAAAGAATGTGACGTATTTAAATTACAAAACACCCTAGAAAAAAAAATGATATGCGAGAAAAAGTAAGTTATAAACAAAAACGAATACTCGTGCATTTAAAGGACTAAAAGCAGTCACTGCAGGGTTTTTCATTGCATTCTCATTGAGTAGCATCGTTAGTTCATGCGGAGGTGCAAATCAACAAATAGAGGACATCGATTTCTTTGATTTCCCGTTATCCCAAAAAAACAGAAAACAATCGGCGATTGATAAGAATTAATTGAAAACATCACAAAATTTTTTTATTATCATTGAACAAATAGAGAATGAAAATTATTTCCAGCAAAAAAAAATTTTAACTCAAAAACATCCATTGTAACTTAAAAATATATCCATTTTGTTGATTCGAAACAATCGAGATTACTAAAGGCTTGTATTCAACTCTGTAATGCTCGTGAACAAGACCTTGAAGGCTAACCAGATTGTCGGACTGTTGCCTGCTCTGTAAAACAAAATCAAATCATGCTAAACAGCAGTTTTTAGCTAAAAGCTAAAAATTTCAATTCTGGTAACAAAAATGGTCAATACAATTATACCAATATCTCAAATTTTACGATCAGCATTTGAAAAAGTTCTGGAAATAGTGATCAGCTGGCAAATAAAAGCAAAGAGAACGGTTATCGCAGGTGGCACGAACAAATCAGCTATTCGTTTTTTATTTCTCTCTATTACTAGTTGTATTTCTCAGAAATGCTGATATTGTGGAAGACGGAATGCTCAGTCAAAAACACGTTTTGTCTTATGTCGCAACAATAGTACAAGCTCGACATCAACCTAAAGAGGAGACTTAAAAATAATTGGCACTTTGCCAGCAAATAATTGGTTTACTGATATGGGAAATCCTACAGAACGTCGGGGAAAATAGATAGGTGCTCAACCAGTGCCGATAGTCAGAGACGAAGAACATAAAACAATTTATTAACCCCATTGTGTAAATGGTAGACCAAAAATTATTTTTCAACCGCTCTCAATTGACAACAACTCTGTTACAAAGTGGAACAGTTCACCAACGTTTCTCCTTCATGGATATCAAAAAAAAACAAAAATAAAAAAATTACCTTAAGCAAATTTATATGACATAGACTATCAACAAACAACTTTACTTTTTAGTAGTTTGACTTTAAAACTGATGGTTCGAAAACAAACAATACTTTACTTCAAAGCATTGGTACCAAAGATTTGCAAAAAGATAATGCTCAATGACAAGACCCGGTCTTTGGAAAACTGTTACTCTCTTTGTAATGTTGAATATATAAAGAGTAGAATTGATCGGGGTCCTGCATCGAGCCAGAATTTGAATAAACATTATCTGCATGATACAGTTAATTCAAACGTGACTCTATGAGTTAAGTGTCACCTTTTTGTCTGACTTCTCCTTCTAGTTTAACTTTGCTTCTTCAGTTCAATTCATCGTTATTGTTTTTAAGTTTTGCAGAAACTTTAATGCTTCACTATCAGGCGAGTCAAAATTTTTGACAAGATCATTAAAGACCATAACCAGTTGTCGTCTACCGTCTTTTATTACCATTATTTATCCTCTTTTTGCGCTGCCTAAGTGATACTCTAATTGTGGATGCAGCAAAAATTTCTCTCCTTCTCTAGTGCCGGAGCCAAACTAACGGCTCCAGTCTCCTTATTTACTCGGTTTTTTTGTTTCTGCACCTCAGTGTAATCTAACCTGTGTTTATTTGGATTTTTTGTAGAAATTATTTTTTATATGAAGTGGACATCTCGTATTGTGGTATTTTGAGTCATTCGTTGCTTGAACACTTTGAGAATGTTCGTGGAAGTGTGAGAGTCATTTATCAATTTATCAGCAACAATTACTGTTAGCGCAAAAAGTGTAAGCACTCAATTCCCTTTTGAGCTTCCTTCATTGTACATAAAATAGAACCAATAGTTGAGCATTGTAACAATTCTGGTAAAGAACTCGTGGCGTCAATACACTAATGGATGCAATCTTACACTAATGAAGACTAACGAAAATTAGTAAAACAACTAACAGTTTCATAGAACATGTCTAAAAAGTTAATTTCTGCCAAAAATGATGGAAAGCATGTGACTGATTTAAACTACCAAACACCCAAGAAAGCGAGGGACCATGCATTGAGAGCACCAAAAGCAGTCACTCCAGGGTTGGTAATTGCATGCTCATTGGGTCGTATTTTTATTTCATGCGAAGGAGCAATTCAACACATGGAGGACATCGATTTCTCTGCTTTCCCAATATCTCAAGTATAAGAAAATAATAGAAAATGGATCAAAATTAATGGAAAACACCACAAAAAAATTTTCATTATCAATGAACAAACGCAAAATCATATCCAAAAAAAAATTTTTTAACACGAAAAACTCAAATATAACTCGAAAATTGTATCGAATTTGCTGATTCGAAAAAATCTAGATTACTAAATGCTTGTAATCAACTCTGCAATGCTCGTGAACGAGACTTAAAAGGCTAACAAACTTGCCCGTTCTGTAAAACGGAATCAAAATATACAAAACAGCCGTTTTTAGCAAAAGGATAACAGTTTCGAGTTGGTAAGAAAACTGGTCAACACAATAATACCATTAGCTCAAATTTTTCGATGCATTTGAAAAAAATCTGCAAATAGTTGTCAACTGGCAAATAAATAAAAGAGAACGGTTATCGGAGGTGGCACGAACAAATCAACTATTAACATAATATTTTTCTCTATTATTTATAGTGTTTCTCAGAATTGCTGATGTTGAGGAAGACAGAGTGCTCGTCAACAATATCAATTTTTCTTACAGGTGCAACAGTTCTCATTTCCGTACCACTGCCTATTGAAGGAACTGATGGACGGGCATCCCTCGCAATAGACAATTCAACCGGATTTCACAGCTACAGCTGAATTAAATCAATAGATTCTTCTTTTGTCACAAGATAAGATTCAGTTGTACGTAGGTTCTTGTGTGTAAGCAGTTTCGTCGGTTGTATTAATAGCTTCTCAATTGCAACAGCTCACGTAACTTTTTTAGATCCCTTCTAATAGGTAATCTTTTCATAGATTTAAAAAAGTGTGAAATAAGAATAACGAAAATACCGCTCGATCACTAGATACTCGAAACATCAGCAAGAACAAATGCATTATTACATCGGCAATATCTAATTTTGATTCCTTTTTAAGAAAAATTAGAAGAAATATTGATCCGTTAACACAAACAAATTGATCCCTTAACACAAACCAAATATTGATCCGTTTTTGTTTTGCCATGAGGCAATTACCCATAAATCCGATGAAATTTGGGCCTGCCAAGATACATGCAGTCGTCGATTTGTCTTATGTGGCAACAATAGCATAAGCATGGCAACAACTTATAGAGCTAACTTAACAAAAATTGGCACTTTGTGAGCAAATAATTTGTTCACTGATATGGGAAAATTTACAGAACGTCCGCGAAAAAATGAAAAAAAAATAAGTGCACAACCAGTGCCAATAGTCAAAGACGAAGAAAATCAAACAATTTTGTTAACCCCATCGTGTAAATTGTGGACCAAAAATTTTTTTAACTCCTCTCAATTGTCAACAACTTTGTTACAGAGAAGAACTGTTCAACAACTTCCCTCCTTCATGGATATGACAAACAAAATTTAAAAAATTACATGAAACAAGTTTATGTGACCTAGACTGTCTGCAAACAATTTTAGTAATTTGACCTTAAAACTGCTTATTCGAAAACAAACAATAATTTACATCAAACAATTGGTACCACAGAATTGCGAAAAAACATTGCTCAATGGCGGGACCCAGTCTTTGAAAAATGTTAGTGTTTTTGAAATGTTGAATATATAAAGAATAGAATTGATCGGGGTCCTGCGTCGACCCAGAATTTGAACAAAAACTATATGCATAACACAGTCATTCGAAACGTAAGTCTATGAGTTGAGTGTCACGTCTTTGTCTGATTTCTCACTCTAGTTTAATTTTGCTTTTTCAGTTCAGTTCACCGTTAGTTCTCTTAAATTTTTGGAGAAACTTCAATGCTTCACTAACAAGGGAGTCAAAAATTTTGACGAGATCAATAGAGACCATAACCAGTTGTCGTCTACATTCTTGTATGACGATTATTTGTCCTTTTTTTTGCTTGCTTGCTTAATTGGCACTTTTTCAGCAAATAATTGGTTTACTGATATGGGAAATACTTCAGAACGTCGGGGAAAATAGATAGGTGCTCAACCAGTGCCGATAGTCAGAGACGAAGAGCATCAAACAATTTTGATAACCCATCGTGTAAATGGTGGACCAAAATTTTTTTTTCAACAGCTCTCAATTGACAACAACTCTGTTAAAAAGCGGAACAGTTCACCAACGTTTCTCCTTCATAGATATGAAAAAAAACAAAATTAAAAAAATTACCTTAAGCAAATTTATATGACATAAACTATCAACAAACAACTTTACTTTTTAGTAGTTTGACCTTAAAACTGCTGGTTCGAAAACAAGCAATACTTTACTTCATAGAATTGGTACGACAGATTTGCAAAAAAATAATGCTCAATGACAAGACCAGGTCTTTGGAAAATTGTTAGTCTCTTTGTAATTTTGAATATATAAAGAGTAGAATTGATCGGGGTCCTGCAGCGAGCCAGAATTTGAATAAACATTATCTGCATGTTACAGTTAATTCAAATGTGACTATATGAGTTAAGGTTCACATTTTGTCTGACTTCTCCTTCTAGTTTAACTTTGCTTCTTCAGTTCAGTTCATCGTTATTGTTTTTAAGTTTTTGCAGAAGCTTTAATGCCTCACTATCGAGCGAGTCAGAATTTTTGACAAAATCATTAAAGACCATAATCAGTTGTCATCTACAGTCTTGTGTGACCATTATTTGTTTTCTTTTTGACTGCTTTTTGCGATGCCTACGTGATACTCTAAATGCAGAACTGGCCATTTTATATAAAGAGGGCATCTCAAGCCGTGGCATTTTGAGTCATTTGTTGCTTGAACACTTTTGAGACTTTTCTGGGGTGCGCGAAAATCATTCTTTAGCAACGATTATTAGCGCAAAAAGTGTTAACATTGAATACCTTTTTGCGCTCCCTCCTTGTACACAAAAACACCAACAGTTGATTATCAAAACAATGATGTTGCATCTCGTGGCATCGAATGAACGTTGGATGCAATCTTACGCTTATGAAGACTAACGAAAAGTAAAAAACGTTTAATAGTTTTATAGAACATGTCTGAAATACAATTTCTGTCAAAAACGACGAAAAAAATATGACGGATTTAAATTGCAAAACACCCAATAAAAAAAGAGATGCGAGAAAAAGTATCCTCTAAACAGAAGCGAGGAACCACGCATTTAGAACACTAAAAGCAGTCACTGCATGCTCATTGGGTAGCATCGATAGTTTATGCGGAGGAGCAATTCAACACATGGAGGACATTGAATTCTCTGCTTTACCGTTATCTCAAGTATAAGAAAACAATAGACGATGGATCAGAATTAATGGAGAACACCACAACAGAATTTTCACTATCATTGAACAAATAAAGTAAATCATTTCCAACAAAAAAATAATTTTAGCACGAAAACCTCCATTGCACTCTAAATATATATCGATTTTCTTGATTCGAAAAAATCTAGATTTCTAATCAACTCTGTAACGCTCGTGAACATGACTTAAAAGGCTAACAATTTTAGTCGAACTCTTGCTTGTTCTGTAAAACGAAATCAAAACCGCACTTTTTAACTGAACGCTAACAATTTCGATTTTGGTTTAAAAAAAGGGTCAATACAATAATACCAATAGCTCAAATTTTACAATCTGCATTTGAAAAAATTGTGCAAATAGTAGTCAACTGTCATATAAAAGCCAGAGAACGGTTATCACAGGTGGCAAGAACAAATCATCTATTAACATATTACTTTTCTCTAATTTTAATAGTATTTCTCAGAATTGCTGGTGTTTTGGAAGACGGAGTGCTCAGACAACAACATCAACTTTTGTTGCAGGATTAACAGTTCTCACTCGCTACAAAAAATTTTCCGTAAGAATGACTAATGAAGGAACTGAAGGACAAGCCTCGCAATAGACTAGTCAGTAGGATTTCATAGCTACAGCTGAATCAAATTATTAGATGGTAAGAAAACTGGTCAACACAATAATACCATGAGCTCAAATTTTTCGATCACATTTGAAAAAAAATCTGCAAATAGTTGTCAACTGGCAAAAAATAAAAGAGAACGGTTATCGGAGGTGACACGAACAAATCAACTATTAACATAATATTTTTCTCTATTATTAATAGTGTTTCTCAGAATTGCTGATGTTGAGGAAGACAGAGTGCTCGTCAACAATATCAAATTTTCTTACAGGTGCAACAGTTCTCATTTCCGTACCACTGCCTATTGAAGGAACTGATGGACGGGCATCCCTCGCAAAAGACAATTCAACCGGATTTCATAGCTACAGCTGAATCAAATCAATAGATTCTTCTTTTGTCACAAGATAAGATTCAGTTGTACATAGGTTCTTGTGTGTAAGCAGTTTCTTCTGTTGTTTTAGTAGCTTTTCAATTGCAACTGCTCACTGTAACTTTTTGGGATCTCTTCTAATAGGCAACATTTTTTATAGATTTACGAAACTGTGAAATAAGAACTACGAAACTACTGCTCGATCATTAGATACTTGAAACATCAGTAAACGCAAATGCCTGATTAAATCGGCATTATCTATTTTCTATAAATCTTGAAGAAGAATGAGAAGAAACAATGATCCGTAAACACAAACAAAATTGGCAGGATCTCAAATTAGCACAATCGAAATCGAGTGTGGAACTAAAATTGAGACTACTTGTCTTGAGTTTGCAACTGAAAGGTTTCTGTGTTGCAATGAGAAAATTACCCATAAATCCACTGAAATTTGGGCCTGCCAAGATACATGCAGTCGTCGATTTGTCTTGGCTGGCAACAATAGCACAAGCACGTCTACATCAAACAATTTAACAATTTTGTTAACCCCATCTTGTAAATTGTAGACCAAAATTTTTTTTAACCCCTCTCAATTGTCAACAACTTTGTTACAGAGAAGAACACTTCACCAATGATCAATAATGTCAAAAATTAGTTTGCCATGATCTCAAATTAGCATAATTCGAATCGAATGCAGAACCAAAATTGAGACAACTTGTCTTGAGATTACAGCTGAAGCTTTTTTGTGTTGCAATGAGGCAATTACACATAAATCTGCTGAATCTGGGGCCTGATAAGATACATGCAGTTGACGATTTGTCTTATGTGGCAACAAAAGCACGAGCAGGTCTACAACTTATAAAATATACCAATATATTATTTGGCTTTTTGTGAGCAAATTTTTTGTTCACAGATAAGGGAAATGTTAGGAAATTTAGGTGAAAAGTGATAAGTGCTCAACCAGTGCCGTTAGTCAAAGACAAAACATATCGAACAATTTTTTTAAACCCATCGTTTAAATTGTAAACAAAAGATTTTTTTATTAACCGCTCTCGATTGACAAAAACTCTGTTACAAAAAGGAACAGTTCATGAACTTTCCGCCCTCATGGATATGAAAAAACAAAATATAAAATTTCACCTCAAACAAACCTATATGGCATAAAAAATCAACAAAAAAGTTTAATTGTTAGTAGTTTGACCATAAAACTGCTGGTACGAAAAAAACAATACTTTACAACAAAGAATGGTATCAAGGAATTCCGAAAAAGAAATTGTTCAATGACAAGATTCGGTTTGTTGAAATTTTTTAGTTTTTTTGCAATGTTGAATATATAAAGAGTGGAATTGATTGGGGTCCTGCATCAATTCGGAATCTGAATTAAAACTATTTGCATGACGCAGCTATTTGAAACAGAAACAAATCATACAGAACAGCAGTTTTTAGCTACAGGCTAAAATTTTTTTGGTTTGTTATTAAAATGGTGATTACAATAATTGCAATAGACCTAAATTTACTATAGGTATTTGAAGAAATCCTCGAATTAGTAATCTAAAATAAAGGGAACGTTGATCTCAAGCGGCACCAACAAATCAGCTAATAACATATTTCATTTCTCCTTTAACAATGATATTTCTCTGCAAATGCTGGTGTTGTTCATTAACGATTTTTTTGTTAAAAGGTACAAGAGTTTTCATTCTCTGCAGATCTTTTTCCGTACCAATGCCTAATGAGGGATTTGATGGGCATACCTTGCAGCATGCAAATTAAACGGACAGCATTGCTACAGCTGAACCAACCCATTAGATTGACCTTATGTTACAAGATGAGATTTATTTGTTAAAAGAATCAAACAGTATCTTTGTTTGTACTACTCTCATCTCAATTGCAACTGCACGCGGTAACCTCTTGAGATATCGTCTAACAAAAAAATTTTTCATAGTTTTACGAAAATGTGAAACAAGAGCTATGAAACTATCTCTCGAACATAAGATACTGAAACAATTTGTAACCGGGAACTGATGATTACATCGAAAATATCAAAATTTCGATATAATTTTTCGAATACAAACAAAAATGGCAAGAGTTCAACTTAGCACAAACCAACTTGAACGTGGAACCAAAATTTAGGCTACTTGTCTTGAGAATAGAGCTGAAATATTTCAGTGTTACATTATAGCAATTACCCACCTCTACATACGGCTTTGTGATCCCCTTAAACTGGGGCCTGCCAAGATTCCTGATGTTGACAATTGGTCATAGGTTGCAACAATAGCACAAGCACCTCCAAAATTAATTGAAGATACTCAAATAATGATGGAACTTTTTGACCAACTATTTGGTTCATGAAAATTGGAAGCGTTACGCAAATTTGGTGAGAAGAGAAAAATGCTCAATCAGTAACACTAATATTCGAAGAAGAATATCGAACAATTTTGTTAAAGACAAGTGGCAAATTTTAGAACGAAAATTAAGCTATTAACACTCCTCAATTGACAACAACTCTCTTAAAAAGAAGAGCAGTTCTCCAGTTTTCCTCCCTTATGAATATGAAAAAACAAGACATAAGAAAATCTTAGACAAATCTATATGACATGGACTATCGACCTACAGACTTTTTTGTCAGTAGTTTGACCTTAAAAATTCTTGTGAGAAAACAAATAACAAAGAATACTTTACATCAAAAAGTGGTACAAAGGATTTGCGAAAAAGAAAATTGCTCAATGACCATATCCTGATTTTGGAAAACTGGAAAACTGTTGGTTTGTTTGGATTGTTGAGAAAATTAGTGGAATGGATCGGGTTCCTGCATCGAGTCAGAATCTGGAGTAATATTATATGCTTGACAACATTATTTAAAAATTGAGTGTCAGAGTTAAGAGAGTCACATCCTTGTCTGACTTCTCTTTCTAATTTAAAATTGTTTGTTCAGTCTTGTTCACTCTGTCTGTTTTCAGACACTTTTAATGCTTCGCAATCAAGCAAATCAGAATATATGTCAAGATAGTCAAAAACTTTTATTAATTTTCGTCTACAGTCTTTTATGACCATTTTTGTCCTTTTTTCTGCAGAGTGATACTCTAATTGCGGACGCGGAAGAAATTTTTCTCTAACATTTTTTCTTCTCATTATTTCTTTCCTCCCTCATGGATATGAAAAAACACCATATAAAAAAGCAACTCAAACAAATCTATATGGCATAGAATATCAACAAACAAGTTTAATTGTTAGTTGTTTGACCTTAAAACTGCTTGTAACAAAACAAACAATACTTTACATCAAAGAGTTGGTACCATAGAACTGCAAAAAAATTGTTCAATGACAAGATTCGGTTTTTTGAAAACTCTTAGTTTGTTTGGAATGTTGAAATATAAAAATTGGAATTGATTGGGGTCCTGCATCGAGCCAGAGTCTAAATTAAAATTTTATACATGACACAGTTATTTGAAACAGAAATAAATCATAGAGAACAGCAGTTTTTAGCTACAGGCTTACAATTTTGGTTTCGTATTAAAATGATCATTACATTAAAAGAAATAGCTCTAAATTTACAATCAGTACTTGAAAAAATCTCTGAATTAGTATTTATTTGTCAAATAAAAACCAGGGAACGATTATCACAAGCGGCACCATTAAATCAGCTATCAACATTTATTTCTCAACTAACAATCATATTTCTCAGCAGATGCTGGTATTTTGAAAGAAGGACTGCTTTTCAATAACGATCCTTTTTTTGGGGGTGCAAGAATTTTCATTCTCTACGGAGCTTTTTCCGTACCAATGCCTAATGAGGGAATTGATGGGCATACCTCGCAATATGCAAATTAAACGGACTGCATAGCTACAACTCAACCAACCCATTATATTGACCTTATGTTACAAGATGAGATTTATTTGTGAAAAGAATCAAACGGTATCTTTGTTTGTACTATTCTCATCTCCATTGCAATTGCATGCGGTAACTTTTTGAGATCTCTTCTAACAAGCAATCATTTCATAATTTTACAAAAATGTGAAACAAGAGCTATGAAACTACCACTCGGACATAAATCACTGGAAAAATTTGTAAAAGGGATTGATGATTACATCGATAATATCTAATTTCGATATATCTTTGAGAAGAAAGGACAATTGTCTAATTGTCTTGAGAATAGAGGTGAAATTTTTTTGTGTTACAATAAAGCAATTACCTCTTTTACATTGAAGATACTCAAATTAGGATGGAACTTTTTGACCAACTATTTGGTTCACGAAAAGGGGAAGCGTTACGCAAATTCGATGAGAAGAGATAAATGCTCAATCAGTACCGCTATTACTCGAAGAAGAATATCTAATATTTTTGTTAAAGACAATTGCAAATTTTAGAAAGAAAATTAAGCTATTAACTGCCCTCAATTGACAACACCTCTCTTAAAAAGAAGAACAGTTCTCCAGTTTTGCTCCCTCTTGAATATGAAAAAACAAGACCTAAGAAAGACTTAGAAAAATCTTTATGACATGGGATATTGACATAAATATTTTATTGTCAGTAGTTTGACATTAAATATTCTTGTGAGAAAACAAAAAACAGAGAACAATTTACATCAAAAATTGGTACAAAGGATTTGCGAAAAAGAAAATTGCTCAATGACCAGATCCTGATTTTGGAAAACTGAAAAACTGTTGGTTTGTTTGGATTGTTGAAAAAATTGGTGGAATTGATCGGGTTCCTGCATCGCATCAGAATCTGGAATAAATTTATATGCATGACAAAATTAATTGAAAAGTGTGCGTGAGAGTTAAGAAAGTCACATCCTTGTCTGACTACTCCTTCTAGTTTAATAATGCTTGTCCAGTTCTGTTCAGCATTTTTGATAAGATAGTCAAAGACTTTTGTCAGTTTTCGGTCTATTATAACCATTTTTGTACCCTTTTTTTCCTGAAGAGGTATACTCTATTTGCTGACGCGGAAGAATTTTTTCTCTTACATCTATCTTCTCATTATTTTGCAGGGGTTTTCTATGTTTTTAGGTCCCAATGCTCCTGATTATTCTCACGGTGAAAATAAATAGCTCATTCTCTCTCTAGCTCTGGTAGCATTCTTTAAGTGACGCCACTTTTTTGGTGCTTTTCCAGAACTTGGTGCTTTCTCCCCGCCTTTGTTTGTGACCCCTTCGCGCATTAGTTTTAGCTGTTTAGGGTCTCTTTTGTGCCGGCTAGGTTAGGTGCGCTCCTTTTGGAGCACAGTAATGCACCGGCTCTAGTTTTCAAAGATGCCAAAAAGGCCCATGCAAAAGCTAAGACAAATTTACTGCTGCAAAAAACAGAACGCAAAGAAAAGAAACGAAACGGCCTCTGATCAGACTCAAATGCGCTCGAAACGGCCTCTGATCAGACTCAAATGCACTCTAAGCGGCCTCTGATCAGACTGAAGTGCGCTCGAAACGTCCTCTGATCAGACTCAAGTGCGCTCGAAACGTCCACTGATCAGACCGAACCCAGACCATGGTCCATACTACAAAGATTTTGATCAGACCTTCCAGACCGAATTGACCTATGATCAGACCGAACTCAGACCATGGTCTAGACTAAAAAGACTATGATCACACCTTCCACACCGAATTGACCTCTGATCAGACCGAACCCAGACCATGATCCAGACTATAAAGACCATGATCAGACTTTCCAGACCGAATTGACCTCTGATCAGACCGAACCCAGACCATGGTCCAGACTATAAGGACTATGATCAGACCGTCCAGACCGAATTGACCTCTGATCAGACCGAAATCAGACCATGGTTCAGACTATTGTGCGCTCGAACCGCTTTCCAGACCCTGTAATTTCGTTCTGGGAACACACGGATGTGCGCTCGATAGGGTTTGATCATAGCTCAATTTGGGTTTGGACCTAAACCTGGGCAGCTCTGTTAGCATTCTATAAATGACACCACTTTATTGGTGCTTTTCTAGAATTTAAGGTCAGTCTAATCTTAAATTAGTTTGATTGGACTTTCTGCAGAACTCATTTGTTTTTTGAAGAGGGCTTCCCGCGCCGTGGCATTTTTAGTCATTCTTTACTTGAACACGTTTGATAATGTTCTTGTGACTTATCAGTACATTTGTTATAACAGAGCAGCTTTTTTATCATTTAGCCGCTCTGTTCGGTCCCAACAGTTCTTTCTTTGCATTCGGAGAAAAATGTCTACATTTCTCTGTTTAATCTGTTTTGTTCTCTTTTTTGCAGATACTTTTGGCAGGTACAATGTTTGCTTCTGTTTTCAGCGCTGCTTTCTGCGAAGTATTTCCACTTTGCTTGGTTTTTCCGTGCAATCTGGCAATCTGTTTGTATCAAAAAAGTCTCTTCCGCGAGCTCATGTTGTTTCGGTTACTTCAGTTGAAACTAATGTCACCTGGGTAAACTTTCTTAGCTGAGGCATTTTTTATCTGAAAGCTGAGCAGGTGGTAAAAGAGTCGAGTAGCATCTGCTTCAAATTTGTTTTCATTTTCCTACTTTATATTTTCCTTGTTTTACTCGGATTGTTATTTCACTTCTTTTCATTTCATAAAATTATACGGATTGTGATCGGTGTCCAGATTGTCCTGTCAGGTGCTTTTCACATCTTTTACTCTGAGATCTTTTTCTCTGTCGACATCATTGAAAGTGGGTAGTCTATCATAGACAGCTTCTCGTCTTTGTGATGTTGCCATATGCATATCTGCAAATCAGTTTCAAGAAGAAAATATTTTCGACTTTCAGCTTGATTTCTTAAACTTCTTCGGCAAGAAGGAAAAACCTCCCACTTCTATCATTACATGCACCTTTCTCTACAATCTATCCCTGCAAAAGTTCATACAGTTCTAGGCCAATCGCTGCATTGAATGTTACCAAATTTATGAAAGATCATGTTTACATAACAGATCTTGTCTGAACTCCGTTTGCCATCAACTAACTCTTTTATGTATGTCATGTAGTCAACCATTTCAATCTTGTACCCTCAGTTTATAATAGTACTTGAAACAATGACTAATTGGAAGAAAACCTCAACCGCGAATTCCTCCTTGATGAGGCAAAAAAATCATCTTTACGCTGGGTTTATCAAGACTGATTGATAATTGGACCGCATAATATATTCGAGACCGAGACAAAACATTGGAACTGCCACTACCGCGCATCATGTTTTTTCTAATAGTAAAGCTGTCCCAGAAGAGAGTTTAAAAAAGTTCAAAGAAACGTTTGTATGATTTATATGCTAAAAATTGTTCTCGTACCAACATCTTCGATTTTTGAAAGAGTCCAGTAGACATCAAAAAAGCAAAACCGGATTGCCCAATTTTCACTGCGCAACTCAGAGTTTGCCATTTAAGAACCGAAACCCAGAAATGACTTTTATGCTTAGCGGCGACCTACAATCCCAACAAAAAACAATCAAAGAAAAATTGCGCTTGCACAAAAATGGCAACGCAAAACTGAAGCGCAGAAAAGTATTTGATGATACGGAGTGCATTTCATTGGTCATTTAAACCGTATTTCGTGCACTGTGAGTTCACATAACGTTTAAACTACCAAAACTACCTGCCGACCATTTTTACATCGCAATTGTGGCCGGGAGGGGGGGGGGGGTAGCTCCGCAAAAGTCCTCCCATTGCAGCCCACTCTTGCACAGAAGTTTCGGTCAGGGGTAGCTCCCCAAAACACCTCCCATTGCAGCCCACTATCGGATATTTTTACCATCCCTCAGACAAGACCAAATTACCCCTTCATTCTTACAACAAAAACGAAGGATTGTAGGGAGGACATTCGGCCCGGGTTCACCGCCAATTACATTGTCTGAGGAATTAAAATTTATCAATAGTAACATATCCTATAATTATAGAATCAACGAGAAGTTCAAATTCACCGATCAACTCATCAAAACCCTCGTCAACAAATGCAGGAAGACAAGTCGGCCAAAGGAAACAAAAAAACGGAGAGAAATTAAAATGCAGGGACAGAATCAACTATCCATGATATCGCGTGCCAACATCCGGTTCACGCTGCCCAGGTTGAGGTCCCAGACGGAAAGTCGATATGTCCAGACCGTCCCAGACGGAAAGTGCCTATGTCCAGACTTTCGTGCGTTCACCAGACCTTCGTGCGTTCATGTCCAGACCTTCGTGCGTTCACCAGACTTTCGTGCGTTTTTCCTTGTTTCCAGACCATGTAAATTTGAACGCACGACACCCCCGTCGTGCGTTCATCTGGGTCTGGACATATCGACTTTCCGTCTGGGACCTCAACCTGGGTGATAACAATTATGCAATTGGAAAATGCTTGCAATATGTTTCACATACTGTACAGAAGGATAGCCTTGTCCAATTTTGACAAAAGAATCTTAAAACTAACAGAAGATGAAAGTTCGTGATGACTAGATAACTATTAGTGAGTTGCTGATTTACAAAATCTTGGCCGGTCAATATATAAAATAAGATTGATTTTAATTCAGCGCAGCCTTTTTAACCAGCAAACTTTTTTTAGCAATTTTCTGCTAATTTAATTCCAAAGAAAAAACAATGTTCATTCATCATGCCAGAAGGATATATCAGATATTGTTCCATAACTTCAATTTTTGCTTAATCTTGGTAATCATTTTATCCTCTGCCCTAAATTAGTTCCCCTATAAATATTTAGTTACCTTCTTATTATAGGTTTACGGGCCATTTACAAACTCAGAAGTGCTTTCAAAATAAAATAATAAACAAAACGGCTTTCAGTTTTTCCGATAATCAAACCTATGGGGTATTAGTTTCAAAAGGCAACCCAATCCATTCATATTACAGCAAAACTGAATGAAGTTTTGACATTGGGAACCTTTAAATTGAATGCATTTTGGCATCTAGACAGGTTATCATTTCGGAAAATTATTGCGCCAAGGCACAAAGGAATTTTCCACGGATGGTGAACCAAAGGGTGTCGAAAAAGTTGAAATTTGTATAAGACGCGTTGTTTCAAGGGTAGCCAATAAAACTGTTTGATTCAATTTGCTGTTCGTAAAACAAGTGATAGTCTAGAAAAGAGACGACATTCTGAGTTCATTATACGAAGCAATTTCTGTATAATATCCATAATACAGTGAGTCGCGAGAGAATCATTGCCCGAATTAGCTCGAACAACGACTTTTTCTCGACTTCATCTCTGATCAAATAAAATTTTCGCTGGAGATAATAACGTTGGGAATCGATGCTATAGTAATTTCCTAATTTGATATAAAGAACTCGTCGAAGGCGTTCGCAAGCAGTTTTTGTTTTCATATTTTGCGAGCTGTTCTATAACTTGAGAGGACGCAATTTCAAGATGGCATTTTTTTGGCTGCAATTTCTCATCAGCACCTTCTCAATGTACAATCTACGCATCTATTAAGAATTTTTCATATTTTGGTAACATTTTCATATTCAGATTTTAGTACAGTTATTTTCGACTTTCTATAATTATGATCTAATCTTCTCTTCTTTCGTTCCAAATTCAAATACTTGTCAAAAGGGGCATTGGTATTTAATAAATTTTTTTTGATTAGTAAAAGGAATCCAAAATATTCTCCTCGAACCTTAAATACGTATACCATGCTTCATCAATACTTGCGACAAACTCTTCATCAATACTTGCAACAAAATTTAAGCGGGGCTTCAAAAACTTGACAAAATTTTCAGTCAAACTTCTTCCAAATTTTATATATTGAATGGCGTTCAGATTGCTGATAGAGATTGCTGTGCATCACATTGCTGATTGAGAAGCAGATAAGAGAACGGTCCGAAGAAGTAATGAAGCTGATCGATTTATCTTGAAACAAATTATTGTTCGACGCTATAGCATGGTCAAGCTTCCTGCATTTTCTATGCGTTTTCTCGTGGACGTACTGAGTCAAACCAAAATCTTCAAAAAATGAACTTCATCTTTTCGATGCATCGGTATATACATTCAGGGAATTGATGAAATCTCCCAGGAGAACAATCTTGTTGAATTGTAGCCTTTTTCTCCAAAAGAGTTGGAAGGTGATCAACGAAAGATTTAACCTTTAATTCAGGTGGTCCATAAAACGCAAATACTAAATAAGTAGTAGCCCCAACAATTAGAGAGGTATAACAGCCTTCAAAAGTCAGAGAGACTTTCAAATTTTCTAATTGATGATCACATCTGTATGAGAGGCAATTTCCACGTCGTCTTTTGTTAAACCTAGATGCACTATCGAATAGAAATCTTGAGGGACACAGCTGCTTTAGGATAAAATTGTCATCTTAATTGACTGTCGATCTTTTTTCGCCTTCCTTTGATTTGAGGACTGGCTATTAGTCAATTTTGATCCACTTTTTAGTCAATATTTGGCAACTTCATTCAAATAAAATCTTGACAACGTGTCGTTTTCAGGAAATCAGTTAATTGAAATTTCTCCTCGTTAATCTTAAATACACAGCGGAGAGCTTCAAATCTGCTTTTTGTTCATTCGTTCATGCAATTTACACCGAAAGGCGTGCGTGACGTCATTTTTCGTTCATAGTGGAGCGAGTTTTTTCTTATTTCGGTTAAATTTTTGGTCCCACTTGACTTACCTCACTCTCAAAAATGACTTCCTCACTTTGAAATTGACTTTTTTTTTACTTGAATTCATAGGGAAGAGGTCAATTGTATGTGTGTCACCCTAAATGAAGGTTATTTGAGCGCAGCTAATAGAGGCAGCAAAAACTTATACGTATTTTAAATCAAAATATAACATATCAGCCTTCAATGAAAAGATGATTTTTTTTTGGTTTGTCTTTTTACTGTTTTTTTTCTGAGACTGCAGATCTACGAAGCTAATGCATCTATTTTCTGGCAATCTGCCAGCTATGTTCTTCTTTTTAGCAACTGATGATCACTTGTGGCATTTTTCTTCTGAATTTGTATCCAAACCTGTAGAATCTCACTTGCAAGAAATTCGGCAGCATATTCGAATCAACTTCAAATTTATCTTCACTTATAACATGATTTTGCATATCCGGATAGAAAATCAAACCATATTGCAAATGGCCGATAATGACATCCTACCAAATCATTTTATCATCGCCGAATCTAGATGTTTTCGATCTTTTTTTCTCGAAAACCCTATGAGGAGGTAGTGGAGACCAGTTTTACGCCCCTCAATCACCGACATTGGATTTGTTATGCGAATTTGGAGTGAAGTTACGTTTGTCTCAGTTGCGAGTCAACAGTTAGAAAAGCTTTGCCTAATTCGTTGGCGAATAATCAAAGAGAAAATCTTCGCTTGTTGTTTAATTGCTGTTTAAGGACAAGGGTCGCACAAAAACTGCCTGACATTGTTCGTGAACTTGTTTGATCAGAAGTTTCTACTATCCGGGAATGTCTAATCAGAGGTCACTGAGCGAGCACTAGCCTTCGATGGAACACAGAGTTTCGATCGCACGATATTCTGATCAGTTTGCTTTCTTCAGGAGCGGTCTGATTAGACTTAAATTTTGCCTGTGAATTTGGATTTTCGATTCTGGTTTTTGGCTTTTCAAAATCATTCCTATTCTGCGGCTCATGACCCCGGAAGCAAACTCTGTTGTTATGTACCACAAGTGAGCGAGAAATTAAAGTTCACGTTGCAGCAAGGATGAAGACCGTTGCTCCCTTTATTAGACTAGCACTATATAGAAGAAATTTTGGGCAAATATATCCAAAACTGCGTGGACCTGGCATTTTGAAACTTGCACGTGTTGTTCCAGGTATATTTTGTTCAAAAATTTGTTCACATGATTTGCTCTCAATGGGTTAATTGTCCATGATTACGTTGTTTCTCCGTGCAAAAAGCAGCACATGTAATCCGCTGACCTTGAAAGTTTTGCTGTTCTATTTACCACTATCAATTTTGCTTTTAAATCCAATCCGACCTAGGACTTTTTTTGAAATTTGTAAGAGAATTTTTTGACTGTCTTTTTGTCAAATGATAGTGGACTTCAGTATGACAATTTGGTTGCTTTTGTGTTTGAAATTATTGCAATATTAAGATTCATGCATTGGTCGACCAATTCCATAATGAGCTTTTTGCATTTTTGCATTTTGCATAGTACAAACTGTTGAATTTAGAAATGGTTGAATCTAAGAGGTAAAGTTTCTATGCAATGCCATAGAAAGACCTAAGCATCTTTGTAGAAAGATGTAACTTATAATTTTGTGGAATTGAGCAATTTTATTTTCTCACTAGCCTCAAGCGTTTTTAGATAATAATAATCATAATTTATTTAAGTAGGTTATGGCGATTATTGTATTTAGCCAAGCTACAGCAAAACACTACTCACATGCTAGGCCACCAAAGGGTCATTACGATCCTAGACAAATGATGCCAAGAAGCAAAAATGTTTTTTTTGCTGAATTTAGTTGTGGAAAGAAAGGAGAAAAAGAAGGGTCAGGCTAAATCAGTAAAACAGAGGAAATCTTCAGTATTGACGAAACAGTTATCGCTAAAACTAATCCAGAGAATCTTCAACTTTTTAAAAATAAAATCAGGCTATAACATTTTTTGAATTTCCATTAGTTTTTTCAATAACTCAAAACTACGTAGTAGATCATTTTGTTTTTTTCTTAGTACTGAGTTAGACTCCGATTCCTCTTAACTGAAAATTATCTTGAATAATAGCTTCCTTTTTGTTTCTAGAGGATTAAGTGAACTCTTGCTGCTTCTACCACCTACTAAGACGTCTTAACTGATATTTGGCCGCATATGAAATCTGTTACGCGGTTGCTAGTATAGATTTGAGACTATGAAGAGCTCTACTTTATTATTTTGAATGCGCAATTATTGTGTCCTTAATAGTCATTAGTGTACTTGTTTTTGTAAAGAATGTATTGTTAATGAATCTTTATTACTTTGGTTGCCATTGGAAATAAGCTGCTCATTTTTTTTCTAATAAAATCTCTCCCAAATTGTTTAATTTGTCGGCCAGAATTTTTCCAACTGTAGTAAAAAAAACTAATTTCTTCTCTTTCTTGCGGATATAATCTCCTGTGTTCATTTTTGTTTGCTTCCAAGTTTTTGAAGGTTTGACATAAGTTATTTGCGCCTTTTCTTGAAATTGACATTATAAGATAGTGAAAGACTTTTTTCTTTTTATTTTCTTCTGTATCAGTTCCACTTTACTCGTTTCTTGTTTTCGAGATTTGGCTCTATCACATAGTTTCGATACAAAGCACTAAGTTTTTAATTTTGTTGTCTAGATTTTTTGGTGAAGATTAGTTTTTTTCCTTTTCAGTAGTACAAAGTTGTATTTCTTAAGAAAAAAAAACATTGAATTCCAAAATGTTACACACCTTAAAAGTGTCAACAAAATGGCAATGTACAAATTCTAAAATACATAAAACAATATGAATATATTTTATTTACAACGTTTGAAATACTAAAAACATTAAAAAAAAATTATATTGGATAATTAGGAAATTAAAAACAATGAAAGTTTAAAAAAGGTCCCTCAACAAATCTCTGTACTCCAGTGCCTTTGGGTCCTTCAGATATTCCTTGAAATAGAATTCTTTCAAAAAACATTTGATGTTTTTAACCTTTGTTCAACCAAGTTTTTGTCTTTGTTCATATGGAACTTCATTGTACAATTTCATGGCTTGCAGCATCAATGATTTATCGAGGAATTCCGAATTACTTTTCATAGCCGGATAAATTTTTCCCGTTCACATTTTGCTTACAATTGGAAGTTTGCAATTCATTGTTGTTACTAAAAGCTGGTAATTGTTTCCTAACATATTTCATGAAAAATACCATACATCGATTTTTGAGAAGGAATTCAACAGGCATGGCTCTGTTTTTTATTTTTAAATCAGTCGAGCGATCAAATTTTTTTCTTTTGAAACACACTTTTATTCCCCAATTAAATTGTTTTTCTAATGTTATCATGAGATTTTTTCTGATACCAACAAGCATAAGAGATGAGTATTGAATGTGACTTAAAACAAGCGCGTTCAATAGTGTTACTCTAGTTTTTATAGGAAAACAGTTCCTTATATCTTTCAAGATTTTGATGCTGCACGCCATTCTGGAGAGTATTCTTTTGATCTCTTCTTTAAAGTTTAATTTGTTGTCTAGTATTACTTCTAGATATCTTACCGACGACGATTCTCCTATGTTCACATCGTTAACCTTGAGATGAGACGGAGTTCGTGCTGTTTTTTGATGGAGCAAACACGATATATTTAGTCTTTTTATTGTTCATCATTAATTGATGTGATTGGAAGTAATAACATAGTTTTTCAACATTTTTTTCCAAATAACTTCTAGCTATATTTTCATTAGTATGAGAAGAATAGAGGAAAGTGTCATCGGTGTACTGGATTACTTGACAATTGTCACTATCAATAACTCTATGAAGATCATTCACATAAATGTTGAACAATATTGGTCCTAATACTGTCCCTTGTGGCACTCCTCTGTTAAGTAAAATCCAGTCGGACTCATTTCCCGAGAAAACTACTTTTTGAGTTCTGTCCTTCAAATATGATCTAATCAATTGTGTAGATGTTCCGTCGAATCCTAAACATTTCAATTTTTCTTAGTATTTCGTGTGAGATTGAGTCAAATGCTTTTGAGAGATCGAGGAATGCTCCACAAACTGTATTCTTTTTATCCATTTCAGTTCTTACATATTCCGTACATTGTAGTATGGCATCTGTTGTGGACACCTTTTTTCTGTATCGAAATCGTTTAGGTGACAGCAATTTATTTGAGATCAAATAGTCATTAATTTGGTTCCTTATAACTTGCTCAAAAATTTTTGCCAAGGCGCCGGTTACTGATATTGGACGATAGTTAGTGGGATCTTCTGTGTTTCCTTTTTTATAAAGAGGTGAGACCGAAGCTTTTTTGAGGTCAGTCGGAAAAGAAAACTCAGAAATAAACTCAATTATCAGAAAACAGAGAGGCTCCGCAAGGACCGATTGGGCATCTTTCAACGCCCATGCGGGAATTTTTGAAGGACCCAAAGGTTTGTTCACATTCAAACATTTTATTTAATCATGGACTTCTTTACAAGTAACATATTTGAAGAAGAATCTATTTGCATTTCCCGTATCAGCTGAGAACAATGTTTTATCAAACTTTTTTCTTTCGCCAAAGTATTCCCCCAAAACTGAAAACTTGAAGTTCAAAAGGTTTGCGATGTTTTTTCCGTTCGTAATAAGCTCACCGAAGCTGTTACGCAGAGTGTCTATTACAATTCGTTGTTTTTCATTGTTCATAACTTCTTGTATAAATTTCCAGCGACTTTTTTCTGTGTTCAGAGAAATAAAGTCTTTTAACAAGGAAGCTTCATTTTCTGATTTGAAATTTTTTCCAGATAGGAAGTTATTTCTATTCAGGAAAAATTTCGGTTTGTCATTCCTTACAAAACAAGATTTCAATGGTGCATGCACATTTATTGCTTGCTCGACTATGATACAAAAATGCAACATCATTTCGTTAGCATTTTGTGACATCCAGAAAAGACTCCAATCTGAACTCCGAATATATTCCTTGAAATTTTCTTTAGAATAGTTCTTTTTGTCGAAAAAAAGTTTTTTTGATTGGCATTTGTTTCATCATCATTTTTTCGTCTAATATAGCAACTGTTCCGTAATGATCACTATTCAAGATGCTCTCTGTAACAAAACATTTTTTGAAGTTTTCCGTGATGATATAATCAATCAGTGCAGTCTTATTGACACTCTGTCTTGTCCTTATATTTGTGTTACATGACACCAACCCGTACGGAATTAATAGCGTTTCTAGTTTTCGTTTTTCGTTCTTTTGAAAAAAATCAATATCGTAATCGCCCATTAAAATTATTCGTTTGCTCTCAGCTGCAGCACAGTCTACCCAGATGCTTTCGAAACGGGATTCCGAGACGGTGGTAAGATCTGAACGTTCTTTAGGTTTAAATGATCTAGGTATATAGAGCAGCACACCAACTCCACTTGTTTTGTAGACCATCTCCACTTGTTTTGTAGACCACCTCCACTTGTTTTGTAGACCACCTCCACTTGTTTTGTGACCACCTCCACTTGTTTTGTAGACCACCTCCACTTGTTTTGTGACCACCTCCACTTGTTTTGTTGACCACCTCCACTTGTTTTGTAGACCACCTCCACTTGTTTTGTGACCACCTCCACTTGTTTTGTAGACCACCTCCACTTGTTTTGTGACCACCTCCACTTGTTTTGTTGACCACCTCCACTTGTTTTGTTCTTGGGTGACGATTTGATTGAACTTTTTAAAGGCCATGAAAAATTTTTCAACTTTTGCAATATTTTGTTTTCATGTCCATTTCTTTTTCAACAGAAATCTTTAGTCGAGCTCTCCGATGTTGAGATCAATTTTAACATTAATGTTTTCAATGAATATAGATTTTAATATTTGGGGTCCCACTTTATGCCACATCTATCCTGGGTTTGGGTTTTACTGTCTCCTTAGTGTTACTAGTACATCAATTTTTTGATACGCTGTATCGATTAAAAAAGGTTTTAAGATGTACATTTTTATTCTTCCTTCTGTGATCAATATTTAAGAATATAGCAAAACAGTTGCCCGGGTCACCAATTCTGAGTAGTCATACAAGGATCATATATGGTATCATACAAATCATAACGTATTTTCTAGTACGATCCTTGTATGACTACTAAAAAATCATACATGACTACTACGAAATCATATATGAACCTTGTAAGACTACAAAGAAATCATATATGATCCTAGTATGAATACCAAGAATCATACATCTATTGTTCATAATTTTTTAAACCATTTATGTCTCTTAAAAATTTCATTCGGCAAGGACTCACTTATGTGATTCCGCGGAATCACTTTGTGATCCGCCAAAAAAAACCAAACGTACAATATCATTTGAAAAGTTGGGCACGCAATTATTATTATTATTATTAATGTATGTACAATCAAGTTCAATCAATTTAAAAGGCATCAATAATTAAAATAGAAAGTTCGAAATTTCGGAAAAATGAGTTTATGCTCCTTTTTTTCAGTGTTTTTCCTTTAAAATCAATTGATTGCTCTTGTTGCTGGGAGCCTTTTCAAGCGCCGGGAAGGGCTTCTGCTGGCTCTGCTTGCTTTTACTCTTTTTCTTGGTGTTCTTGGCTAGCCTCGTAGAAGTTGATTGGTTCGTTGTAATTCAATGCGTGGTAAGATATCAATAAATTTTTTTTATTCAAATTAAAAAAGTCGTTTATTAAGAAAAATTATTCAAGAAGTAATAAATATTGAGAGTGGGAAAAGTAGATAAAAAAATTAAATAAACAAATAAAAATTGGGCTGCGCTCGCGTCAGGGAATGTATTACTGAGCTCCATTTGATCAGAGAATTAAAGGGCTGCACTAGTCGTAAAAAGTGTAATTAGTGTAACTTTGTTCACAAAGGCAAGCGTTAAGACGCGTTAAAATAAATTGAGGACGGAATCGTTTTGAAGATTGAAGTAAAATACAGAAGTAAAAATAAGTTAAAAGTGCTATGCTAACCTAAACCTTAAAACCACTGAACCAAACCGCGCAAAGGACTGTATTATGTCGTTAGTTGTATAACCGTAACTTTACTTTGATAAAGATATCAGTGGAGTGAATGTGAAAAAAAGAGAACATTTTCGAGGTTTAAAATGATGTTAATCGATTAACATTCTTCAGTAGATAAAAGCTGTGTAAGTTGCTGTTGTTTTCCTTGGGTTTTTCACAGCTAAGCCCCAAATTTTCTAGGTGAGCGGCTGCCTTAGCTGTTCAGTTAGAACGCTGTTGGTTCGACTTTTGCCCCGAATTAACTACGCAAGCGGCTGGCAATAAGTTATTGGATGATGGTTGTTCTCGTTTTTCTACGATATTGAAACTGGTAAAGAACATTAGCAGGACAGATGTTTCAGTGTGCTTTGATACCTGTTTTTTGGACGTTGTCTCTTTTTCTGGACCAGCTCAAGTATTGATTCGATCTTGTTTTCTTTTGCCCGTTTCAGGTACTCATTAGCTAATCTAATCTGAAAATCTCTTACTGCGGGTATATTGGCCTCTTCTTGGAGTTTTTTGACACTGTACCAGCGGGGTTTCCTCACACAATTTCTTAGTACTCTATTTTTTGAGTCAGTTGTATGTTGTTGATAATTGAATTAGATTGGTCAATCCAGCACGCATTCGCATAGAGAAATAGAGGTCGATTCCATGATTTATACAAGGTCAGTAAGCACTCTTCATCAAAGTTGATCTGACTGAGCCGCCATAGTTGGTAGATTCTTTTGTTTGCTCTTGCCACCAAACTTTTGCTGTGTTGGTTCCACTTTAGATGTGGGGTAAGTTTTACACCAAGAAGTTGGATTGAATTTGCGCCTTCAATTCTTGTACCGTTGATAAAAAGGTCTAAACTGGAATCTTTTTTGGTGGATTTTTAAACAGCATAAAATTTGTTTTGCGTGGATTTATTCTTATCTTCAGTTTTTCGCACCATTTGATCAATTTATCTAGTGAATACTGAAATTTCTCTTGAAATATTCTACAGGAGTGCGACCTGTAGTAAAGGGCAAAATGATCAGCAAATTGAGAAATTTTTGCCGGTATTTCAGGAATGCCGCTGACATAAACCAGGAGGAGTATTGGTGCAATGACGCTGCCCTGAGGTACTTCAGCTAGTGTTGAAAATGTGCTACTTTTTGATTTATTAATTTTCACAAAGATGCTTCTCTGAGAGAGAAAAGAGTTAACCCATTTCATCAGAGGTTTATGCACACCAATTGGTAGCAATTTGTTTTGAAGTCCTAGTCTCCAAACTGCATCAAACGTTTTTTCAATATCTAGGCAGACAAATCCGACCATTTCGGACCATTGAAATGCTTCTGTTACGTGCTGAGTAAGTTGGAGCAAATTATCAGTTGTGCAACGGTTCCTTCTAAACGCACTTTGCATTTCACCGAAGACATCATTTTCTTCACAGTGCGCTAGAACAAAATTCTTTACTGCTGTTTCACAAATTTTTGCAATGCAATTGGTTAGGCTGATTGGTCGGTAATTTTCTGCATCTTTTTTGTTTTTGTTCGGCTTTGGTAACATTTTGACTTGTAACGCTTTCCATGTAGTTGGAACATAAGAATTGTTTATCGAGCTAGTTATCAGGAGACAGTTATATGCTTTGAGGCATTTAGGTAACCTTTTCAGGATGTTATAGCTGATTTTGTCTGGTCTTGGACTTGATCTTCTTGTTTTGTTTAAAATTTCTTCACAATTGTCTACTTTTATAATGCAGTAGTTATTTGGTTCAGTATTTTCGTATTGGAGAAACAGTATTTTCGTATTGGAGAAACTTTCTCGAAGTGCTCATTTAGTTACAAGTTTTTGTATGTATGATCTTTCATTGCATCCTGTAGAAGAGTTTTGAAGATTTCGCATTTCTGAATGTCTGTTTTTGCTCTGAGTTGTTTATATGAGACTTCAACACTTTGTTCAGTTTCACTTGGTTTTTTTGAATCACCACATAAGGCTTTAACTGCTCTCCAAAAGCTTTTGCTTCCCTTATCTTGAGCACTTGAGATCAATTTTGATTGCTTGATTTTTTCCGATCATTTCATGGACCTCTTTAGTTCTCGTTGGAGGAAATTTATTTCCCTTTTCAGGAATTTGTACTGTTCTCCGTTTGTTCTCTTCAGCTCTCTTCCTTTTTCTTCTTTTCACGGTTTAGCTTAGTAGTTTCATGTCCAAAGGGAAATCTTTTTTGTTGGATATACGACTTCTGTAGCGAGAATTGAATGATCTGTACAAGTAATTCATTTAGTTGATCTAGTTCTTCTCTTTTTGGATAGACTGGTGGGTAGAGCACAGAATTTTCGTATTCTTGTCTGACAATCTGGTTGAATTTTTTGAAATTGACTTTTACCTTCGAATCGAATTTGCTCTGAGTCATTATATTCAGGGTAGTAATGGTTGAGCTGTGGTCACTACCAAAGTCATTGGAAACATAAAATGTGTCAAAAAATTTGAAGACTGATTGATCGGCGAAATGTAGATCTATTATATTTCGACATTCTCCTTGATATGATTGATATGTGTGGTAACCGTTATTTAAAAGCTTGAATTTTCCAGTTTCAAAAGTTTCGATTGTTTTATCACCATTTTCAGTGTTATATGTGCAATTCAGCTCTTGATGTGGAGCGTTGAAATCTCCACAGATAAAAACGTTTGTCGTTTCAGTTTCAAAAATTTCTGATAGATTCAAATCGCGACCTGGTGAGTTGTAAAGTGCCAGAAACCAGAGATAACCTATAACAGGTACTTCAAAGCATGCTTTTATTATTTCGAAAATTTTTCCTTGCTCGTTTCTATCATCTTTTCTGGTTTAACTTCTATTATTGTCGTTCCCTTCTTTGCTAAAATGATTGAGCCATGTGACTTACTTGCTCTCGTTTCCGTAACTACGAAATAATCATCGGTTAGATTTTCTTTTTGCCAGCTCTTGACTTCATTCAGGCACACAATATCAATATCTTTTTCCTTCAAAAATACGAGAAGTTCTAATATTATGTCGGATAAGCCCTGGAATTTCCATTGCAATATTTTTATTTTATCTATGTTGACTGAATTGATGGCTATTTGTTGAAATTTGTTGCGTTGGAACATTCTTGAAATTGTTGTTAGCATTTTTGATGCTATCATGAACTTTTTGACCTTCTATTTTATCACCGAAGATTCTGCTTGCACTAATACTGACAACATTGATGATATCACTGTAGGACATTGTATTGAAGGTTGAACGGATTTTGCTGAGTACTTCAGCAACCAGAACACTTATGTTTATTGCTGAGACAAATGAGTTTGTATGTAGCATTTCGGTTTGTCTTTTTGCAACTGCTGAGTACTTGATATCTTGTTTTCTCTTTGTCGCTTCAACAACTGCGTTTTGATAGGAGGAGCATCCTTTGTTCACAGATGCATGCGATCTACCACAATTTGCACATTTAGCATTTTCTTTTGGTTCGGCGCATTGTTTTACTGTGTGCTGGCCTGAGCATCGCAGGCAACGTTGCTCGTTCTTACACTCAATGGCGGAGTGCCCATATTTCTGACACTTGAAGCATTGTTTAACATGTGGCGGCTCTTTGCTTGGTTCACATCTGTAGATTAGCCAACCAATCTTTACACCGTGCTTTTGTGCTGCTAAAATATGATATGTTGAATCAATTATTACTCTGACAAGCTTTGCAGGTTTGACACTTGCTCGGCTTATAATCATTGTCAATTTTACTACATTCATTCCGTTATTGCTCAAGAGTTCCTCTTTTATTTCATTTTCTTGGATGCTGTGATGCACATTGACTATAACAAAGCTTGGTTTGGACTTGGCTTTTGGCAGTGTGTTTCTCGTGTTCACATTAGCGTTGGGGAATACTTATTGCAGGTTTGTATTTGACATAAGACTATCTCTGGAGGCTTTGTTTTCCGTTTGGATAAAGAAGTCGGAAGTGTTTGGCAATTCTCTAATTCGTTGTATTTTCATTTGTGGGAATTTTGTCTTCATAGCTCGGGCAAATTGCGCTTGAGTTGGTCTCGGATTGATTGTTATAACTATTGGTCTAACTGTCTCTGATATCGAATTCCTCTCGTTTTGGTTTCGAAAACGCTCACGTTTGTTTTGAACTTGAATAAAATCTTGTCCATCCTGTGATGTATCATCAGCGGTTGCTCTTGCTTCTGATAGGAGAGCGCTCAGTTGGCTCATTTTGGCCAGGGCCCCACTGAGGGCTATTGCTTAGCAGAACGACGAAGATAAGAATTTGAAACAACTTTTAAAGCGTAGAGACTAAGTGAAAAAAGCCAATAAAAGTCAGGACTTTAAAAAGCAACTTTTAGTGAAAAATCTCTTTTTATAAAAGATTCACTCCCAAAGGACGTTCCTACACAAAGTGGAGTACTTGTTTGTGGCTTTCCTATCACACTTTGAGGTACTGATCCGAAAGTAACATTAATAGCGGTTTAATCATCATGGACAACAATTAGGCTAAATTTGAAAAGTTGGGCACGCAATTAATGAGTTAGTCCAAATAGATAAATAAAATTCTGATATTCTCTGAAGCCAGCTTATACCTATAAGTGCTCATTTATAAAAAATATTTGGAAAAATTTTTGCAGATAACCTCAAATTCGTTTTCTGAATGTATTTAAGTTTGAAAGTTATTCTTCTTGCCCACACAAATCAAATGAGGAATGCAAATGCGGCATAATAATTTATTATGTCCTCCGACTACATTGTACGGAAATTTGTGAAACCAATTAATGTTTTATGTGTCATATATGACCTTGTATGATTTCCAGGAAATTTTTTCAACATCAAAAGAAAATGAAAGATATACAGTTTTTAGGCTGTGAAATTTTTTGGATGATCCCTGTATGATTTCTAGGAAATCATATATGATCCTTGTATGACTACTAGGAAATCATACAAATCATATATGACCTTGTATGGATACTAGGAATCATATATGACCTAGTATGACTACTAAGAATTGTCTATGATGAGCATCCCGGGTGCCTGAAATTGGTTTCGAATGCACTCAACTGCCTGTGTCTTTGATATGGACTGATTATAACCATTTACCCTCATTTAACTATCACAACAGTCCCTGGCGTTACCATCTTCAAGCCCCAAAATCTCGAAAAAATTGCAGAAGGCATACAACTGCCATCGGGGGCATCATTCTGTCCGAACGGCGACATGCAAAGATTGTTCTTGTCTTGAGGCAGAGGAAAGTTATGCCAGTTTGCCTGCACCGATGGTGCAAGCAACTCAAATTTGCCTATAAACCGCCAGAGGAAACAGCGAATAGAACTAGGAACAGTTTCCCGACGTCATATGCTTTATAAGAACTGATATAAGCTTTATTATTCTTCGAAGCTGCATCCTATACCTCAGAGGGTGTCGATCGCTTTTTGGTCATGATTGACGGCTGGACATTTCTCATTGTTTTTTCGCTTATACTGAAATCTGGAGACCAAAAGCACCTGGTTTTACCCACTGCATCTGCACTGTACAAAACAGTAACTCGCTATATTGAGATGTACGCTAGATCTCAATATTGAAATGAACGACGTCCAATCATAAGGAAGCAAACTGCCAACTGTACAAACCAGACAATGACTTCGAAATTTCGAAGAGACTTTTCAACTGCCTCATCCGTGCCTGTCCAGAATTTCATCGAAGACTGACAAATTGACTCTGAGTGAAATCTTCAATATTTCATGTGAGTCTTACAAATGCACCGGAAGATTCGGATGAAGAACTGTAACTTTTACTACTAAACGAAATATTGAAATTCAAAATGTGAAAACCACCTAGAGATCATGCTCTAATGCTTAATCTACTACTGCTGCTGCAAGAACTCATTCTCCGGTTCGGACAGAAACTGGAACAAGTGCTTTGTTTTTTCATCCTCATAACTAGTAAGGACTGCATATCTTTTGAATTGATCTTTCTTCTCTTTTTTTCGTCCGATCATGCAGTTTTTTGTTCTCAAAAACGTGACAAGGAGCTGAATACCTAGGGCGTTAGTTTATTGGCACTTGTCCGAGAGCTTCAATGGTTCCTAATTTGCCAGAGTCCCACTGTTCTCAACGAATATCCCGTTTTAATTGTGGAGACGCATTTTAATAGTTTGTATTGAAATCTACCCCATTTAGGCAAATATTAATATATCAATCCCTCCTAGTGCCATCATTGAGAGCAATTTGTCCGAACTTTGTTGATAGTTTTGTAGACTTTCAAGTGAGAACAAATTTTATTTTAACAATAAGTGTTTTTCTGTTTTGGGGTTGATTAACTTCCGTTTCATTCATCTCAATGTCATCATTTTCAGACTACTCGGTAAAATTTGCCTAGATTTTTTTCAGTTTTTTCTATTGTTTTTGCATTTCTGCACTTTTTCTCATGGTTTTCGGCTTACACTGAAATCTGGAAACCATAAGCACCTGGTTTTACCCACTGCATCTGCTCTGTACTAAACAATAAGTTGCTATAATGAGATGCACGCTAATTCCCAGAATTGAGATTAACGACTTCCAATCTCAAAGAGGCAAGCTGCCAACTGTACAAACCAGAGCGTACAAAACAGACAATGACTTCAAAATTTTGAAGAAACGTTTCAACTGCTTCATCTGTGCCTGTCCTGAGTTTCATTGAAGACTCACAAATTGACTTAAAGTGAAATCTTCACAATTTTATGTGAGTCTTACAAATGCACTGGAAGATTCGGATGAAGATTTGTAAACTTTTACTACTAAACGAAATATTGAAATTCAAAATGTGAAAACCACCTAGAGATCGTGCTCTAATGCTTACTCTACTACTGCTGCTGCAACAACTCATTCTCCGGTTCGGACAGAAACTGGAACAAGTGCTTTGCTTTTTCATCCTGATTACTAGTAAGGACTGCATATCTTTTGAATTGATCTTTCTTCTCTTTTTTTCGTCCGATCATGCAATTTTTTGTTCTCAAAAACTTGATAAGGAAATGAATACCTAGTTCGTAAGTTTATCGGCACTTGTCTAAAAATTTTAATGATTCCTAAGTTGTCAGAGTCCCACTGGACTCAACGAACATCCCGTTTTACTCATGGCCACCCATTTTACTAATTTGTATGAAAATCAACCCCATTTAGACAAAATTTTAATATATGAATATCTCCTAGTGCCGTTATTGAGAGCAATTTGTCCAAAATTTGTTGATAGTTTTGTCGATTTTCAAGTGAGAACAAATTTTGTTTTTACAATCAATGTTTGTTTGTTTTGGGGTTGATTAACATGCGTATCATTCATCTCAATGTCCTCATTTTTAGACAACTTGATAGAATTTGCCCAGATTTTTCTCATTTTGTACCATTTTTTCCATATCTGCAAACTTTATCATTGTTTTTAGCTTACACTGAAATTTGAAAAAAAGCACCTGGTTTTAACCACTGCACTTGCACTTTACAAAACAATAAGTCGCTATAGAGAGATTCACGCCAGATCTCAATATTGAAATAAACGACGTCCAATCATGAGGAGGCAAGCTGTCAACTGTACAAACCAGACAAGGACTTCAAATTTCAAAGAGACTTTTCAACCGCCTCATCCGTGTCTGTCCAGAATTTCATCGAAGACTGACAAATTGACTCTGAGTGAAATCTTCAATATTTCATGTGCGTCTTACAAATGCACTGGAATATTCGGATGAAGAACTGTAACTTTTTACTACTAAACGAAATATTGAAATTCAAAATGTTAAAACCACCTAGAGATTATGCTCTAATGCTTACTCTACTACTGCCCCTGCTGCTACTAAACAGCAACAACTCATTCTCCGGTTCGGACAAAAACTGGAACAAGTGCTTTGTTTTTTATCCTGATAACTAGTAAGGACTGCATATCTTTTGAATTGTTCTTTCTTCTCTCTTTTTTTTCGTCTGGTCATGCAGTTTTTTGTTCTCTAAAACGCGATAAGGAGTTGAATGCCTAGGGCGTTAGTTTTTGTCTGAGAGCTTCAATGGTTCCTAAGTTGCCAGAGTCCCACTGGTCTCAACGAATATCCCGTTTTAATAGTGGAGACCCATTTTACTAGTTTGTATTAAAATCAACTCCATTTAGGCAAGATTTTAATATATTAATACCTCCTAGTGCCGTCATTGAAGGCAATTTGTCCGAACTTTGTGATAGTTTTGTCATTTTCAAGTGATAACAAAATTTATTCTCGTCTTTAGACTACTCGATATTATTTGTCTAGATTTTTCTCTTTTTTCCCATTGTTTTTCATTTTTGCTTATTTCTCATTGTTTTTTTTGGCTTATACTGAAATCTGGAAACCAAACGCACCTGTTTTTACCCACTGTATCTGCACTCTACAAGACAATAAGTTGCTATATTGAGATGCACGCTAGCAACCGAGAAGACCAGAGAATATTGGAAAGCCTAATTTGTTATCAATTTTATGTTGATGTTAATTGTTTAACCTCATATAATCCGCCCCCACAATCGGTACAAAAACGGGTGAATCTGTCATCAACTTTTCGATTCTTAACTTCAATGCAAGATCATTGAGGAAACACCTGGAAACACTTGTTTATGCTCCTTAGTCTCTGCCAACTATACTATGCTTAGCAGAAAAAAGTTAAGGATTGTAATTAACAAATTTCAGGCTGTGAGAGTTTTAGTGTATAATTTTTTAATACCAATAGTGCAATATTATTGATTCCAGTGCTCAACAATTATTCAATTACCAAAGAAAATGAGTTATCTCATGGGGAGGCTGTATCTTAACAAATCGATTACAAGATTTTAAATTTTCAAAGCTAAAGTTATATAAAACACACCACGAAATAATAATATTGCGTTTGTTGACATTTTGGATGCATTCCTGGAGTATCCTTCTCAACAATGTCTTCGAGTATAACTAAAGATTTCAACATCAATATTATGTTAACTATTCACCTGACTGAAACAAACACCATTAATAGCCAACGGCTATCACATCTAATCCAGAAGCAACTCGAATAACGGAAACATCATCAACTGGCATGGTCTGTTTCATATTTCAAAATATAGTTGCTCCAAATTTCGAAAGTTTAGATCATCAAACTTCCCGGGAGGAGGTTTCACCCCTATTTCACCCCTAATTAGCGGGGATTAGGGTGTAATCCATTTTCCACTCTTATTTACCGGGGAAAAGAGTGTAAGAGTGGAATTTGAAGAAATTACACTGTTATTACACTTTTTTGTACACTCTTTTTACACTCTTAGAAAGAGTGTAATTAAGGGTGGAATGATAAAAGATTACACCCTTTTTTCCACCCTTATTAAAAGAATCAATTATTTTTACACTCTTATTTTTACACTCTAGAAAGAGTGTAATTAAGGGTGGAATGATAAAAGATTACACCCTTTTTTCCACCCTTATGAAAATAATCAATTACTTTTACACTTTTACACCCTTTTTATTTCTAGAGTGTAATTTAAAGTGGACTAATAAACAATTGCAGAAAAAGACAAACTTCACATGAAGTTCGAGTTTTCTTTAATTTTCTATTAGTGGGCTATCACAAAATAGGACTTAGCAAACCATTTTGGACAAATTTTCAATTACTTCCAAAAAAGTATCCGCGCTCGATGAGGCTTAACTTTTTCGATCACCGAACATTGTTTTGCACACGAAATCGTCAATTTTAGTCCAATTGTGCTTATTTTTGGTGTGCAGTCTCCAATTTAGCCATAATTGGGGATGACTTAAAAAAAAATGGACTGAGCAAACCATTTTGGACAAGTTTTCAATTACTTCCAAAAAAGTATCCGCGCTCGATGAGGCTTAACTTTTTCGATCACCGAACATTGTTTTGCACACGAAATCGTTAATTTTAGTCCAATTGTGCTCATTTTTGGTGGGTATGCTCCACTTTAGCCACAATTGGTGATAAATTTAAAAATTCGGACTGACCGAACGAATTTGGACAAGTTTTTACCTAGTTCCAAAAAAGTATCTGAATTTTTTCTATCACCGAACATTGTTTTGGTGACCAAATTGTCAATTTTAGTCCAATTGTGCTCATTTTTGATGTGCAGTCTCCAATTTAGCCATAATTGGGGATGAATTAAAAAAAATGGACTGAGCAAACCATTTTGGACAAGTTTTCAATTACTTCCAAAAAATTATCCGGGCTCGATGAGGCTTAACTTTGTCGATCACCGAACATTGTTTTGCACACGAAATCGTTAATTTTAGTCCAATTGTGCTCATTTTTGGTGGGTATGCTCCACTTTAGCCACAATTGGTGGTAAATTTGAAAATTTGGACTGACCGAACGAATTTGGACAAGTTTTTACCTAGTTCCAAAAAAGTATCTGAATTTTTCCTATCACCGAACATTGTTTTGGTGACCAAATTGTCAATTTTAGTCCAATTGTGCTCATTTTTGATGTGCAGTCTCCAATTTAGCCAAAATTGGGGATGAATTAAACAAAATGGACTGAGCAAACCATTTTGGACAAGTTTTCAATTACTTCCAAAAAATTATCCGGGCTCGATGAGGCTTAACTTTTTCGATCACCGAACATTGTTTTGCACACGAAATCGTTAATTTTAGTCCAATTGTGCTCATTTTTGGTGGGTATGCTCCACTTTAGCCACAATTGGTGATAAAATTGAAAATTTGGACTGACCGAACGAATTTGGACAAGTTTTTACCTAGTTCCAAAAAAGTATCTGAATTTTTTCTATCACCGAACATTGTTTTGGTGACCAAATTGTCAATTTTAGTCCAATTGTGCTCATTTTTGGTGTGCATTCTCCAATTTAGCCATAGTTGGGGATGAATTAAAAAAAATGGACTGAGCAAACCATTTTGGACAAGTTTTCAATTACTTCCAAAAAAGTATCCGCGCTCGATGAGGCTTAACTTTTTCGATCACCGAACATTGTTTTGCACACGAAATCGTTATTTTAGTCCAATTGTGCTCATTTTTGGTGGGTATGCTCCACTTTAGCCACAATTGGTGATAAAATTAAAAATTCGGACTGACCGAACGAATTTGGACAAGTTTTTACCTAGTTCCAAAAAAGTATCTGAATTTTTTCTATCACCGAACATTGTTTTGGTGACCAAATTGTCAATTTTAGTCCAATTGTGCTCATTTTTGATGTGCAGTCTCCAATTTAGCCATAATTGGGGATGAATTAAAAAAAATGGACTGAGCAAACCATTTTGGACAAGTTTTCAATTACTTCCAAAAAATTATCCGGGCTCGATGAGGCTTAACTTTTTCGATCACCGAACATTGTTTTGCACACGAAATCGTTAATTTTAGTCCAATTGTGCTCATTTTTGGTGGGTATGCTCCACTTTAGCCACAATTGGTGATAAAATTGAAAATTTGGACTGACCGAACGAATTTGGACAAGTTTTTACCTAGTTCCAAAAAAGTATCTGAATTTTTTCTATCACCGAACATTGTTTTGGTGACCAAATTGTCAATTTTAGTCCAATTGTGCTCATTTTTGATGTGCAGTCTCCAATTTAGCCATAATTGGGGATGAATTAAAAAAATGGACTGAGCAAACCATTTTGGACAAGTTTTCAATTACTTCCAAAAAATTATCCGGGCTCGATGAGGCTTAACTTTTTCGATCACCGAACATTGTTTTGCACACGAAATCGTTAATTTTAGTCCAATTGTGCTCATTTTTGGTGGGTATGCTCCACTTTAGCCACAATTGGTGATAAATTTGAAAATTTGGACTGACCGAACGAATTTGGACAAGTTTTTACCTAGTTCCAAAAAAGTATCTGAATTTTTTCTATCACCGAACATTGTTTTGGTGACCAAATTGTCAATTTTAGTCCAATTGTGCTCATTTTTGATGTGCAGTCTCCAATTTAGCCATAATTGGGGATGAATTAAAAAAAATGGACTGAGCAAACCATTTTGGACAAGTTTTCAATTACTTCCAAAAAATTATCCGGGCTCGATGAGGCTTAACTTTTTCGATCACCGAACATTGTTTTGCACACGAAATCGTTAATTTTAGTCCAATTGTGCTCATTTTTGGTGGGTATGCTCCACTTTAGCCACAATTGGTGATAAAATTGAAAATTGGGACTGACCGAACGAATTTGGACAAGTTTTTACCTAGTTCCAAAAAAGTATCTGAATTTTTTCTATCACCGAACATTGTTTTGGTGACCAAATTGTCAATTTTAGTCCAATTGTGCTCATTTTTGGTGTGCAGTCTCCAATTTAGCCATAGTTGGGGATGAATTAAAAAAAATGGACTGAGCAAACCATTTTGGACAAGTTTTCAATTACTTCCAAAAAAGTATCCGCGCTCGATGAGGCTTAACTTTTTCGATCACCGAACATTGTTTTGCACACGAAATCGTTATTTTAGTCCAATTGTGCTCATTTTTGGTGGGTATGCTCCACTTTAGCCACAATTGGTGATAAAATTAAAAATTCGGACTGACCGAACGAATTTGGACAAGTTTTTACCTAGTTCCAAAAAAGTATCTGAATTTTTTCTATCACCGAACATTGTTTTGGTGACCAAATTGTCAATTTTAGTCCAATTGTGCTCATTTTTGATGTGCAGTCTCCAATTTAGCCATAATTGGGGATGAATTAAAAAAAATGGACTGAGCAAACCATTTTGGACAAGTTTTCAATTACTTCCAAAAAATTATCCGGGCTCGATGAGGCTTAACTTTTTCGATCACCGAACATTGTTTTGCACACGAAATCGTTAATTTTAGTCCAATTGTGCTCATTTTTGGTGGGTATGCTCCACTTTAGCCACAATTGGTGATAAAATTGAAAATTTGGACTGACCGAACGAATTTGGACAAGTTTTTACCTAGTTCCAAAAAAGTATCTGAATTTTTTCTATCACCGAACATTGTTTTGGTGACCAAATTGTCAATTTTAGTCCAATTGTGCTCATTTTTGATGTGCAGTCTCCAATTTAGCCATAATTGGGGATGAATTAAAAAAAATGGACTGAGCAAACCATTTTGGACAAGTTTTCAATTACTTCCAAAAAATTATCCGGGCTCGATGAGGCTTAACTTTTTCGATCACCGAACATTGTTTTGGATACGAAATCGTCAATTTTAGTCCAATTGTGCTCTTTTTGGTGTCAATTAATTGCTGTGATAATGTAGTTTTTGATTTTGCTCAGTAGTAGTTAGCAATATCTCAATTTGTATACAAAATTTCAACGAACTCTCTAATTAGGTGAAGAAAATTTCGAACTTCTTGAAAAACGTTTGTTAATAACTTTTTGAAGAAGACAAGTTAAAAACACTTCATTGACCCATTTTATTGCCCTAATAGAGTAGCTTTTGAATATGTGTAGTAGTAATTAGCAAAAATTTGATTTGTATACAAAATTTTGAAAATCTCTCGGGGTAAATGAAGAAAATGTCCACCTTCTTGAAAAACGTTTGTTAATAACTTTTTGAAGAAGCCGAGTTACAAACCCTACATTGGCCCATTTATTTGCCGTGCTATTGCACTTTTTGAATATCTGTAGTAATAGTTAGCTATATTTTGATTTTAATAAAAAATTTCAAAAATGTCTCGAGGTAAATGAAGAAAATGTCAACCTTCTTGAAAAACTTTTGTTAATAACTTTTTGAAGAAGCCGAGATAGAAACTCTAAATTATTCTATTTTATTGCCGTGATAGAGTAGCTACTGAGATTGTGTAGTAGTAGTTAGCAATCTTTCGATTTTTATACAAAATTTCAAAGATATCTCTGAGTAAAAGAAGAAAATGTCAAATTGCTTTAAAAAGGTTTCATAATAACTTTTTGACAAAGAGGAATTAGAAAATATATAATAGCGCATTTTGTTGCTGTGATATTGTACTTTTTGAAAACATACAGAAGTATTTCCGATTTGTTTTATTTCTAACCGAAAAATCCAAAAAATTGTTGATTTAGGGGCAAAAATTAGCTATTTTTGTCGAACTTCGACTTATTTTTCCCAATTAAAAGCAAATAACATACAAGTTTTTGGTATCATAATAAACTAGAGTTTACGGTTCCAATGACCAAATAATTTGTTTTTTAAAGTAATGCCAAACAAGAGAATGCGAGAGCAATATAGAGGCCGAAATCAGGGTCGATTTTTGCGAAATTTTCAAATTTTCAAAGTTGTTTACTTTAATAACTCTTTTGTCACAAATCGATTTTACAAGTATGTTATATCATTTTCTTGCTCATTTAATACTCTTTACGAATATATAAGGATCAAAAAGTTTAGCTACAGTTTCATGGCTCAATTTTTCGATTTCCCAAGTTTCACTCAAAATGAGCCAAATTCAGCCAGAATGGCAAAAATCGAGTTTTGATTCCTTTGTTTTTTGAACATTTTTTTACACCAGGTTGAAGCCCCAGTTCATGCTGATTCCGAAACATATTCATTTTTTAAATTTGGTTCAGTAGTTTTTGAGATATAAGCCTTTTTCGGAGGCATACCAGGGCACCGCTGTCCAAGGGCACCAGGGCACCCACCCGCAAACCTTTTTTTTTATGTGTTCCCGTTCGATTTTCGAAATCCCGCTTACTTAGTTAGATTCTATATGAAACCAGCTCTCCAATGATATACTTTTTAAATTTCAAGTTTTGAAATGCTCACTTCATAGTTGTTCACCGTAAAGCAGGGTATGAAAATTTCGTTTCGTGTGTTGCCTCACGGTAACGTGACATGCTAATTGTGAGTCAACACAGGTGGAGACCAGATCACCTGCATCCGCTCACTGAATGGTCATGAATAGAGCATTTGAAATTGCGCAACGTATACGAAAGTTCCAAAAGCTCACACAGTAAGCCGGAAACAATTTAATTAGTTCCAAAAGGTCGATGTACGGCAAAGACGGAACGATCGAATTAGTTCCAATGGGTCGATGTACGGCAAAGAGGGAAGGAACGGTGGGTCGAATTAGTTCCAATAGTAGAGTGACTGCAGCAGAGAGCAGAGCCAGTGGCTGCAGAGAGACAATGGCTGCAGATGAGTGACCGCAGGGTCCGCGCTGTTCGATATAACGGGTTTTAAAGCTAGTTTCGTCATTATATGACCGACTATTTCAGATTTATGATGTCGGAGCATTTCGATGATGATGATATTCTTGGCGAAGGCGTTTGTGTTAGTGAAATTGCGGTCCCAGGTGGAGAGGCGAAGAAGGCGAAGAAAGAGCATTGCTTGAAGATCAAAGCAGATCGAGAGGCAGATCAGTACAATCGATCGTTTTACAGGCCACCCAAACGGAAGGTCGAGGATTTGCTGCCCTTGTCCTTCAAGTTTGTTGGGTTCGATGCCAATGGAATCCCAGTTGAAGAGGTGATGGGGCATGTTAAGCAATTGTTTTTTGGCGTTGAAAGCGTTGCACTTGGCAAACTTCGACCCAATCAGAAGAAAAACCCAGTGTACAATGGCTGGGTCAACTTTCTCGGTGTAGGCCATTGCAAGAAAGCAATTCGAGCCGTAGAAGAAGGAAAGTTTGGCAGCATGAAGGTTGTGAAGATTGGGCGAACCAAGGAATTAGCTTGTGCGCCGACGAAATTGAAGATAAAGAAGGCTCCAAAGAGGCGAACACACCTTACATGTTGGGGGCAAAGATTACTGCCTAATTACAGGAAATTCGCCAATGATGATTTTATGATTCTGAAGTTTTGAATTGTTTTCCGATGTTTTGATTTGTTTGATGATTTTCATGCTTTGAACTTTGTATAGTTTGTTTATTTCATCAATTGCTTAGTTTACTTAATTTGATCAATTCGAGTCATTAATTGACTTTGTTTCGCTCTTTTTTTCTCTTTCTCCTTTATGATGTATGCATTTATAAATTTATAATCATCCACCACATGGCTTTTTTTTAGTTGCTTGCAGGGGAAACCCTAGATTACCAACAAGCCACTAAAAATTAGCTGTGTTTTCAATCTCATTTTTTTCGCTTATTCTAAAAATTAGTTAAATTTTATCGGGTCAAGGAGTTGTCCAAATCAAACCAAACTTGGTATGGAGCATCACCAGTGTATATAGAGTCTAAAACAAAAAGAATTTTTGGTATAGCTTGCCTAGGAAAAAAGTTAGTTTTTCATACGGAAATTTGCGATTATTTCGAATAATTAATTTTAAAAATAGGTCTTTTTCGTCGGGTCAAGGAGTTGTCCAAATCGAACCAAACTTGGTATGGAGCATCACCAGTGTATATAGAGTCTAAAACAAAAAGAATTTTTGGTATAGCTTGCCTAGGAAAAAAGTTAGTTTTTCATACGGAAATTTGCGATTATTTCGAATAATTAATTTTAAAAATAGGTCTTTTTCGTCGGGTCAAGGAGTTGTCCAAATCGAACCAAACTTGGTATGGAGCATCACCAGTGTATATAGAGTCTAAAACAAAAAGAATTTTTGGTATAGCTTGCCTAGGAAAAAAGTTAGTTTTTCATACGGAAATTTGCGATTATTTCGAATAAATAATTTTAAAAATAGGTCTTTTTCGTCGGGTCAAGGAGTTGTCCAAATCGAACCAAACTCGGCATCGAGTATCCCGAGGGTAACTAAATTGTAAAACAAAAAAAATTTTTGGTATAGCTTGCCTAGGAAAAAAGTTAGTTATTCATATGGAAATTTGATATTATTTCGAATAATTAATTTTTAAAAAAGATCTTTTTCGTCGGGTCAAGGAGTTGTCCAAATCGAACCAAACTCGGCATCGAGTATCCCGTGGGTAACTAGATTGTAAAACAAAAAGAATTTTTTGTATAGCTTGCCTAGGAAAAAAGTTATTATCTCATACGGAAATTTGCTATTATTTCGCAATAATTTTAAATAAGTATATTTGAAAATGGGTCTTTTTCATCGGGTCAAGGAGTTGTTCAAAGTGAACCAAACTTGTTATCAAGTATCCCATGGGTAACTAGATTGTCAAACAGAAAGAATTTTTGGTATAGCTTTCCTAGGAAAAAAGTTAGTATTTCATACGGAAATTTCCACTTATTCGCTTATTCTATTTTTCAAAATATAGAAATTTCATCGGATCAAGGAGTTGTCCAAATCGAACCAAACTCGGTATCGAGTATCCCATGGGTAACTAGATTGGAAAACAAAAAGAATTTTTTGTATAGCTTGCCTAGGAAAAAAGTTATTATCTCATACGGAAATTTGCTATTATTTCGCAATAATTTTAAATAAGTATATTTGAAAATGGGTCTTTTTCATCGGGTCAAGGAGTTGTTCAAAGTGAACCAAACTTGTTATCAAGTATCCCATGGGTAACTAGATTGTCAAACAGAAAGAATTTTTGGTATAGCTTGCCTATGAAAAAAGTTAGTTTTTCACACGGAAATTTGCGAATTTCGCAAATAACGAATTTTAAAATTAGGTCTTTTTCATCGGGTCAAGGAGTTGTTCAAAGCGAACCAAATTGATATCCCAGGCTACCAGTAGTATGTAGGTTGTAGTGCAAAAAGAATTTTTTGTATAGCTTGCCTAGGAAAAAAGTTAGTATTTCATACGGAAATTTGCGAATTTCGCAAATAACGAATTTTAAAAATAGGTCTTTTTCATCGGGTCAAGGAGTTGTTCAAAGCGAACCAAATTGATATCCCAGGCTACCAGTAGTATGTAGGTTGTAGTGCAAAAAGAATTTTTTGTATAGCTTGCCTAGGAAAAAAGTTAGTATTTCATACGGAAATTTGCGAATTTCGCAAATAACGAATTTTAAAAATAGGTCTTTTTCATCGGGTCAAGGAGTTGTTCAAAGCGAACCAAATTGATATCCCAGACTACCAGTAGTATGTAGGTTGTAGTGCAAAAAGTATTTTTGGTATAGCTTGCCTAGGAAAAAAGTTAGTATTTCATACGGAAATTTGCGATTATTTCGAATAAATAATTTTAAAAATAGGTCTTTTTCGTCGGGTCAAGGAGTTGTTCAAAGCGAACCAAATTTATATCCCAGACTATCAGTAGTATGTAGGTTGTAGTGCAAAAAAAATTTTTGGTATAGCTTGCCTAGGAAAAAAGTTAGTATTTCATACGGAAATTTGCGAATTTCGCAAATAACGAATTTTAAAAATAGGTCTTTTTCATCGGGTCAAGGAGTTGTTCAAAGCGAATCAAATTGATATCCCAGACTACCAGTAGTATGTAGGTTGTAGTGCAAAAAGAATTTTTGGTATAGCTTTCCTAGGAAAAAAGTTAGTATTTCATACGGAAATTTCGACTTATTCGCTTATTCTATTTTTCAAAATATAGAAATTTCATCGGATCAAGGAGTTGTCCAAATCGAACCAAACCTGGTATCGAGTATCCCATGGGTAACTAGATTGTAAAACAAAAAGAATTTTTGGTATAGCTTGCCTAGGAAAAAAGTTAGTATTTCATACGGAAATTTCGACTTATTCGCTTATTCTATTTTTCAAAATATAGAAATTTCATCGGATCAAGGAGTTGTCCAAATCGAACCAAACTTGGTATCGAGTATCCCATGGGTAACTAGATTGTAAAACAAAAAGAATTTTTGTTATAGGTTGCCTAGGAAAAAAGTTAGTATTTCATACGGAAATTTGCGATTATTTCCGAATAATTTTAAATAAGTTTATTTGAAAATAGGTGTTTTTCATCGGATCAAGGAGTTGTCCAAATCAAACCAAACCCGGTATGGAGTATCCGCTGTGCACCTAGAATGTAAAACAAAAAGAATTTTTGGTATAGCTTGCCTAGGGAAAAAGTTAGTTTTTCATACGGAAATTTGCTATTAATTCAAATTAGTAATTTAAAAAATAGGTCTTTTTGATTAGGTCTTAGAGTTGTCCAAATCGAACCAAATTTGATATGGAGTTTCCCCTGTGTACCTAGAGTCTAAAATAAAAAGAATTTTCGGTATAGCTTGCCTAGGAAAAAATTTAGTGTTTCATACGGAAATTTCCGATTATTTCAAATATTTAATTTTGAAATATAGTATTTTTCATATGGTCAAGGAGTTGTTCAAATCGAACCAAACTCGGTATCGAGTGTCCCATGGGTAACTAGATTGTAAAACAAAAAGAATTTTTGGTATAGCTTGCCTATGAAAAAAGTTAGTTTTTCACACGGAAATTTGCGAACTTCGCAAATAACGAATTTTAAAAATAGGTCTTTTTCGTCGGGTCAAGGAGTTGTTCAAAGCGAACCAAATTGATATCCCAGACTACTAGTAGTATGTAGGTTGTAGTGCAAAAAGATTTTTTGGTATAGCTTGCCTAGGAAAAAAGTTAGTATCTCATACGGAATTTTGCTATTATTTCCGAATAATTTTAAATAAGTATATTTGAAAATAGGTCTTTTTCGTCGGGTCAAGGAGTTGTTCAAATCGAACCAAACTCGGTATCAAGTATACCATGGGTAACTAGATTGTAAAACAAAAAGAATTTTTGGCATAGCTTGCCTAGCAAAAAAGTTAGTTTTTCACACGGAAATTTGCGAATTTCGCAAATAACGAATTTTAAAAATAGGTCTTTTTCATCGGGTCAAGGAGTTGTTCAAAGCGAACCAAATTGATATCCCAGACTACCAGTAGTATTTAGGTTGTAGTGCAAAAAGAATTTTTTGTATAGCTTGCCTAGGAAAAAAGTTAGTATCTCATACGGAATTTTGCTATTATTTCCGAATAATTTTAAATAAGTATATTTGAAAATAGGTCTTTTTCATCGGGTCAAGGAGTTGTTCAAATTGAACCAAACTCGGTATTGAGTGTCTCATGGGTAACTAGATTGTAAAACAAAAAGAATTTTTGGCATAGCTTGCCTAGGAAAAAAGTTAGTTTTTCATACGGAAATTTGCTATTATTTCAAATAATTAATTTTTAAATATAGTATTTTTCATATGGTCCAGGAGTTGTTCAAATCGAATCAAACTCGGTATCGAGTGTCCCATGGGTAACTGGGTTGTAAAACATTACGAATTTTTGGTATAGCTTGCCTAGGAAAAAAGTTAGTATCTCATACGGAATTTTGGTATTATTTCCGAATAATTTTAAATAAGTATATTTGAAAATAGGTCTTTTTCGTCGGGTCAAGGAGTTGTTCAAATCGAACCAAACTCGGTATCGAGTATATGGGTAACTAGATTGTAAAACAAAAAGAAATTTTGGCATAGCTTGCCTAGGAAAAAAGTTAGTTTTTCATACGGAAATTTGCTATTATTTCAAATAATTAATTTTTAAATATAGTATTTTTCATATGGTCAAGGAGTTGTTCAAATTGAACCAAACTCGGTATCGAGTATCCCATGGGTAACTAGATTGTAAAACAAAAAGAAATTTTGGCATAGCTTGCCTAGGAAAAAAGTTAGTTTTTCATACGGAAATTTGCTATTATTTCAAATAATTAATTTTTAAATATAGTATTTTTCATATGGTCAAGGAGTTGTTCAAATCGAATCAAACTCGGTATCGAGTGTCCCATGGGTAACTGGGTTGTAAAACAATACGAATTTTTGGTATAGCTTGCCTAGGAAAAAAGTTAGTATCTCATACGGAATTTTGGTATTATTTCCGAATAATTTTAAATAAGTATATTTGAAAATAGGTCTTTTTCGTCGGGTCAAGGAGTTGTTCAAATCGAACCAAACTCGGTATCGAGTATCCCATGGGTAACTAGATTGTAAAACAAAAAGAAATTTTGGCATAGCTTGCCTAGGAAAAAAGTTAGTTTTTCATACGGAAATTTGCTATTATTTCAAATAATTAATTTTTAAATATAGTATTTTTCATATGGTCAAGGAGTTGTTCAAATTGAACCAAACTCGGTATCGAGTATCCCATGGGTAACTAGATTGTAAAACAAAAAGAAATTTTGGCATAGCTTGCCTAGGAAAAAAGTTAGTTTTTCATACGGAAATTTGCTATTATTTCAAATAATTAATTTTTAAATATAGTATTTTTCATATGGTCAAGGAGTTGTTCAAAGCGAATCAAATTGATATCCCAGACTACCAGTAGTATGTAGGTTGTAGTGCAAAAAGAATTTTTGGTATAGCTTGCCTAGGAAAAAAGTTAGTATTTCATACGGAAATTTGCGAATTTCGCAAATAACGAATTTTAAAAATAGGTCTTTTTCATCGGGTCAAGGAGTTGTTCAAAGCGAATCAAATTGATATCCCAGACTACCAGTAGTATGTAGGTTGTAGTGCAAAAAGAATTTTTGGTATAGCTTTCCTAGGAAAAAAGTTAGTATTTCATACGGAAATTTCGACTTATTCGCTTATTCTATTTTTCAAAATATAGAAATTTCGTCGGGTCAAGGAGTTGTTCAAAGCGAACCAAATTGATATCCCAGACTATCAGTAGTATGTAGGTTGTAGTGCAAAAAGAATTTTTGGTATAGCTTGCCTAGGAAAAAAGTTAGTATTTCATACGGAAATTTGCGAATTTCGCAAATAACGAATTTTAAAAATAGGTCTTTTTCATCGGGTCAAGGAGTTGTTCAAAGCGAATCAAATTGATATCCCAGACTACCAGTAGTATGTAGGTTGTAGTGCAAAAAGAATTTTTGGTATAGCTTTCCTAGGAAAAAAGTTAGTATTTCATACGGAAATTTCGACTTATTCGCTTATTCTATTTTTCAAAATATAGAAATTTCATCGGATCAAGGAGTTGTCCAAATCGAACCAAATTGATATCCCAGGCTACCAGTAGTATGTAGGTTGTAGTGCAAAAAGAATTTTTTGTATAGCTTGCCTAGGAAAAAAGTTAGTATTTCATACGGAAATTTGCGAATTTCGCAAATAACGAATTTTAAAAATAGGTCTTTTTCATCGGGTCAAGGAGTTGTTCAAAGCGAACCAAATTGATATCCCAGGCTACCAGTAGTATGTAGGTTGTAGTGCAAAAAGAATTTTTTGTATAGCTTGCCTAGGAAAAAAGTTAGTTTTGCATACGGAAATTTGCAATTATTTCAAATATTTAATTTTGAAATATAGTATTTTTCATATGGTCAAGGAGTTGTTCAAATCGAACCAAACTCGGTATCGAGTGTCCCATGGGTAACTAGATTGTAAAACAAAAAGAATTTTTGGTATAGCTCGCCTATGAAAAAAGTTAGTTTTTCACACGGAAATTTGCGAATTTCGCAAATAACGAATTTTAAAAATAGGTCTTTTTCGTCGGGTCAAGGAGTTGTTCAAAGCGAACCAAATTGATATCCCAGACTACTAGTAGTATGTAGGTTGTAGTGCAAAAAGATTTTTTGGTATAGCTTGCCTAGGAAAAAAGTTAGTATCTCATACGGAATTTTGCTATTATTTCCGAATAATTTTAAATAAGTATATTTGAAAATAGGTCTTTTTCGTCGGGTCAAGGAGTTGTTCAAATCGAACCAAACTCGGTATCAAGTATACCATGGGTAACTAGATTGTAAAACAAAAAGAATTTTTGGCATAGCTTGCCTAGCAAAAAAGTTAGTTTTTCACACGGAAATTTGCGAATTTCGCAAATAACGAATTTTAAAAATAGGTCTTTTTCGTCGGGTCAAGGAGTTGTTCAAATCGAACCAAACTCGGTATCGAGTTTCCCATGGGTAACTAGATTGTAAAACAAAAAGAATTTTTGGTATAGCTTGCCTAGGAAAAAAGTTAGTTTTGCATACGGAAATTTGCAATTATTTCAAATATTTAATTTTGAAATATAGTATTTTTCATATGGTCAAGGAGTTGTTCAAATCGAACCAAACTCGGTATCGAGTGTCCCATGGGTAACTAGATTGTAAAACGAAAAGAATTTTTGGTATAGCTTGCCTATGAAAAAAGTTAGTTTTTCACACGGAAATTTGCGAATTTCGCAAATAACGAATTTTAAAAATAGGTCTTTTTCGTCGGGTCAAGGAGTTGTTCAAAGCGAACCAAATTGATATCCCAGACTACTAGTAGTATGTAGGTTGTAGTGCAAAAAGATTTTTTGGTATAGCTTGCCTAGGAAAAAAGTTAGTATCTCATACGGAATTTTGCTATTATTTCCGAATAATTTTAAATAAGTATATTTGAAAATAGGTCTTTTTCGTCGGGTCAAGGAGTTGTTCAAATCGAACCAAACTCGGTATCAAGTATACCATGGGTAACTAGATTGTAAAACAAAAAGAATTTTTGGCATAGCTTGCCTAGCAAAAAAGTTAGTTTTTCACACGGAAATTTGCGAATTTCGCAAATAACGAATTTTAAAAATAGGTCTTTTTCGTCGGGTCAAGGAGTTGTTCAATGCGAACCAAATTGATATCCCAGACTACCAGTAGTATGTAGGTTGTAGTGCAAAAAGTATTTTTGGTATAGCTTGCCTAGGAAAAAAGTTAGTATTTCATACGGAAATTTGCGAATTTCGCAAATAACGAATTTTAAAAATAGGTCTTTTTCATCGGGTCAAGGAGTTGTTCAAAGCGAACCAAATTGATATCCCAGGCTACCAGTAGTATGTAGGTTGTAGTGCAAAAAGTATTTTTGGTATAGCTTGCCTAGGAAAAAAGTTAGTATTTCATACGGAAATTTCGACTTATTCGCTTATTCTATTTTTCAAAATATAGAAATTTCATCGGATCAAGGAGTTGTCCAAATCGAACCAAACTTGGTATCGAGTAGCCCATGGGTAACTAGATTGTAAAACAAAAAGAATTTTTGCTATAGTTTGCCTAGGAAAAAAGTCTATTTCAGTCTTACCATTATTCTAAGGTGAGGGCCTCGGGCCCGCATGAGGTGCACCACCCCCCCTGCCCCGTTGAGACGCCGGTTAGTCGGTTTCCCCCCCGCTGGGATTTTTGTGCACCTCATGTTGGGGACGTTGTTGGCGTGCGGTCGAGTTTTCTCTTCGGTCTAGTTCATAAAATCATCGGTCAGATTAAATTTGCGAATTTCGCAAATAACGAATTTTAAAAATAGGTCTTTTTCATCGGGTCAAGGAGTTGTTCAAAGCGAACCAAATTGATATCCCAGACTACCACTAGTATGTAGGTTGTAGTGCTAAAAGAATTTTTTGTATAGCTTGCCTAGGAAAAAAGTTAGTATTTCATACGGAAATTTGCGAATTTCGCAAATAACGAATTTTAAAAATAGGTCTTTTTCATCGGGTCAAGGAGTTGTTCAAAGCGAACCAAATTGATATCCCAGGCTACCAGTAGTATGTAGGTTGTAGTGCAAAAAGAATTTTTTGTATAGCTTGCCTAGGAAAAAAGTTAGTATTTCATACGGAAATTTGCGAATTTCGCAAATAACGAATTTTAAAAATAGGTCTTTTTCATCGGGTCAAGGAGTTGTTCAAAGCGAACCAAATTGATATCCCAGACTATCAGTAGTATGTAGGTTGTAGTGCAAAAAGAATTTTTGGTATAGCTTGCCTAGGAAAAAAGTTAGTATTTCATACGGAAATTTGCGAATTTCGCAAATAACGAATTTTAAAAATAGGTCTTTTTCATCGGGTCAAGGAGTTGTTCAAAGCGAACCAAATTGATATCCCAGGCTACCAGTAGTATGTAGGTTGTAGTGCAAAAAGAATTTTTTGTATAGCTTGCCTAGGAAAAAAGTTAGTATTTCATACGGAAATTTGCGAATTTCGCAAATAACGAATTTTAAAAATAGGTCTTTTTCATCGGGTCAAGGAGTTGTTCAAAGCGAACCAAATTGATATCCCAGACTACCAGTAGTATGTAGTTTGTAGTGCAAAAAGTATTTTTGGTATAGCTTGCCTAGGAAAAAAGTTAGTATTTCATACGGAAATTTGCGAATTTCGCAAATAACGAATTTTAAAAATAGGTCTTTTTCATCGGGTCAAGGAGTTGTTCAAAGCGAACCAAATTGATATCCCAGACTATCAGTAGTATGTAGGTTGTAGTGCAAAAAGAATTTTTGGTATAGCTTGCCTAGGAAAAAAGTTCGTATTTCATACGGAAATTTGCGAATTTCGCAAATAACGAATTTTAAAAATAGGTCTTTTTCATCGGGTCAAGGAGTTGTTCAAAGCGAACCAAATTGATATCCCAGGCTACCAGTAGTATGTAGGTTGTAGTGCAAAAAGAATTTTTTGTATAGCTTGCCTAGGAAAAAAGTTAGTATTTCATACGGAAATTTGCGAATTTCGCAATTAACGAATTTTAAAAATAGGTCTTTTTCATCGGGTCAAGGAGTTGTTCAAAGCGAACCAAATTGATATCCCAGACTATCAGTAGTATGTAGGTTGTAGTGCAAAAAGTATTTTTTGTATAGCTTGCCTAGGAAAAAAGTTAGTATTTCATACGGAAATTTGCGAATTTCGCAAATAACGAATTTTAAAAATAGGTCTTTTTCATCGGGTCAAGGAGTTGTTCAAAGCGAACCAAATTGATATCCCAGGCTACCAGTAGTATGTAGGTTGTAGTGCAAAAAGAATTTTTTGTATAGCTTGCCTAGGAAAAAAGTTAGTATTTCATACGGAAATTTGCGAATTTCGCAAATAACGAATTTTAAAAATAGGTCTTTTTCATCGGGTCAAGGAGTTGTTCAAAGCGAACCAAATTGATATCCCAGACTATCAGTAGTATGTAGGTTGTAGTGCAAAAAGAATTTTTGGTATAGCTTGCCTAGGAAAAAAGTTAGTATTTCATACGGAAATTTGCGAATTTCGCAAATAACGAATTTTAAAAATAGGTCTTTTTCATCGGGTCAAGGAGTTGTTCAAAGCGAACCAAATTGATATCCCAGGCTACCAGTAGTATGTAGGTTGTAGTGCAAAAAGAATTTTTTGTATAGCTTGCCTAGGAAAAAAGTTAGTATTTCAAACGGAAATTTGCGAATTTCGCAAATAACGAATTTTAAAAATAGGTCTTTTTCATCGGGTCAAGGAGTTGTTCAAAGCGAACCAAATTGATATCCCAGACTACCAGTAGTATGTAGGTTGTAGTGCAAAAAGTATTTTTGGTATAGCTTGCCTAGGAAAAAAGTTAGTATTTCATACGGAAATTTGCGAATTTCGCAAATAACGAATTTTAAAAATAGGTCTTTTTCATCGGGTCAAGGAGTTGTTCAAAGCGAACCAAATTGATATCCCAGACTATCAGTAGTATGTAGGTTGTAGTGCAAAAAGAATTTTTGGTATAGCTTGCCTAGGAAAAAAGTTAGTATTTCATACGGAAATTTGCGAATTTCGCAAATAACGAATTTTAAAAATAGGTCTTTTTCATCGGGTCAAGGAGTTGTTCAAAGCGAACCAAATTGATATCCCAGGCTACCAGTAGTATGTAGGTTGTAGTGCAAAAAGAATTTTTTGTATAGCTTGCCTAGGAAAAAAGTTAGTATTTCATACGGAAATTTGCGAATTTCGCAATTAACGAATTTTAAAAATAGGTCTTTTTCATCGGGTCAAGGAGTTGTTCAAAGCGAACCAAATTGATATCCCAGACTATCAGTAGTATGTAGGTTGTAGTGCAAAAAGAATTTTTGGTATAGCTTGCCTAGGAAAAAAGTTAGTATTTCATACGGAAATTTGCGAATTTCGCAAATAACGAATTTTAAAAATAGGTCTTTTTCATCGGGTCAAGGAGTTGTTCAAAGCGAACCAAATTGATATCCCAGGCTACCAGTAGTATGTAGGTTGTAGTGCAAAAAGAATTTTTTGTATAGCTTGCCTAGGAAAAAAGTTAGTATTTCATACGGAAATTTGCGAATTTCGCAAATAACGAATTTTAAAAATAGGTCTTTTTCATCGGGTCAAGGAGTTGTTCAAAGCGAACCAAATTGATATCCCAGACTATCAGTAGTATGTAGGTTGTAGTGCAAAAAGAATTTTTGGTATAGCTTGCCTAGGAAAAAAGTTAGTATTTCATACGGAAATTTGCGAATTTCGCAAATAACGAATTTTAAAAATAGGTCTTTTTCATCGGGTCAAGGAGTTGTTCAAAGCGAACCAAATTGATATCCCAGGCTACCAGTAGTATGTAGGTTGTAGTGCAAAAAGAATTTTTTGTATAGCTTGCCTAGGAAAAAAGTTAGTATTTCATACGGAAATTTGCGAATTTCGCAAATAACGAATTTTAAAAATAGGTCTTTTTCATCGGGTCAAGGAGTTGTTCAAAGCGAACCAAATTGATATCCCAGACTACCAGTAGTATGTAGGTTGTAGTGCAAAAAGTATTTTTGGTATAGCTTGCCTAGGAAAAAAGTTAGTATTTCATACGGAAATTTGCGAATTTCGCAAATAACGAATTTTAAAAATAGGTCTTTTTCATCGGGTCAAGGAGTTGTTCAAAGCGAACCAAATTGATATCCCAGACTATCAGTAGTATGTAGGTTGTAGTGCAAAAAGAATTTTTGGTATAGCTTGCCTAGGAAAAAAGTTAGTATTTCATACGGAAATTTGCGAATTTCGCAAATAACGAATTTTAAAAATAGGTCTTTTTCATCGGGTCAAGGAGTTGTTCAAAGCAAACCAAATTGATATCCCAGGCTACCAGTAGTATGTAGGTTGTAGTGCAAAAAGAATTTTTTGTATAGCTTGCCTAGGAAAAAAGTTAGTATTTCATACGGAAATTTGCGAATTTCGCAATTAACGAATTTTAAAAATAGGTCTTTTTCATCGGGTCAAGGAGTTGTTCAAAGCAAACCAAATTGATATCCCAGACTACCAGTAGTATGTAGGTTGTAGTGCAAAAAGTATTTTTGGTATAGCTTGCCTAGGAAAAAAGTTAGTATTTCATACGGAAATTTGCGAATTTCGCAAATAACGAATTTTAAAAATAGGTCTTTTTCATCGGGTCAAGGAGTTGTTCAAAGCGAACCAAATTGATATCCCAGACTATCAGTAGTATGTAGGTTGTAGTGCAAAAAGAATTTTTGGTATAGCTTGCCTAGGAAAAAAGTTAGTATTTCATACGGAAATTTGCGAATTTCGCAAATAACGAATTTTAAAAATAGGTCTTTTTCATCGGGTCAAGGAGTTGTTCAAAGCGAACCAAATTGATATCCCAGGCTACCAGTAGTATGTAGGTTGTAGTGCAAAAAGAATTTTTTGTATAGCTTGCCTAGGAAAAAAGTTAGTATTTCATACGGAAATTTGCGAATTTCGCAATTAACGAATTTTAAAAATAGGTCTTTTTCATCGGGTCAAGGAGTTGTTCAAAGCGAACCAAATTGATATCCCAGACTATCAGTAGTATGTAGGTTGTAGTGCAAAAAGAATTTTTGGTATAGCTTGCCTAGGAAAAAAGTTAGTATTTCATACGGAAATTTGCGAATTTCGCAAATAACGAATTTTAAAAATAGGTCTTTTTCATCGGGTCAAGGAGTTGTTCAAAGCGAACCAAATTGATATCCCAGGCTACCAGTAGTATGTAGGTTGTAGTGCAAAAAGAATTTTTTGTATAGCTTGCCTAGGAAAAAAGTTAGTATTTCATACGAAAATTTGCGAATTTCGCAAATAACGAATTTTAAAAATAGGTCTTTTTCATCGGGTCAAGGAGTTGTTCAAAGCGAACCAATATGATATCCCAGACTACCAGTAGTATGTAGGTTGTAGTGCAAAAAGTATTTTTGGTATAGCTTGCCTAGGAAAAAAGTTAGTATTTCATACGGAAATTTGCGATTATTTCGAATAAATAATTTTAAAAATAGGTCTTTTTCGTCGGGTCAAGGAGTTGTTCAAAGCAAACCAAATTGATATCCCAGATTACCAGTAGTATGTAGGTTGTAGTGCAAAAAGAATGGTTTGCCTAACTGCCCTACAAAAAAAGTAGATATCTCACACGGAAATTTCGACTTTTTCGCTGACTTTGTTTTAAAAAATATTAAGTTTTATCGGATCTGTATGCATTTCTATGTATCTGTTGGATGATTTATGTAAAGTGTTTAAATTTCTGTGTTAAATCCAATTTAATTTGTATTATTTCGGAGATGGAGTTTGAGCCCGGTTTTTTACCGAATGCTCTGCTCAAAATCTCCTATAGTTGTTTGTTTGTAACTCCGCCGTAGCCGGTCCCCAGCCCGGTTGAGAGAAGGAGGAGGGAAACATACCCAGAACATACTGGAAAATCTCAAAATGTTGTTCGTTAGTTCAACTGTAGATTTTTTCCGACAGTATTTAACCTATTTTAGCTCTCAAAATTTATTGGTAATTTTCAGCTGTAAAGAGGAAGATTTTCCCGGAAATTAACGGGGAAAAGAGTGTAAAGAGTGTAAATAGTGTTGTAAGAGTGTAATCATGAAAAGTGTAATTAGAAATAGAGAGTGGAAGAGTGTAAAAATGAAAAAAATACACTTTTATTCCAATTATAATGACCGGGGAAAAGAGTGTAAAGAGTGTAAAAATAAAAAAATTACCCCCCTATTTCTCCGCTTAATTAGCGGTGTAAGAGTGTAATTATGAAGAGTGTAATTTTAAAATTAAGAGTAGAAGAGTGTAAAAATAATTTAAAGGTGGAATATAAGAGTGTAAAAATAATGTAAAGGTGGAATATAAAGAGTGTAAAAATAATTTAAAGGTGTAAAAGAAAAAGTGTAAAAGAAAATTGAAAGTGGAATTATTATTTGAATTTACACTCTTATTATTTAAAATTACACTCTTAAAATTACACTCTTACACCGTTAATTAAGCGGAGAAATAGGGGGGTAATTTTTTTATTTTTACACTCTTTACACTCTTTTCCCCGTTATTTTCCGGGAAAATCCTCCCCCCGGGTTTTAGTGATCATTATCCCATCCAGAAAATGAACCAATTGTTCTTCTGTATCTTCATAAACAACCACCTTAGCGTCTTGAAAACCTCTTATTGCCTGATCTGATGTCTGCAGACGACTTGAAATTCCTTGGCCTAAACGATTCGAAGTGGGAAGGGATCTTCAATCAAAACAGACTACAAAAATGGACCTGTAAAAATTGCATGGAAATTGCAAAAAAAAATTTATCAAATTCAATTGATCGCACTCTACATTTGCCCTCAATGATGAGGAGTTCTACCAACTGCACATGTGAAAGACCTTGAAGAATATATCTGTCCAGAACGTGAAACTATCAGGTCAACGAGAAAATTAAAAAAGCTAATAATATCCTCTACTTCATACGGAGGAACAGGGCTGCAAACACGAAGACATACTCCAAATTGAATCTGTAAAAGACAATGATAATGCCCATGCTAAGTTATGCTTCTGCGAGCATCCCGCTATCAAGAAGCACGAGTTGCAGTTTAGAAAATTTGCAGAAAAGAGCACTCCGCTGGGCATTCAACGACAAGTCAGCCAACCCACATTTTATCTTGAAGAAAGCGAGTATACTACCAATACACATGTACTGCAACTTACTAAACCTGCTTTTATTCTCAGGTGTGTTTCACGAAAGTGAGAAAAAGGAGGAGAGCATGATTCGTGCAACCAAAGCCATAGCGAGAGACAACGTTGTGAGATTCGATTTACCCAAGCTTAGAACAGAGATTGCGAACCAATTTTCGTTTAGATCCTGTGGATAGCGGACCAACTGCAAAGGGAACTAGACTTTTTCAACCCCATTCGACTCAAAAAGAGACTCTCACAATTCTTCTGGAATTATTCTAAATGCAACTGCAACAAATCGGATCCCTGTACGTGGCAGTTTGCCTGTGACTGTCAGACGTGCAGACTAAGATGGAGAAGAATATGAATGAACCAAAGAGATCCCACCTGCTAGCCTGGGAATCCACTAAAACAACAACAACATCAAAAACATCAAAACACAATGGAAGAAAGTAAAGAACCAGCAAATGTTTTTTGTTCCGACCCCACTTTTGGAGGAGGAACTATATACTCAAAGGGGTTTTTTTCCGACAATTTTGACCGATAGATATATTCATCGTAGAGAAATGTGAGTGATATCATTGAAATGCTCGTCCAGCATAGATTTGGGAATAAAAAAGATTTTTTTGAATTTCTTGTTTTCCGAGGAGTTACCGAGGTTTAAAGTTTTGTGTATACATGTAATACTTTGTTCACATTTAGCATGATTCTGATCAATTAAACGCAGTTTTTGTCCATAGTAAGGCTTTTCTATAAATATATTATCTTTTCAAATTTACATTTCATCCTGCAAAATGAAACAATTTGGTGTTAGACCGATAAAAATGCTAGTTCAGGTCTCGTGAGGAAGTTTGCTAAAAAAAAACTCGTATTCAATTTGATAGCTGTTTTTTCAGAAAACTTTTCTATTTATTTTTAATTTTTTAGGTAGATAGAAAATCGTCAGTATCATATCGAGCTTCCGTCTTTGACAAACTAGATTTAGCGTCAAATGATACCTAACGAACAGAAAATTCGTTTTCAATGCATCGCTCATGTTTTTTTTTGTCTTCGACACTGAGTGTTTGAATTTTTTAATAAAATTGTTTTGTTTTGAGATTTCCAAAAGTGCAATTGGTTTTCTAAAGTGCATTAGGTTAACCTTTATAGTGATTTGAGTGGACATCTAAGGGCTGTCAAGATTTAAAAGAATAAATTTTCAATTTTTTTTTTTTGAAATTAACTAAAATTAAATTAAGTCTCTTGATTTGTAGATTGGTCTCAGCAATGACAGGACACCATCCTTTTTACTGCAAGCAAAATGAACCTGGTAAGCGGTTTCATCTGCTAGCTATTGGTTAAATGACTTCGATATCACGAGTTTTCGTAATTTCTAAAAATTTTTGGATTTGTCATTGTTTTGCTTTCATTTTAAAATGTTATCTCCTCTACGTATTGGCATTTCCCATTGACTTATAAAATCCCCCAATTGATTATAGATAAAATTTTTACAGAAAAGATTACGGTTTAAACGCTTCGACACTTTCTTCTCACATTTCTGCTGCATTTTGTTGGTTTTTGATTTTATTTGTTGTTGTTTTAATAATCATAGGACTTATTGTGATGTCTTATTGATAAAATTTTGATTACAAAGATGCATGTCTTCCATCAAGGCATAAGGTATAAATATATTGTCTTTTCAAAATTACATTTCATCCCGCAAAATGAAACAATTTGGTGTTAGACCGATAAAAATGCTAGTTCAGGTCTCGTGAGGAAGTTTGCTAAAAAAAAACTCGTATTCAATTTGATAGCTGTTTTTTTCGGAAAACTTTTCTATTTATTTTTAAATTTTTAGGTAGATAGAGAATCGTCAGTATCATATCGAGCTTCCGTTTTTGACAAACTAGATTTAGCGTCAAATGATACCTAACGAACAGAAAATTCGTTTTCAATGCATCGCTCATGTTTTTTTTTTGTCTTCGACACTGAGTGTTTGAATTTTTTAATAAAATTGTTTTGTTTTGAGATTTCCAAAAGTGCAATTGGTTTTCTAAAGTGCATTAGGTTAACCTTTATAGTGATTTGAGTGGACATCTAAGGGCTGTCAAGATTTAAAAGAATAAATTTTCAATTTTTTTTTGAAATTAACTAAAATTAAATTAAGTCTCTTGATTTGTAGATTGGTCTCAGCAATGACAGGACACCATCCTTTTTACTGCAAGCAAAATGAACCTGGTAAGCGGTTTCATCTGCTAGCTATTGGTTAAATGACTTCGATATCACGAGTTTTCGTAATTTCTAAAAATTTTTGGATTTGTCATTGTTTTGCTTTCATTTTAAAATGTTATCTCCTCTACGTATTGGCATTTCCCATTGACTTATAAAATCCCCCAATTGATTATAGATAAAATTTTTACAGAAAAGATTACGGTTTAAACGCTTCGACACTTTCTTCTCACATTTCTGCTGCATTTTGTTGGTTTTTGATTTTATTTGTTGTTGTTTTAATAATCATAGGACTTATTGTGATGTCTTATTGATAAAATTTTGATTACAAAGATGCATGTCTTCCATCAAGGCATAAGGTATAAATATATTGTCTTTTCAAAATTACATTTCATCCCGCAAAATGAAACAATTTGGTGTTAGACCGATAAAAATGCTAGTTCAGGTCTCGTGAGGAAGTTTGCTAAAAAAAAACTCGTATTCAATTTGATAGCTGTTTTTTTTCGGAAAACTTTTCTATTTATTTTTAAATTTTTAGGTAGATAGAGAATCGTCAGTACCATATCGAGCTTCCGTTTTTGACAAACAAGATTTAGCTTCAAATGATACCTAACGAACAGAAAATTCGTTTTCAATGCATTGCTCATGTTTTTTTTGTCTTCGACACTGAGTATTTGAATTTTTTAATAAAATTCTGATTTTGTTTTGAGATTTGCAAAATGCAATTGGTTTTCTAAAGTGCATTAGGTTAACCTTTATAGTGATTTGAGTGGACATCTAAGGGCTGTCAAGATTTAAAAGAATAAATTTTCAATTTTTTTTTTTTGAAATTAACTAAAATTAAATTAAGTCTCTTGATTTGTAGATTGGTCTCAGCAATGACAGGACACCATCCTTTTTACTGCAAGCAAAATGAACCTGGTAAGCGGTTTCATCTGCTAGCTATTGGTTAAATGACTTCGATATCACGAGTTTTCGTAATTTCTAAAAATTTTTGGATTTGTCATTGTTTTGCTTTCATTTTAAAATGTTATCTCCTCTACGTATTGGCATTTCCCATTGACTTATAAAATCCCCCAATTGATTATAGATAAAATTTTTACAGAAAAGATTACGGTTTAAACGCTTCGACACTTTCTTCTCACATTTCTGCTGCATTTTGTTGGTTTTTGATTTTATTTGTTGTTGTTTTAATAATCATAGGACTTATTGTGATGTCTTATTGATAAAATTTTGATTACAAAGATGCATGTCTTCCATCAAGGCATAAGGTATAAATATATTGTCTTTTCAAAATTACATTTCATCCCGCAAAATGAAACAATTTGGTGTTAGACCGATAAAAATGCTAGTTCAGGTCTCGTGAGGAAGTTTGCTAAAAAAAAACTCGTATTCAATTTGATAGCTGTTTTTTTTCGGAAAACTTTTCTATTTATTTTTAAATTTTTAGGTAGATAGAGAATCGTCAGTACCATATCGAGCTTCCGTTTTTGACAAACAAGATTTAGCTTCAAATGATACCTAACGAACAGAAAATTCGTTTTCAATGCATTGCTCATGTTTTTTTTGTCTTCGACACTGAGTATTTGAATTTTTTAATAAAATTCTGATTTTGTTTTGAGATTTGCAAAATGCAATTGGTTTTCTAAAGTGCATTAGGTTAACCTTTATAGTGATTTGAGTGGACATCTAAGGGCTGTCAAGATTTAAAAGAATAAATTTTCAATTTTTTTTTTTTGAAATTAACTAAAATTAAATTAAGTCTCTTGATTTGTAGATTGGTCTCAGCAATGACAGGACACCATCCTTTTTACTGCAAGCAAAATGAACCTGGTAAGCGGTTTCATCTGCTAGCCATTGGTTTAATGACTTCGATATCACGAGTTTTCGTAATTTCAAAAAAATTTTGGATTTGTCATTATTTTGCTTCCTTTTAAAATCTTATCTCGTCTGCGTATTGGCATTTCCCATTGGCTTATAAAATCCCCCAATTGATTATAGATAAAATTTTTACAGAAAAGATTATGGTTTAAACGCTTCGACACTTTCTTCTCAAATTTCTGCTGCATTTTGTTGGTTTTTGGTTTTATTTGTTGTTTTAATAATCATAGGACTTATTGTGATGTCTTATTGTTAAAACTTTGTTTACAATGATCCATGTCTTCCATCGAAGCATAAGGTATTTTGTTTTTTTACTTCCGTTGAAAGATGTTGAATTTAATGGCTGTCAAGACTTTACAAGTAATTTTTTTTTCGGACATTAACCAATCTGCAATTTTTTCGTGATTTGTAAGTCAGTCTCAGTAATGACAGGACCTCCATTACTTCGATTTGGACTGAAATGAGTCTGTTTTGGAGGTTTTATCTTCTAACTATTGAATTTATGGTTTTGATGCAACGAGTTTTCAAATTTTTATTTAATTTTTGGATATTTTGTAATTTTTTTTCACTTTAAAATTTTATCACATTATCCTAATATTAATACTTCTCAGTGGCTTAGAAAAGACGTTCAATTGATCACAGATAAAGTTTCCAGAGAAACGCTTATGGTTTCAATGGCTTCGACACTTTCTTCTCGCACTTTTCTTCTGATTTTTTGATTTTTGCAAGTTCTTGATGTTGTTTTCATAATCATAAGACTTAATGTGATGTTCTTTTGATGGCTTGTGATTGACAAACATCCTTGTTTTATCATAGAGGCATAACTAGCGCTTTTTTGTCTTCCGTTTAAAGCTATTGATTTTAACGGCATTGATATAAAGGGTTTTCTCAAAAATTTCTTGGTTTTAATATGTTGGTTCATAATTGTTGATTTTTGAAGTCATATTTCAAAATATTTTGTAATTTTTTAAATTTCTTCCTACTCGCTTCGACACTTTTCTCGCTCAAATTTTTTGATTTTGCTGTTTTTGCCTTTTTTTAAATTCTTCATGTAGTCGTAAAATGCTGACTGGTCTCAGAGGTTTCTATTTGAGAATTGAATGAATGATGTTGCTCTATGCACTCAGTTTATAGCGAATAGTGATAAAGTTTACGATATTGTTGGTCTCAAAGATTTTTTGTACTTTTCAGTTTTTGTTCTTATTGTCAACTTGTAATTTATTCTCATCGTTGAGAGATCCATTCCAATTTCATGTAATTCTTGAAAGTTTCATGTAACTTTTTCTGTTGATTTCATGTCTTAACTCATGTTTTGTTTGTTGGACAAATGCGTTTTCATAAAATTTTGTGAGTGGTCAATTTGTGTTTCTTTTTCTCTTCTTTTAGCACATTCGCTGAAAAATTTTTGTATTTGCTTATTTTGGTGTTTGTTTTTTTTCTCGTGGTCTTTCTATTGACAGATCTTGTGAGCGCCGTTGCATGTTATTATGCAATTCAACTAGTAGTTCGGTCTTGTAACTATTTTTTAAACTCAAACATCTGTTTTTAATTATCTCATCGTTAGGATGACAATGAAGTCAAAATTGTAGATGAGCTCGGGTCGGAACATCATGTGCGAACGCACATTAATGAGTATCCTTGTTTAAGTATAGAGACACAATGTTCATAAATATTCTAAACTCGCTTGAAATAATCATTAAGTTTTTGCCATTAGAGATAGTATTAAAAGAACCACATTAAACATTAATAAGATAGTTTGACAAGTTTGAAAATATACAAAATAGAAGAAACTGCAGTCATTGTGAATTGAACGTGTCTTCAACGTTCCAAAAACGGTTCAAGTTAATATAGCCAAGTGCTGCCAGGGAACGGCTTAAAATGAATATCTTCATGTTGAGCTGATAGGCGAATCTCTAGGTTTTTTACGTGATGCCTAGTGAGCTTATATTTGCACTCCCCCAGGCGAACGTGCTATTTTCTTACATAGTAACTTGCTGTATAACAACATATAATTTGTAACTGGGGGGCGTTAAACACTCTGGAGGGGGTGGGGGGACAGAATAGATCAAAAATTGGTCCGATTAGTTAAAAAAACAGACGCCGCAAGATTTTCTTCTGCTGGTTGTTGTATATTTAAAAACGTTATCGGATTTTGCTGTTTTCCCGACTAAATAAACTGATTTATTGTATTTGAGTTTACAAATTAATTACATGTTATTCTACTCGATAGGGCAAAAGGTTAGAGGGTCCGATGACCCAGTTATTGTGTCACCTGATGTATATTTATTTATTTGTAATGTATTAAACATTTTGGAGAAATTTATTCGTCTTATTCTTCTTGTCCTGTCACATCGCAGCCATATTCAAACCATTAGCTAGAATCCTAATGAAGGTATTTTGGAAAAGCAAGTAAAGGGCCCCGTTTATTTAGAGCCAGGATATGGTGCGGTGTAGTATTGGCCGTTAGCAGTTAAACTGTGCGAGTAACAGCGAGCTGTATTTGACATATACCAGATTTTTGATAGCTCAATTGACGTGAACGAATCAATTTTAATTTTGAAGAATTCGGGGACGATTAGACAAAAGCTATATGCATTCTTAATCCTCTTTTCTGTTTTAAAATTCAAGTTCTTGGCCTTATCAGGAATGTGGTAGTTTCAGCTTGTGATGTCCTTATTTCGATAATTTCTACTGGTGGAAGTGGCAGAGAGGAAGATAGCTGAATTTGCCGTGCTTTGCAGATCTCGAATCGAACCTCGATAAATAAACCTGTCTTTTAGTTTAAGCTGCTATGAGTTATTCGCGGAAACTAACGCCTTGCCTCCCAAGTTCACAAGAAGACATTATGAGAAATATAATAGCAATATTAGCCATCAACGGAGAAAAGGGTCTAGTCTCGAGTGAAATTGAGAAGGAGTACCACGCTTTGTTGAATTGTGATATACCATGGAGAGATTTTAAATGTTCAAATCTGGACGACTTATTGAAGAGGTATCCCCAACGGATCAAATGCGTGAGTTCACAGCTTGGCAGTGGTAATCGATATTTACTTACTGAACAGAGCGAAAGTCTGTTTTCGCGCGTGGCACTGCATTCCTGGAATACTTCGAGGCCTGGTTTCAAATTCGGAAGCGCGTCAACAAAATTACAAACTAAGAGCAATTTGGGTTTTGTTCCCGCTCATATCAGGAGCAATCTAACTAAGAGCTATTGCTCAACTAAGAGCAATTTGGGTTTTGTTCCCGCTCATATCAGGGGTAAAATAAACAATTTGATAATTCAATGGCCTAACGGAATCAAATTGGACCAGTTTCTTGAAATTTACTGTGAGACGTATGGAGTTGATCTGGTTCCAGAGTCTTGCATGTGCCGTTCTGTGGAAGAAATTTTCGTACAACTCGGAGAAATTATTAGTGTTCACCCAGGGGAGGCTTGTTTGTTATATCCTACCGAATCCGTAGTTCAAACAAACAAAGAAGAGTGGCGAAAAGTCAGCACAAGTCTGTCAATTGGAACGATAAGGAGTAATCTTAGAATATTGCTTGCTCAACGTGGGCTAATTGCGTTAAACTGTTTGCAGCAGTGCTATTACTCAATGCACAAAACTTACATCAATTTGCACCAACTAGGCTATGTTAGCTTAACCGAACTCCTTGACAAGAACCAGGACTTGTTTGTAATTTTGAAAGGCAATAATGGAGCTTTATCTGTTGCACTATCGAAGTGATGAATGAAAAACAGTGAATTACAGATTAAATGGCTCTAAGAGGAATCAAAGTTCTAGAGTTTGCTGGACTTGCTCCCGGACCATTTTGTGGAAAAATTCTTGCCGATCACGGAGCTTCTGTTTTACGAATCGACAGGCTGCCCCAGCCAAATTTTTCTGTTGATGTTCTCGCGGACAACAAAAAATCTATCTCGCTCAACCTCAAAGGTTCACCTGGCATAAAAATAATGAAAGAATTGGTAGCGACATCAGATGTACTGATTGAGCCCTTTAGAGCTGAAACAATGGAGCGAATGGGACTTGGACCTGATACTGCGTTGGAGATAAATCCTGCCTTGATATACGCAAGGTTAGATATGGGCCACGAACTGTCCTGTTTCATGTTTTTTTTTCAGTTTATGCAAAATTTATGTATCCGTCAATTCAAGTAAGAGCTGAAATTTGTTACCTTGATAAGATTAGTCATAACTAATATTTCTGATGTCATCTTCTCAAGCACTGCAGCTAGAGATTTTTAATCGGTTAAGTAAGACGGGATATTTTTATATTGAAATTTTAGGTTGAGTGGATTTGGACAAAACGGGAATTGGCGTCACAAAGCTGGTCACGACATCAATTTTCTGTCATTGTCAGGAGTTCTTAGCAGACTTGGTCGGGCCAATTCCAAACCAACGCCACCCCAAAATCTTTTGGCTGATTTTGCTGGAGGTGGCCTAATGTGTGCAATGGGCATAATTTTAGCTCTCTTCGAACGAAGTCGGAAGGGCATTGGACAAGTTGTTGATTGTAGTATGACAGCAAGCTCAGCTTATATCGCTTCATTTTTCTTCCATTCCAAAGATTTATTCCCTTTTATTACTCAACAAAAAACGGGTGAGAATTTGCTCGATAGTGGATGCCCCTTTTATGATACCTATAAAACTTTGGATGGCAAATTCATGGCCGTTGGTGCTTTAGAACCTCAATTTTTTCAACGCGTTATTGAAAAACTCAATTTAGTAGACAAATATTCGACAAGTCAAATGGATCCCTCAATTTGGGAAGAAATGAGAAAAGATTTTGAGCTTCAGTTCGCAAAAAGCACCCAAAAGGAATGGGGTGAAATTTTTGAAAATGTAGACGCGTGTGTTTCGCCAGTTTTGGATTTAGATGAAGCAGTTAGCCATGACCATAATCGCGAAGCCGATTCATTCGTTGACACCAAATCCGGTGTTACAATTCCAAATGTATCCCCCATTTTATCCGAAAGTCCTGGTGCAATAAATGTAAATGAGAGTGCTAGAATTTTACCAATTGGAGCAAATACTGAAGAGGTCTTAAATGAATTGGGCTATTCGTCTCATCAGGTCACAGAATTAGTTGGAAGCAATGTTGTATATTGTCACAATACTGCTTCGAAGCTGTAATTAGATTGCATTGTTGTTGCATTAGTTTTTAGAAAGAAGGGTATTAATTATACGCTTTTTATTGAGAAGCGCGTTTTTTTCCAGAGCATTCTTAATTACTTAGTTGACAAAGTAACGCGGTAAAGACGGTAAAATTGAATTTGCAGCAACGTGCAACTTTTGGTGTTTTCGACACCTTCCCAATTTATGCCACCTCCACCACCAGGTCTGTTGGTTTTGTTTTTAACGCTTTGGCAGCAGTTTGAAGAAAAGTTGTCTGTTCACTGAAAATTTTAATTCGTGATTTCAATAGAAGATTTCCAGTTTTCAAAAACTTTTGTCATGGTTTTTTTTTTTTGGGGGGGGGGGGGTGTCAAAGTTAGTTTCCTTGTCAATTCTCAATAGGTCTTGTGTTTTTATAAAGCAGAACATCTTGGTATTCACAACTTATAAAGTTAATATCATTTTTGGATATCATTTTGTGTGTTTTAGTTGTCAGCTATTTTATTAGCAAACGTTAAGAACATTAAATATTCGTGATAACTAGGTTTTTGATTTTTTGCCCAACATTTAAAAGTTTTTGAGTGCTCTCCAAACTTTTGTTCTTGATTTTTTGTGCATCTGGAATTGACCTCATTAACAGTTTTGAGCAACTGATAGAACAGCGTGAGCTTATGAGATGAAAATCTGGAAAAATGGAAGAAGTGCAACAAATGAAGCTTCATCTTACGTTTTATGTTAGAGCTTAATAGCGTTTGATCGCCTTTTCGGATTTTTTCCCTAAGTTCTATAGTCATTTTTAATAGATGATTGTGCTGAATACAACTTTATTCGAACGAATTACTGGGAGATATAGTCTTGAAGACTCATTTGTTCCAGAAATCAAATTTTATAGCTGTGTACATGGAAATGGAACTCTTGAGGATGTTGTTTCTAAAATGGCAAGAGTTTTTAGTATTCTTTTTCAATAGCGGCGATAGGTGAGTGGAGCTGTTGTTGGCCTTCGCTGTTGTGTAAACATTCGACTGAATTACGTGGTTGATGTCATTTTTCACACTTATTGGAGCGAGTTTTTTAAAAATATTTGCATGAATGGTTTTTTTACGATACGCTATTTACGTCACTTTCAAATTGACAATTCTCTTCTATAAATTGATTTTAGCTTACTTTGGCGGAGTTGAGGTCAAGTGAGGATATCTCAATCTAATTGAAGATTATTTCAGGGCAGCGTTGAAATAGGTAAGTCTTAACTAATTAAATACATCACGGAAAGTAGAGAAACAATCATTGAAAAATGTTTGTCATTTTTGGATTTTGAGGCTAAATATCCACAAAGCTATAGCAGCTACTTTTTGGTAATCTTGTATCTATGTTCAATTGCTCTCAAACTAAGTTTTTAGCTACCATTTTAGTCATATGGTCTTTTTATGCAATTTTACGATTGACCCTTTTCGTGTGACCCTTTAACTTTTCTTCCTCAAAAATAGGATAAACAGGTAAGCCCGGGGGCATTAAGTGACTGGTAGGTCTCCTAGAGCCTTATGCCTTACTAGTCTCTAAGTCAGATTCGCCGAAACTGTTTTGAGGAGACAATTTTAGGGTGTGAAGGGCAATTCCCTATCTTAAATTTTTTGAACCCCTCTGCCACACACACTCACCCCCATCACTCAACCCCCCACCAACTCACACCCTCCCGAAAAAATCAACACTCACCCGTCCACGATCCATTTGCCATTTTGGACCCCCTCTCGTCTAGCCCTCCCAACCCTAACCCCATTGCTTGATTCCCCCCCCCCCCCCCCCCCCAATGCTAGCATCCGTAAGTCCCAGCTGGCTACTACCAAAGCCAATCGCTCGCAGGTCTTTTGAGAGCAATTCGCCCTACGTTAGTGGGTTATGTTTTTATATTGAAGTTCAGATGAAAACATTTAAGTAGATAGATTATGCTCAATTGCTTTTTTGTACTTATTTATTACGTTTACATGCAAGTACTAATTTCAGTGACTTATTGCTTGTTAATTTGTTCGTTCCTCTTGTTAATTTTGCTTCTTCGTTTGCGAGTATGAACAGTTTTAACATTTTGTCTTATGCAGACAATTGTGAGCGTTCCTACTTGCTTGCAGTCATTTAAAATTCAGCACTATAAGCTAATTTTCACTAATCAATGCGTGCATTTTGTTTCCCGTTTGCAAATAGAAACTTTTTGTCGTTTTTGAGTTTCTGTCTTACTGTAATTGCTTTCAGATATCGATTGACTTTCACCGCATTCGCACAGTTGACTGTGCTTTGCTACCCAGGACCGTAGAGAAAGAAAAATAAAGCAGTTGATTGTATTTCAAAAACTGAATAATTATCACAAAACTTTCTTCCTAAAATGTCATTTCTTCGCAACATGCAGGTAACGCCGAGCAGTGAACAGGAACGCTGTTGCGTTTGCTTACACGTTCGATTTGCAACTATACTTCTGGGCTGTTATTTGATTATTATCAACACCAGTTTTATCCTTTTTCTTCCTTTGACCCAAGATGGACTGCAGTATGTAAATGGTACTTCTGACACTGGGTATGCGAATTCCAACGGAATGAATGCCCACTCAACCGGAGATGATTCGAACCCTCAAAAAGTGGATGCGAGTGTTGTAGATGACGGGCAGAAATCCAGCAGCCTTCCTCCTAGTGATTTCCTCGCACTTAAATTGCACATTCGCACAAGTATCTCTCGCTTGTTAACTTAGGCCTTTAATACAAGAAAAAACAGTTTAACAATTGATTGTACTTTGAAAAATGTTAGACTGTTAAGAGGGGCAACAAAAGTTGACTTCTGCAAAAGATAAGCTTGAGATAGCTTGACAAAAGCTCCACTTGTTCAAAGTAAACTCGCTGTGAGAGACGAATCCTTCGAAAACAAGAATGATGAAGAGGATGGGTTATGAAGTGGAGCTGAAGCTCGAGCTTTAAAAAATTTGGTGTAATGGTAAGCACACTAGACGTGCTTGTGAGATACGCTGGCTCGAATCGAGTATTGGTTCATTTTCACTAGTTGCAACTGGTTGGACCGCTTAGCAAAAATGAATAGCTATCAGCGGTATGCTGTGCCGAAGAACATTAAGTGGTTGAGATCATCGTTTTTTTTTAAACCAGACTATTTATGTGACACCCGTATTTTAACTTCGATGGCTCTCAAATTTCTGCGCGAAAAGGTCATTAAGTGACTTTTCCAAAAATTGACAAGTTGCCCAATAATTTTATGAAAAATTCTAAAGAAATAAATTTTGATGCTGGGCGTAAAATTTAAATAGCACTGAATTACTAGCACAGAACTATCAAATTGTTGTGGTTCGAACTCAACGTGACATTGCTGTAATTAAATGTTCAAAGGGAAATCACTGATAACTTTGCAACTTAGACATGCGCTATGAAGACAGTCGTTACTCCACAGAGAACAGCCGAGTAGAACCCCTAAAATACTTCCTGCAGATCGCAGTGGCTATTATGCTAGTGTACGGAGCGCACAGTTACAAGAGTATGTACCTCATGCCCTTCATGTGTATCCGCTTCTTTCAACTGCTCAGAACTGTCTTGGGAGTTGCTGCTTGGCTGACTCACGCAGTGCGAGATTACGATGCTGCGCCGCAAGAGTTGGAATCGGAACTTATCAGTGAGTAGCTTGTTTTAAAATGGACAATGTTCCGCCTTGTAGAAGCTTGATGGTAGAAGCAAACTGACCGTCTGTATAACTCACTCATGGTAAACGCATTTGCAACTCGAAAAGCCCCAATAAATTCCCATAAAGCTGATAAAAACTAATCAGTTTAATGAGAAATTGAGGCTTTTTGCGTTATGAAAAAACTGCTATAACGATGAGAGAGAGAGAGAGAGTTACACCAGTTTTTTTTGTAAACCAATAAGAGCGATCACTGAATAATCAATCAGATTTGCTTCAAAAATGCACAAATTCCGGAACTATTAAAATGTTGCTGTAATTTTAAGTCTTCATAATCGCTTGTTATAAGCTCGCAAAACTGAAGCCAGCGCTTATTAGCTCAGGTTCTATTCTTGCGATATACTAACGTGTCATCAGCTCTTCATAGATGTTTCTCTAAAGTGAATATTTGAGCTCAATGACAACACTATCTCACAGCATGTTGAAGGTTTGGAGTTTTAAGCTAAATAAAGAGTACGGCATAGTAAATGGATAGCTTTTTTGAAAAATGGAGTGATGTTCAAAACTAAAATCTTTTTAACTATTCAATTTTTTAAGTTTTATAATTGGATTAAGTTTTTCTCATTAAATTTTGCAATTGTATTTTAAATGCAAATGTCAAAGTTTAATTTTTTTGTGCAAGTCATCCAAAAGATTTTTAAATGGTTTTTAATAGCCGCGTCCTCGATTCCAGGCCGCTATTACAGCGGTCCTAAATTTTTACAATTCAAAGAATTTGAATTGTATTGGGGCGCTGTGTTTTTTTAAAGATGTGTTCACACATTTTTCAATGACTTCTTTGATCTTTCAAAACGGGATAAACAGATAAAGCCCAGCGGGCATTAAGTTTCATTAGAGGCCCAAAGTGGGCTTTATTAGTCCTTCAAGTGCTTAGAGTAGTGCAGCTGATGGGATGGCATTAATTTAAGGTTAAAAGGTCATTTTTAGGAGTTTTTGGGCTCAAAATGGTGCAATTTTTCATGTTTTGCGTGATTTTTTTTTGAGTTTTTAGTTTGATTAGTCTTAGGTTGAAGTTTTTAAAAGTTGATGAAGGCCTTTTGCGAGACAAAATTAATTGTTATGACCATTTTTATGAGCTATATGTTTTGGTACTACATACACAAACACGCAAATTGATACTAATTTTTTCAGTTTTTTTTCATGTTTTTTGAAAATTTTTGTCATTTTTTAAGTTTTTCCATTATCAGAGGCCAGGAATCTCCTTTAAGGTTTGATAATAGGCCACTGCATGGTTTCTTGTAAAACTGGATTGGTTTTCATCATTTTAATTTCTCAAATTTTAGAGCATTTTTTTAAAATCTGCAATTTTTTTCAAGGTTTCCTAAAGTTTTTTTGTCAATTTTTGATATTTGTCCATTTTCAAGTGTCACAAAAACTATTCCACGGTCTGTTAAAAAGTTACTGAACGGTTGTTAGTTTCAATGGATTTATTTTCAACAATATAACCTTTCCAATTGCAGATATTTTTTAACATTTGCACTTTTTTTTCAAGTTTTTCAAAACATTTGTCTTTTATTCATTTTTTCTTGCCTCATTAGCCAGGTTTTTCTTGCCTCATCCCGGGTTTGATATTATAATATGTTTTTAAATAGTTGCCAGGGGGCAATTGAATGGTTGTCTATCTTTTAATAGAACAAATTTATATTTTTTGAAATATTTTTTAAAAATTTTTGCCTATCGATCTTTGAGCCAATGATTTTTTTAAGGCTTGGAATTGGGTTACTGGATATATTTAAAGGGTTCAATTTTTGCCCTAGGGGTGAAAGCTGAAAGATTTTAGCAATGAGTATATTTTTGTCTGGTTTGTTTGATTGCTTGTTTCTCAATTTTTGAGATTATTTTGTTTTGGCTGGCATTGCACAATTGATCTGCTGGTCAGGTAGAGATTTCTAAATTTTTCATTCAATTCTTTGAATTAAATTTCAGGACTTGTCTGGCTATGTTTTTTTAACTTCTTCTAACAGAGTTTTGTTTTGTCTTACCCTGACTTCTTGGAATTGACTTTTTCAATGATTTACCTCACTCAAAAAAATGACTCCTGAACTCACTTATGGAACTTTAAATTTTATGAACATTTACTTATTAGTATGCATCTAAGTAGTGCCAAACATATATGCCCGAATTCTTGATTATTAGAGTCTTGAGTTTTTGATTTTGATTATTTATTTTGGGATCTTTTCCGTTTGTGCCCCCGCCAGTGCGTTATGCGCCCCCCAGTTACAGAGCACGTGCCATTACATAGGAAGTCATTATGTAAAAAGTATTGCACGTGCATCTGGGGGGTGCAAATAATATGCGCCCACTAAGCTGAGGAGGCACAAACGGGAAAGATCCTAATTTCGAAATGCCCTATTAGGGCTTTCTCCTTATAGAGCTTATGTGTCTCATAAAATTGACAGTCCGAAGCTAACCCAAAATGTTTACTGGTCTATTAAAGGACTGTTGGTCGATATGTCTGATTTATTTCTATAGTTGTTTCAATTCATGTAACGCCACAAGCGTCTATCGCGGCTATTTTCCGGCAATCTGCCGGTTATGTTTATGATATGACAAAACAGAGTTGGCAAACATCAGTCTTCATGGTCCCTAGATTAGCAATCAAATGAAATAAGAAGAAGCGACGGGAAAAGGGTGACATTAATTTGTTTTTTAAATAGAAAATGATGCTTTTACAGTTTTTGAAAACATTTTTAAGTCAACAGCGCTGAACCCTGAGAAAATTAATCAAGAGAAATTGTTCTGGTTATAGTGTTTTTTTTTTCAAATTGCGATTTAAGTATCTGTGTCAGTTATATTGTTTTCGCTTGACTCTACGGTATTCATTTTGTCTGGCGACTGGACTGCCCACCTTTAGTTTCATCGTTGGAGAATTTGGAATCAGGAAAGACAAATGTGTTTCAGCCAAAAAAATTTCGCAATCTTTAACAAGTTTTTTAAATTTTCACTTTTTTACTCAATCTGATTCGAATCGAGAGGATGGCAATAGGTCACAGCAGAAAGAATTTCAAAGAAACACGGATTAAGTTAAAAAAGTTAGAGCGGTTTTGAATTTGAGAATGAGTTTTTCATTCATAGATTTGAGTGATTCACTGCAGTTAATTGATAGAAAATGTAAATTTAAATTGCGGTATGTGCCTATGTGTGCATTTCTGTTTAATTCCTGCTTTGAAATAAAAGAGAAGCCTTCGTAGAACTGTTGGGACTCTAGGAACTTTAAATTGTTTCTGGTTGTTCTCGAACAGTAGCAATTATTTGGGTTCATTAGTATTTTTAATGCTGTCCCTTCCTGTTTTGGTCTCAAAATTTGACTTTCCATAGAGATAAATGCCATGAAATAGCCACTTCGCTCCGTTTTTTGGCTGGACATTGATGTTAAACTGCTAAATCTTTCCTCGATCCATTGGAAGAACGAATTGAAATATGTGATAAAAACGGAATCACTGTCGATGAAATAGCCAAACCAATTGACAAACTAAATGCAGAGTTGGCCAGAATCAGATGGTATCACTTCTAAATTTGCAAAAAGCTGGTCACGGTTGCAAAAAATTTTTCAATGGTTTGTTCAAAAATCCAAAGTTCCTTATAGCCAGCAATAAGGTATCTTAAATTTTCGTCTAAAAAGTGAAAATCCAGTTACATTGATGAATTTAGATCTATAAGCTTGCATAAAATTGACCTGAAGATTCTGTCACATTTAATCGGCCAGAATTATCGCAAATCTCGAAGACGTTATAGGTCAACATCAGTACGCTCACCTACACAAAAGACAAATTAATACAATACAGCCTACACAAAAGAAATTAATACAATACAGCCTTGAAGAAAACATGCAAAGCCCATAAGGAATTTAATAATAGCAAATGGTTTCTCAAAAGTTTTTGATAAGACAGACTGATTGCATATCTGCGCTTCTCTATGAAACTGGCGTTGACCAATAACCCAATCTGCTATAAAAATATATATAAAGAAAACGAAAGCAATTATTCAGATCAATGGCTACCTTTCTGACATATGTGCTGTAGCATGACCTTCGGCTGTAGCACGATGACCTTCAGCTTTTTGTTCTGACCCCACTTTTGGGGGCAGGAACTATATACTCAAATGGTTTTTTCAAATGGTTGTTAAGACAATTTTGGCCAATCAATATATTCATCGTAGAGAAATGTGAGTGGTATCATTAAAAAGCTCGTCCAGCGTAGAATTTAAAATTAAAAACATTTTTTTCGATTTTGTTTTTTTCGAGGAGTTATCGAGGATTGAAGTTTTATGTGAACACTGGAAATTTTTCATGATTTTGTTCACTATTAGTGTAATTTCTCTTCAAATTAAAATATTTTCTATAAAAAATAGTATTTCAAAATTACATTTCACGCCACAAAAGGAACCAATATTGTCTTCCTAATAGACTAAAGGCGATAAAAAGACCAATTCTGGTCTCTTAGGGAATTTCACTATCAAAAAAACTCGAATTCTATTTGAGAGTTTTTTTTAAGAACTTTTCAATTTTTTGTTTTTTTAAGTCACCTAGATATTAGTCACTTTTCATATCGAGATTCCGTTTATGATTCCGCATATCGAGAAACCTCATTTACAGTCAAAAGAAGCCCAAGGAACAAAAAATTCGTTTTCAAGGAACTGCTCAATTTTTTTTGGCTTCGACTCTGACTTTTCGTAATTTTAATTGAACTTTTGATTTCCTTTTTAATGTTTTACTAATTTTTGGAGTCCTAAGGCATAAACTATTGACTAAAAGTGCTATATATTCCGTAATGAGCATTAAATGAACCTATCTAGTGCTTTGAGTGAACAGCTAATGATTGTTAAGACTTTAAAAATAAATCTCCGAAATTTTTTTTAACATTAAACTCTACGTCAATGTCAGTAATGACAGGGCCCGCATCCTTCCTATATCAACCAAACTCAATCTGGTTAGCGGTTTTATGTTTTAACTATTGGTTATATGATTTCAATGCACCAAGATTTCAAAAAACTTTTAAAAATTTTTTGGATGTTTTCGTATAACTGGTTTCTTTTGAAATCTTATCGCATTATCCTGATATTGGTAGCTCACATTGGCTAAGAGAAGACGTTCAATTGATCATAAATTAAATTTTTAAAGAAAAGCTAATGGTTTAAATGGCTTCGACACTTTCTCGCACTTTTCTACTGATTTTTTGGTTTTTGTATTTGTTGTTTTCATAGTCATAAGACCTATTGTGATTTCTTATTGATTGCCTGTACAAAATAAACCTTATTGTCCTCCCATCATGCCATTATTGAGCATATTTGTTAACTTCTGTTGAAATAGATTGAATTTAATGGATGTTAAGACTTTAAAACGATTTTTTTAGAGTTTTGAACATTAACCAATCTTAAACTTTTTTCGTGAATTGATAGTGAGTCCCAGTATTGGCAGGTCCCCTCTTTTCCTACTGCAACCAAAAATTATTCCGGTCAGTGGTTTCATCTTCTACCTATTAGTTTTACGACTTCAATGCCACGAGTTTTTATAATTTTTTAAAATTTTTTGGATATTTTCTTATTTTTGGTTTCTTTTCAAATCTTATCACTTCATTCTAATACTGATAGTTCGCATTGTCTTAAGTAAGACGTTCAGTGGATCATAGATGAAGTTTTCAGAGAAGAGCTTATGGTTTAATTTGCTTCGAAACTCGCACTTTTCTACTGAATTTTTTGGTTTTTACCTGTAATTGTTTTTGTTTTCTTAGTCAATAACTTGTTGTAAGGTCTTATTGATAACTTATGATTGACAAACATCTTTTTTGTCCCATAGAGGCATAACTAAGCGTATTTACTGGCTTCCATTGAAAGCTATTGAATTTAATGGCGTTGATACTACGAGTCTCCTCAAAATTTTGGTGGTTCTAATGTATTTGTTCATATTGTTGATTTTTTGAATTCATATTGTTAAAAAAGAAGAATCCCATTGCTCTTAAAAAATTAATTCAGAATAGAAAAGATTCTACCGAAATGGTCATTTTTTAATGCCTTCGACAATTTTCTCGCCCAATTTTTTTTCTTGATTTTGCTATTATTGCCTGTTTTTTTGTTTTTTTTTGTGTAGCCGTAAATTGCAGAAACGTTCTCAAAGGCTTTCAATTGAGGATTGAATGAATGATGTTGCCTGTAGCAGTCCGTTTATAACAAATAATCTTAAAGTTTATCATAATATACGTTTTCAAAGATTTTCCAAATTTTTCTGTTTTTGTTGTTCTTTTCGTCAACTTGTAACTTATTTTCATCATTGAGTGGTCCCATTCAATTTCTTGTATTTCAAACAATGACATATCTTTTGATTTTCGTTGTCACTGATGTTTTCTCTGTTGGACAAAATGTGAATGTTCATTTTTTGTGTTTCTTTTCTTTTTCAGCACAATCGCGTAATAACAGATCTGAATGTTTTTCAAATGTGACCCAAGTGAACTTATTTTACCTCTCATTATAAATAGTTTAGCTGATTTAGTATAAACAACAATGCAGTTAAAAATACAATATTCAGATAATAGCTAATGATTTTAATGGTGTCAATAATTTTTATTTTCGCAAATCGTTAGTAATTTTTTGATTTTTCTGCATCTTCATCTCGGTCTTTTTCCATGGCTGAGTCTAACCAAAAACAGGTCCTCTTGGTTTTGTAATAACTTTTTAGTAAATTTATCAAGAATTGTTTCCTTAAAAGCTAATGATCTTTAAGACTTTTGAAATTTCTTGCTTTAAAAAATGTGGATTGAATTTCGCCTCATTATCCGTTCTCTTTGTCAACTTGTCACCTAGTCTCATTAAGAAAAATTTCACATTATTCACTAACTGAATTGCTGTGAACAGACTGAACTTGAAATCAACGTCTAGCAAAGTGAATGCCCTGTAACGAGAGATCCTTTCTCTTTAAGACTAAGCCTACCCAAAATCGTGGGTGTCATTTTTTGCTATAAAAGTCAAATAAATCTCCTTTGATCTCGTAAGAACACATAATAGTTGGGGCATGTTTCTTTTTTTCGGCCTAATACATTGAAAGCCATGTAAAAAGTTATTAAAAGGTTTTTTTTTCCAAATTTCCTGCTTCGCACTTTTGGTAAATATTCATGAGCCTCATCAATGGTCTTCTCAAAAAATTTAATAACAAAATCTAAATTAAAGAATTAGGTTGCTCCCATAGATTGCTTCAAAAAGAATTTCTCTCATAGATTGCTTCAAAAGTTCTCCAGCAAAATTCGTTGAAGAATTTTAAATCTGACGAAAGCCAATTACTTTACCAACAGTTTGTAATTGGGTTGTTTCGATGCTCTTCTTAAAGCTAGAGTCCAAATGCATTTTCAATTTTAGGATAGTCATCTATGCCAATCGTGTTCCTGAATTATATAGAATTTCTGACCAGCATTGGAAATCTCTGAATGTCTCCCAATTTTTTATTGGGAAAGACATTTTTATTGATTTTCTGAATTATGCTGTGATGTTTAAATTGTTCCAAAAGTTGAACATAGCGTTTCTTTGCTATAAAAGTCAAATAAATCTCCTTTGATCTCGTAAGAACACATAATAGTTGGGGCATGTTTCTTTTTTTGGCCTAAAACATTGAAAGCCATGTAACAAGTTATTAAAAGGTTTTTTTCCAAATTTCCTGCTTCGCACTTTTGGTAAATATTCATGAGCCTCATCAATAGTCTTCTCAAAAAATTTAATAACAAAATGGAAATTAAAGAATTAGATTGCTCCCATAGATTGCTTCAAAAAGAATTTCTCTCATAGATTGCTTCAAAAGTTCTCCAGCAAAATTCGATTTTAAATCTGACGAAAGCCAATTACTTTACCAACAGTTTGAAGTTTTCTTTTATCCATAAAGTATTTTTGAGAAACGTTTAAATAACTCAGTTGCTCATTGTTGAAATAACTCGTTTTTCAGAATTCGCAACTTCAAGTACCTAAATGCAAAAAATTATCTGAGGTAGAAAAATTCTCAGAGTCGAGAATTTTTCTGGCGGGGACGTCTTTGTGAATATGAAATAAGAAACACACTTTAGTTTACAGCAAATGTTCCCTGAACAACAAATTTTCATTGAGCTCCTGGACAAGAAAATTTATTAACTTTTTAAAACTAAATATGTAATGCTCTCGTAATTCGCTTTAAACGACAAAATATTAATAATTATTAATTTTGAAAACCAGCATCCTGCATAGGCTTGGAAATTGACCGACGTTGATGAGTAGGTTGTTTTAGGTTGTTTCGATGCTCTTCTTAAAGCTAGAGTCCGAATGCATTTTCAATTTTAGGATCATCATCTATGCCAATCGTGTTCCTGAATTATAGAGAATTTCTGATCAGCATTGGAAATCTCTGAATGTCTCCCAATTTTTTTATTGGGAAAGACATTTTTATTGATTTTCTGAATTATGCTGTAATGTTTAAATTGTTCCAAAAGTTGAACATAGCGTTTCTTTGTGATAATTACAGGAAAATTGTTTTGTGTGATTGCCAAAATGACTGTGCAAATTGTGTCGTCTTTACCTTCAAAAACTGTAATCTACTGTTCGGACTTCTTTCGCAAGCTTTTATCTATTCGTGCGCGTTGGTTCAGTCGCATAAGTACCGTGCTGCTTTAGGTTTTTGATACACGATTTGAACACTCCAAAGGAGTTTTGTTATATTAATGAAGGATATCAATTTACGGAGTAAATCAGTCCGGTTTCTCAAAATCGTGACGATATTCCTTACCTCCAATCAATGGCTCATAGAGTTTAAAGCGCCAATGATCCAGTGCCACATTGCTGCCATATTTCTCAATAATTTCTGGTAGTGCAGGTCTATAAAGCGTATATCTTGAGGCACTAGTTTTTCAGAGGAGTCTTAGCCAATTAATTTTCGCAGATTGCGAAAATAGTCTCTGAATATATTTGGAATTTATTTAGCGAGGAAATTAAAGTAAGTCGGTAAATGTTTTTCAATCTCAGGTTACCGTAATATATTCTTGAAAAGAAGTTATTCTAGTTCTGTGTAATAGCTTTTTTGTGTAGATGAAGAGCCAGAAATGCGCGAGATTGATCCAATGGCGGAGTTCATGAGTACTGACTACGGCTTTCTGGCCAGTGTTCTCTTCTTCTTTCTCTATCTCAATATCCTCATATACACTCTCTCCATAGTCTGGCGATGTTACAAATTTATCCTGCGTCGCAACCGTGAGAATATCCGACGAATAAATAACCTAACAGGTGGCGACGCGGTTGCCGGCAGTGCCTCGTTTTGGGGACCTGATGGATCTGTAAACCCTCCGGTTGCTGGTAACTGGTTGAACGAGTTGGAAAGAGACGAATACAACATGAACGAAACCTCAAACACGAACGGCAATGGAAGTAGCCCTACCGGTGCGGGATCTTTGTTCAAACTGCCGAACTATTCAGAAGTTGCGAAAGACCCCGAGGGTAAGAAGTTTCTAATTGTGAACATCCCGTCTCCCGTAGCAGCGCCTACTAGTCCCAGCGATGAATGTCCAGGTTATTCCGGCGCTGTGGCTGGATCTGACGATTATGATCGCCCACCTCCAAGCGACGAGAACGAAGCCCAAGGAATTGAAACAAGCCTGAATGCAACCGCGTTGAACGAAAATGACTTCAGCGAACCACCCCCAAGTTATGAACAAGTAAGCGACAGAGCACAAAGTGAGCAAGCAGAACTAAGTAATGAGGCCAGAATTGAGGTTCCGGAGTTGACTGCGGATGATGATGGCGACAGGCAAGAGTTCAATGGAAGTCTCAAAGTCGACGAACCCGAAAATCCAAACAGTGCGGTCTGAACTCAGAATAATTGATGGAAACTAATGGGTCAACGCTCTTCTCTAACTTTGCAATCATACAAGTACCAAAGGAGATCAAAATTATAAGTCTCCAACTAAATCCGTTGATTAGAAAACAAAAATATTGAGATTCGATTTTAGTGGTTGATCTGTCCAGTTAAGTTTCAAAAAAGCGATCGAGCGAGAAGGTCAAAACTCTTATGTTGGTCGAAGAAAAGAGTTAGTCCTGGAAGAAATGAGCGGTTTTTGTTTTGAGTTTATTTCCATGGATTATTTTTTTTAACCTTCATGCTTCTCTTCCAATAATATTCAAATTACGTGTCATAGTTATCACCATTCGCTTCTTACGCGAAATAATTTACCTCCTATAATGGTCTAGTCGATATAGAATTATGCAATAGATAGACAGACTATTATTATTCGAGTGCTACCAGCAGTTTTATGAATTAATGTAACTAAATATCAATTTCTATATTTCAATTGCTCAAACCTACCCTAAATGTGTTACTTAACCTATAAATGTTATCAATTCAGTTTAACGAACCCTAATAATAAACCGGGATGTGCGTTCTATCTTCTGGCAGAGGAATGTTGAGCCTGAAAACATTGTCAAGTGTCACAAAGCTGGACCTTACTTTATGAAAGTTGCGACTTTTATTATTCTTTTAAAAAAGTTAGTAGCAATTGTTTTAGTCCTGGTAGAGTATTCTAAATTGCTCCACAATAGTTATAGCAGTTATAGTCGTGTATGAAGGAATTCAATTTTTTGCATGAACGATTTGACATCCTGTTTGTCGGCTCTTCTGGAATTTTCATATGTTTCTTCGTATATATAAGTAACGTTGTTACGTAGTAAATGGAGGGATTATTAGCCAATCAGAATCGAGTATTTCTAAACTTTAAAATATGAATTAAATACGTTCGAATATACGTAGAAAGTTCCGAAAAAGTTCAATTAACCTAATTTTAAGTAAATATAGCCACGATATGTACCGATTGAGGTGGTTTTTGACTTAATATTTTTAGGTTTTCTAGACAATTGACGATTGAATACGAACTGATTTTGACGTCAATGACATCAGACGAAAAAACCTGTTAAATGAACAACAAAAAATCTTGCCGTCTAAGTTTCACTTGTTGCTTAGAACTTGATGTTGTCTTGATCGAATGCTTATACGTTGCTTTGTTCTAATAACACATAGCTATATGTCGAAAAAAGTTGAATCAAATCGTCCGAACTACAGTTGCATTTATTGAGTTTATAAACGTTTAATAGCTGGGGCTATTATTGGCTTTTTTCTTGGTTTTTTTTTTAAATTCAAAGAATTTGAATTGTATTGGGGCATTGTCTTTTTACGACTCGAAGAGGAGTATTTGTAAAAAAAAAATCAATTTTTTGGAGTGAATTTGAAGCAGGAATTGAAACGCGTGAAAAATTTTGGAGTGATTGGGTGTTAAACAAAATTGAAGAGAGATGCGAAAAGAGAGAAAAGGCGAAAAGTGAAAACGATTTCTGCAAGCGAGCGAAATGTCTTGTTCACGTGTGGCTTTTTCAAGTAGTGTGTTTTCGGTTTTAACTATTTTCTTGGTTAATAGTTTGAATGGACTATACTTATGGTTTTATGATTGTTTTGATAGCGTTATGAAATTTTTTGGTAACTAATACAAGTGTCTAGCTAATTTTGAGGTTTTTCAGCTATTTTGCTGATTTTCAGACCTTTTTTGTCAGTTTTACACCTTTGTTTTGTTTTATTGCATTCCTCGGAATTGAAAAAACGCTGATTGTTCAAAGGAGTTTTTAGTTAGCAATTAGTTTCAGTTTTGCTGGCAAAAAACAGAGTTGCTGTTGCGAAATTCAAAACAGGTAATTTGAAACTATTTTTTGTTAATTTATTGAAGTTTTTCAATTAGATAGTTTCCTTTTGTACAATATAACAGAATTTTTCTTTTTTTTTGTTCGGTTGTCTCTGAGGCTAAACATTTCATTAATTGACTCTCAATTGCTTTTCATTTTTTTGAGCAGTTGCAATCAATTTTTCTGAAAGTTGCTTTGGCAGAAACGACTCTTCCTAGCGTTTTCGGATTTCTTCGGCTTTTTTTTAAGATGAGCGAGAGAAGGAACCCGGAAATTTAGAGGTTAAATAAGGTTTGAAACTTTTTTCGGTGAACAATTTCGAATAGAGGAGAAAAGAGAGTAGTTATTTTCTTCATTCCTTCTTTTAAAACAGAGCTAAAAATGTAAGTTTTATAAAGTTTTTTATAGGGCTAGTGAAATGTTGCGTTCACGTGCCGCTTTTTTGAATGTTGCGTTCACGTGCCGTTCTTTGTTTTCAATGACTATTGTATATAAGATGTTGTTTTGGACTCGGGTCACACTGAAGGTTGATTTGACAGCGTTTTGAAGCTTATTGGTAAATAAAGGGTGTATAGCGCTAATTTGAAGTGTTTAGCGCTAATTTGAATGTTTTTTTTGAATTTTTCATTTTATCGATTTTATTTTCTAAATACATATAATGGTGTTTTTTTCCCAGTATATTTATAGTCAGTCCATTCTGTGTCTATTTTTGGGTTTATTCAATGAAAATAGGAAAATTCTTAGAATTGTGTCAGGACTTCTGTTTTGTTTTATCATTCGTTCATGCAGTTTCGATTGAATTTGGTGCGTGAATTTTTAAAAAGGACTTTCCTCAATCTCAAATTGACTTTTCACTTTGATGCAAGGAGAAAAGTGAGTGTGTGCAACTCTAATTGAAGGTTATTTAAGCGCAACTAATAGAAGCAGAAATAAGTTTTGCAGATTCCTAATCAAAACATTTCAGCGTATATTAAAAAGTTTTTTTAGTTTGTTTCTTTTAGTATCTTTGTGATATATCTATTTTTAAACGCGACATAGCTCTGCTTGCAAATTAAATTTGTTGAGTGCGCAAGTGATTAAGACAAGAATGGGACACTGGAGAAATTTGACATCTTCAATCTGTGTTTATCCGCAATTCTTTAATTACACTATTTTTCAGCCTTTCTCTTGTCCTACAAAATCTAATGACCGCATCCTGAATTTTCTTTTAAGTTTTTAAAGTACTTCGTATTAGCAGTTGAAGGCCAATATCGAAAATTTGTTTGCAGGTTCTCTAGGAAAAGCAAGATCTTTAAAGCTTTAAGTCTTAGATCTCGTGATTTATGTGGCGGTTCATCTCGCCATTTTTTGTCTCCTAATTATTTTTAAATGGCCTGTTTTTTTAAATCAGTTTGCGGGTTGGTTCTGAATGTAGTTGATATCAGAGATTAGTTTCTCCAGATGAAATAATGTTGAAATTGCACTAAAAAATTGAATCGATCATTGAAAAACTTTTAATTCTCCGGAAAAATTTAGTTTCAAATTTTAAAAACCTTCGAATTTACTCGCGTTTTCATTTTATAATAGGTAATAAGTTCACCAATAAGGTTAATTAATAATTGCTATGCTTCGAAAAGCTTCCAAAAATTGGCTCAGAGATGGGTAATTAACAAATTCGGTAGTTTTTATGTCTGGTAAAATTGGTGAAAGATTTTTTGTTATTCAGTTGAACAAAGCTTCCCTAGTGTTTTCAAAGTAATCTTTAATCGGATTTCTTTTAAAAACTAAACTGCTTTTACTGCCCTCTTTTGTTGCAATCAAGTGGTTTCAAAAGAAAATCAATTGCAAAGAAAACGGCCAGACAAATGAAAAAAAATTAGCCTATGCGATCCTATGCTATCATACGTACCCTATTTATGGGGAGAAACTAGATGCTCGGCTATTTTTTTTTGATAAGTGAATTTTGGCCGGTCGATATATATATATATATATATATATATATAATATATGTATATATATATATATATATATATATATATATATATATTATATATACACGTATTTATATATATATATATATATATATATATATATATATATATATATTATATTTCGTGGAGAGTTGTGTGTGGTATCACTGGAAGCCCGTCCAGTGCAGACTGTTAAAGTATCAGGATTTTCAAAAAGTCGTTTTTTGAGGAGTTTTTGATTTTTCAGCTACCCTATAGAGATATTGAGTCTATTTGTGTTGTCTCATTGAGGTTTTATTGAATAAAACAGATTTAAAATAGGCTAGAGATTAGTCTGTTTTTAGAGCCATTTTTTTTCTTTTTATTTCTTGCGTTCATTTGACTTCATTTGTTTTTTTCTCTTGACTTTCTTGCGAAATTTACTCAATGCGATACATTTGTTTTAATGGCGATAAGTCGTTGTCTGAAATAGTCCGTGGGCAACTAATGATTTTTTGGACTAACACAAAATGTTTTATTAAAATTTTTTCTCTGTTGTATTGTTACTGAGTCCCAAAACTGACAAGTCTTATTGAAGCTAGAACGACGTCTAAGTTAACCTAAATATTGTTATCAGTCTATACCTTATGTCCTTGATAACTTTGACTCTATTTGTTGTTAAAAAAGTAAGTTTTTGCTTTTTGGGTCCAAATCTTTTTCTTCAGTTTTGTCACAGTCTGAGTAATGTAAGGTTTCAGCAGTAAAGAATTCTTCTCATTAGACTGAGTAAATATCTCATAGATATTGGTTTTTATGACTGGGCACGTAATGTTTTGGATAAAACTTCAGATCTAACAGTTTTTGTTGTTTTTTGTTGCCCTTCAATCTCATTAAATTATTCATAAGTCAATAATGAGGCGTATCTGTTTATAAAATTATTTTTCAATTTAGCTAATCACAGTGACAGTTTTCCCCATTTATGTTAAACATTTGGAGAATTTTGCCTATTAATAGTTTTTTTACCCATTTGTTTTTGTTGGGTTAAATTTGGCAATTTTTATTTGGTTATAATGAGCAAAAGGTTTTCTAAGGAATCATAATTGAAACTTTTGACTGTTTTCAAATGAAAGTAAATGATTTTAAACTTGGTTTCAAAAATAATAGCTGATATTGAAAAAAAGGAAATTTTGCAATGTTTGTCGACTCGTAAAATTGTTCATTAGCAAGATATCGTAGCTGCTTCATACTCAAATTCCTGTGCGTGTTTTTATTGGTTTCAGTTTTTCAAGTTACGGCGAGGTTTTATTTAGTTTAGCACCCAATTTTTTTGAATGAATTGGAGCATTAGGGATTCCTTTCTTTTCATTTTTGCTTACGTTGGTTTAAATAATTTGTTACAATTAATTTGAAACTAGTGTGTTTAAACAAGCTTCCGATGATTTCAGGGAAAACCTGACATATCAAACTCATGACTTAGCTTGTGATTATTTAGCTTGGCGACCTGTACTTGAAATTGGTTTCTCAATTTTTATTTCAATACTGCAGTTGTCGTTTTGTTACTTCTGCGCACACTTACAAGTGTTTGTTGAGCTTTTAGAATCTAATCGAACTTATTTCGAGAACCGGCAAGCTGAATAATTATTAAGGTTTTTTTCTTGAAGTTTTAGTTGATTTTGGTTTGAAAGCGAGGTTAATGTTTTTGATATTTTGGGAAATTTAGTTGTTTAATTGATAAAATTGTCTTTTTATATACTGCAAAATTGCCCTATATTTGATTTTGTCTCGTTCTGTTTGTTCTGGTGTTCATTCTAGTGAAATAAAGAAAAATTGATCTCACTTATTTTTAAACTAATTTCGTATACACGTCTATCCTTTCTCTAAATTTATCAGTTTTAATTACAATATATGAACAAGTGAGTGTAGCAAATGCAATTTATTTGTCTTAGTGTCGAATAAATGCTCTTTTGTTAATTGGTCTGTATTGTTTTTTTTTCTAAATCACCAGAGTGAAAGGTCTGGCTAATGAGATCCAATAAACCTACATGTCTTCTTTCTTTATTTACAGTATTGGTTCCTTTGAAACCCTTTGTATTTGAAAAATTTAGAACTTTGTAAGAACTTGGACATTTTTTTTAAGTTTTCCTTAATTGGTTTTTAACTCATGTTGTTTTAACTCGTTTTTTTGGTCGGTTAAATTTGGGTGTTTACAGTCGGAACTATCAATTGTTTTGAGTGCTGACATACAAGTCCAACTGGTTTTCTGAAGAGGCAATGTTTTTTTGTTGTCAATTTCGAATTTTTCCGCTTGACAAGAATTGGTTTTAAAATTTTTCTAAAGTTATAATTTTGTAAAAAAAATTTTGGCCTTTAATGTTGATTGTCGACTCAAACTAATCTCATTAGCAATGTCGTAGCTGATCTATGCTCAAACATTTTTTCTTGTGTTTAATTGCTCTCTAACGATGTTTGTAACAATTATATTAGTCCTGTCGGTCTTTTTACGACTCGAAGAGGAGTGTTGTGATTCTACAGGTTTTTTTTTAGCAGAAATCAATTGTGTTCATGACTTGAGTTTTGACTTCTTTCTATTCGAGCTTCTACCTCCGTTTTTGATTGTTGACTTCTGTTTTCGAACATTGGACTTTAACAATAGCTTAGTTTGTAGTGTATAGGAATTGGTAACAGTCTGTAATTCCAGGTGAAGAGGTCAATTTGAGAAAATTTGATCCCATTTAGCAACCTACCCCGCCCCCCAAAAAAACTACCCCCCACGAACCTACCCCCCCACGTACCTACCCCCCCCCCCCCAACGTACCTTCTCCCCCCACCAACGTACCTACCTACCCCCCACTACGTACCTACCTACACCCCCCCGCAACGTACCTACCCCCACCGCACTTACTTACCTACACCCCCCCACCACCGCCTACCTCTCCCCACCTACCACCCCCACCAGCACCTACCCACACCGCTGAACTGAAAGAAAAAATTTTAACGCATTTTATGTTATATTGGTCTACTATTTTTGTTATTTCTAGTGTTTTTTTTTCGATATTCTGATTTTGTCCAAATTAGGGTAGAGATTATTTTGCACGACGATTCGAGTCGTTTCCGGTATTCTACCGGCTATGTTTTTTTAATGCGATTTTTCGCTTGACCGATTTTTCGTCTGACGCTTTTGAATTTTCGTCCTCAAAAACGGGATAAACAGGTAGCGCCCAGCGGACATTAAGTGCTATTAGAGCCTTTCAGCTCTGTTTCAGCTCAAGCTGTTTTGGAGGCTTATACTTATACTTATGGTGTGAAGGGCGGTTCTTAGAGTTTGAAGACACCCCCCCCCGTATTGCCCCCCACCGCGCTAATGCCCCCACCCCAGTGATGCCCCCTCCCCAATCGACCCCCGGTGACCTCCCTCCCGTGGCTAGCTACTGACGAACAACCGCTTGCAAAAAACTGTTTTGCAATTTTTTTCAAGCTTTTTGTGAAAATTTTTGTTATTTTCTGATTTTTATCAGCCCTAGGTGTCAAAGAACCTCCTCTAGGTTTTGTAAAATAGGTTACTGCATTGTTTCTAGTTGTAATGGAATGGTTTCAACATTTCAACATCAAGAATTTTGAGCAATTTTTTGACAAAACGTGCAATTGTTTTCAAATTTGATATTTTTCCTTATTCAGGTCTTTCCAGACCCATGGCCAGTAAATATCCAAGCGGTTCGATAATAAGTTACTGACAAATTTTATATAGCCATGGAGTCGTTTTCAACTTTTTAATTTAACAAATATTAGTAATTTGTTGATAAAACTTGCTTTTTTCCAAGTTTTTTATTTTTTTTGTAAATTTTTCTAGAATTTTTCAGCCTCAAGAGCCAAGGAACCTCCTCTAGGGTTTGAAAATAGGCTACTGAATAATTTCTAGATTAAATGGAATGTCTTGCAAGTTTTTAACATCACGAATTTTAGCATATTTTTGCCATTTTTCAATTTTTTGACATTTATAGTCATCATTCAGATTTTTTGAGCCTCAAGGGTCAGAAAACCTCGGTTACGGTTTGATAATAAGTTAGGGAAAATTTTATTGTGTCATAGATTAATTTTCAACTTTTTAATATTACAATTTTAGCAATTTTTTGTGAAACTTGCAATTTTAAAGTTTTTTTTGAATATTTTTGTCATTTTTTAGGTTTCTCTAGCCTAAAGGGCCACTGGACTTCCTCTAGGGTTTGATAGTATATTACTGCATAGTTTATAGATGTAATGGAGTGTTTTTCAAGATTTTTATATCCCTTTTTAAGCAATTTAATATCCGCCAAGGTTTGATAAGCTGCTGCATAGTTTCTAGAGTTATGGGATGGTGATCAACATTGTTTATGACTCCAGTTTTAGTGATTTTTGGATAAAATTTAAACTTTTCAAATTTTTGGAAATTTTGTTCCAAGTGTATGGATCTTTATGAGCCTGTGAAACTATTTCAGGCTTGAAACAGGGATACCGGATAGTCTCTTGAGACAATGAATTTGTTCTTAAGATATTAATGTCTTGATTTTTCGCAAGATTTTGTTAAAATTTGCAATATTGTCACATTTTTCAATATTTTTTGTCCCTTTCAATTTTTTTTGTCCCTTTCATTGCTGGCCAACAAATTTTTTCAAGTCTTGGAGATGGGTTACTTGACGGAACTTTCGAGACAAAAAATAGTTTTAAAATTTTTTTTATTGGGAAGTTGAAGTTTTTTTTTAATTTTGCCTTTTTTCAGTTATTTTCTATTTGATTTATTCATTAGCAAGGGTAAAAAGCTAAAAGTTGCAGTGTCGAATCCAATCATGGAAGATATTCCTGTCTCTTTCTCTCTCTTTCGGTTAGGGTTCCTTTCCTTGTCTTTCTCGTTCACGTTTTATCTCTCTCTCACTCTCTCTTTTTGTTGATGCCGCACTTCAGCTGCTGTTATGTGGCGTAATGTCATCATCTGTGATCCTCATTATCACTGATTTATAGTTGAAATATTTTTTATCATAAATGATCTAACAGGCACTTTTTAGGAAACCATTGTTAATTGCTCTCAAAAGTAAATTGTAGCAAATATATTAATCCTGTTTGTCTTTTATGCAATTTTTTGTCTGACCCATTTGACTTTCATCTTCAGAAACGGGATAAAGAGGTAGTGCCCTGAGGTGACTAAACCGTGGCTAGCTGTTGACGAAGCCAACCGCTCGTCGGCCGTTTGAGAGCAATTCGCCCGACGTTAGTCGGTTATGTTGTCAGTTATTTTGAGTTCTGACATACTCCAACTGGTTTTCTGAAGAGGCAATGTTTTTTTGTTGTGAATTTCGAATTTTTCCGCTTGACAAGAATTGGTTTTAAAATTTTTCTAAAGTTGTAATTTTGTAAAAAAAAACTTTGGCCTTTAATGTTGATTGTCGACTCAAACTAATCTCATTAGCAGTGTCATAGCTGATTTATGCTCAAAAATTTTTTCTTTTGTTTAATTGTTGTAGTTGTCGGATTTGACTGCGTGGTTTTCAGTTTTAAGCCTTAAAGTTTTTTTAAAGATCTTAAGAGTTTTTTTCAGTTTTTTTCTTTTTTTTGCATTTGTTTGTTTATGAGAATTGATAAATATCTTGATGATAACAATCGTTTGATAAATGCCAAAGTCAGACATGATTGTTCTCAATCGTGACTTGCCTCTTGATTTTATAGCTTTGATAACATCTTTGAGTTTAATCTTGTTTTGCATTCTCAATTTAGATTTCTTAAGTGGAGAGGTCCTTTTTTTTTACTTCAGCACTGACTTTTAAGTCAATTTGAGAATTTTAAATCTGATCAAAATTAAACAGCGGCCACTTTTTTTTAAAGGGCTTTACAGTTTGTGATTTAGTTTAAAAACTGGATGGATGCTGATTTTTTTAGTAAAATCAGTTGTTCACGTGGTAAATTTTTTACTTGAGAATTTGCATTTAAATTTATTTCGTGTCTGTCGTTTCGTTTGATCGAGTGTTCATTCTAGTGAAATAAAGGACACCTGATCGGTTGACAAGGTAATGTTTTCCATTCAAAATAAATTTTCCTCAAAAATCTCATTTTTACTATTGTGGTATTTTAGGGCAATCGGGGAGGTAAATTTTGTATGTTTTTAATTGCTCTTGAACGAAGTTCATAGCAATTATTGTAAACGACTGCGTGTCTTTTTTATGCAAATTTTTTGCTTGACATTTTTGACCTTTCGAGTTACTTTTACGCCCTTGACTTTTTGCGTTTCGCGTGATCTAAAATTCTCTCTTAATCACTTTCAAGCAAGCCATAACTAAAAGTCAAATGAAAAGGGCGCGGAAACTGGTGCCATTTTTCACTTTAAATCTTAAAAGTGGTATATCTTAACCTCTAATGTTGTTATTTGAAGCCCACTATTGAACTTCATAGCTTCTTAGTCCCATTTAGGCTCCTCCTCTCCTCCCCCCCCCCCCCCCCCCCCGACTGAAGCAGGCTGCAATTGATTAGAGCTCCCGCTAGTCGTTCGAGAGTAATTCTTCCGAAGTTTTGTCGGTTATGTTTAATAGCCGCCGTCATCTTCTCGGCAGGCTCATATTGCGCTCCTATTTTTTTTACAATTTAAAAAATTTGAATTGTATTGGTATATTTTAATTACTGGCACACCCTACTCATTTTCAGAACTTATTACGAGTTTGAAAAAGTTGAATCCTTCCTTTTTAAAGAAATTCTTAAAACTATTTTTTCGGGATGACAATTATTACGTAGGTCAATAAAATCTGATTATTTACCAACATACTTCTGTTGGTTATCTTCAAATCTGAAGATAAGTCTCGAGAATTTGAAATCTGGATTTGAGTTTTCGTAACGAAAGTTCCAACAATCGATTGGACTTTGAAAGTATTTAGTTAAAGCCTTTTCACTTTTAAGAAAGGAAATATTTAACTCGAGCTTTTCGTAGTGTTCAATGTTTTTATTTTAATTTTGATCGGCATATTTTCAATCGTGATCAAAAATTGGACGCATTTCAATCAATCCCGGTAAAATAGCGCGAATATTTCACTTGTGGTGCTCCGTCTAGATGGTGGAAATTCGTAATCGAAGTTCGTGGTGGAAGTTCGTAATCTTGACCAGTGAAGTGATATTTTGGAGAACAAATATTTTTGTTCGTTTTTTATAAGCTGAATGTATATTTTCAATTAAAATCTTGTTTTTGAAAAACTAACGAAAATTGAAATTATTAGTTAGTAGAGCTTTTCAATTTAATAAATTGAATCAGAACACAAAGTGGAGCAAGGAAACAAGAAATATACGACTTCAGGGTTCTTCAATTTTTGTGTGATATAGTTGATATTGTTGAGGCTATGCATTCAGGTTTTTATATTTTAATTCCGAAATAGCTGGTCTACGATTTCGATCTCCGGCTTTCAACTACGGGCTGACAATCAGCTTTTAAAATTTAAACTTTTGAAATATTTGACGCTGGTATCCGAAATGCGTTCAAAGAATAAACCCTTGAATGACCTCTATTGACCAAGAATAAAATGTCAATCTACCGCTGAGCTATGAGGAGCCATTCCATACTCAAACAAAAGCATATTTATTCAAAATCATATATTTATTTTGACTATTAGACATGGCGTTGAATTTTCTCAACTTGTACCTATTTTACCTATTTGCGTCGCTGACAATTACCTATGAGCGCTCTATAGCGTCTAAAACAATCGAAACATCACCAGTTTTCCTCAACGACGATGCCATCGAAAGTGAGGAACGTCAGCGGATCTTCAAGCAATCTGGTATAACCACAAATTTATTCAGAGGATTAAATCATTTAGAACAGTTAAAACCGGTCCGAGAAGACGTTCAAATCGAGGTGTTGCGTCTGTGGTGTCTTTTAAACACCCAAAAAAATTTCAGTCTAGCTCAAGTGCTGCAATGTTATAATTTCGAACCCGACCTTGGTTTCTGGATTGCAAACTACGATTCTATATTTCCACGAGTCGGTAATAATACGCATATTTGACGACAAAATTCACACCAAGGAAGAACCAAAAATTTCGTACTGAAGAAACTATAATGTTGATCAAATTTTCAGTTGTAATTTAATGCAAATATTGTTTTTGTTCACTTGTCATTTAGGGGCAGACAAGCAGAATGTTCTTCTAAACCGGGTTTTCCAAAAGTGTTAGAAGACGGCAGTACTTAACAAGGAGGTTCGGTAATGTTCGGTCGCACATGATGTCCCGACCCCGCACATCCACGCTTTGATTTAATTGTATACCAAAGGACGAAGAGAAAGAAAACGTTCACAAATTCAAATATCTATCAACAAACAATTAAGTGAAAAAATAATGCTGGATTGGAAAGCCAATGAGACTCTCTACTCCAGCTGATGAGACTCTCTCATAGGAAGCAATTGAGAATTGTCGTCATTCGTAATATGTCGGAAGAGTGCAAAAATAACAGCAAAAACGAAACAAAAAAAACAATTTAATTTTAAAAAGAACGCAGTGCAGCAGCCGTTGAAACCATAGGCTATTCATGAACAATATTTAACATTGATAATTTTGCACTTTTTCAACGCCAATTGGGCAAACCCATTAGTGTGATAATGTTGGAAGGCAACAAAAAACTCAGAATGGGCAAATATCCAAAAATCACACTTATGAAAATGCGTAGTACCAAAGCCAAGAAACCTTAATTGAAAATAAAACTATTATAAAGATGTTGTTACAGAGACCAAGCTAGAAAATGAAAAACAGAATTAAAAGTGGCAAAGCTCAAAAATCCGCTGAGTTTTTGAAAAAACATTTTCAAAAATTCAAAAGCTTTCCAATTTCAAAAGCTTTTCAAATATACAAAAGCTTTCATCTTAAAACAAAAGCAGATCAATTTGCAACTGATCAGTTAGCCAGTGGTGCTCGTTTTATGAGACAGAATCATAGGATGACAAAAAGCATCAAAAATCGGGACAGAACTCGAAGCCACAGTGTTAGAGCCATTATATCTATAATACAGTAAAAATCATTTGAAACTTTAAAATGACGAAAGCGATTGAATAATTTGCTTGTGTCAGTTGATTTTAATTGGGTCTCCTAGGTGAAGTTTCATTGTGGAAAAGACAAAAGAAAGAACCACGAAAATATTAACCGGCATCAAAACTTCACGAAACTCTTATGAAAACACAGTTCTAAGCTCTATAGAAATCAGTCGAAACATCCAACAGCAAAATAATGCTTAGAGCAACTGAAAATTGATGTGCTATGTCAATAGTAAAACTTAGCTACTTGTTGATGACAAAGAGAACAAGATTTTAGTGCACAGCTCATTGTTTTAACGGCTGCGCATCCGTGCTCTCGCAAAACTTTTTAGGATTTCTTTTGCCCCTAATTGTTTTTTTGTCTTTCGGCATTTTCATGACAATCAAAAGCCTTAATTGCTTCTTTGGATGTCCAACTTAATTTTTTTTCTGATTTCAGATTTTAGCTAACGGTTTTAAAGACTTTCAATTATTAATTTCTGTAAAGAAAATAGTTTTGTTATTCCCATTTTTCTCTAAAAAAATTAATTGTAAGTTTTGAAAACCATTAGCTCTGAACAAAAATCAGGAAATAAATTTAACATTCGTGAAAGAAATCAATGCCTCTGATTGTCATTAATATGCCGAACGAAACAAAAACGACAATTAGAGGGGAAAAAAACCAGAAAATTCTAATTTTGGGAGTGCATGGATGCGGAGCTGATAAAACTATAGGCTATTCACTGAAATCTTTAAATAGGTTCTTTTGCGTATTCTTTCAATGCCATTTGGAGCTATCATTAATATGATTAGCTGAAAAGAGAATAATTAACTAGCCAAATACAGGATAATATGCAAATATTCAAAATTTTCGTAATAATTTCGAAAATCAATTATTTAAATAGAACCTATAAAGAGTATTTTTTCCTTAACTTGGAATAAGTATTACCCTGTATATTGGGCTTCTTTTGGACAGAAATAAGATTGAACAAATGATAAATTTCAAAACTTTTCAGACATTCTCTTAAAACAAATATATTCTAAGTCGTAAGAAGCATTAGATAACAACTGAAAGCATTGTATAGGCTTGCCTGCAAATTCCTAAGAACCCAATCGAATCTTTATTTGACAACACGTAGTCACGAGGCTTCAAAAAAGAATGACGAATGAATGCATAAAAAAGTAATCAATACAGTTTTACAAAATTACAAAGTCAAAGCCATAAAAACTGAGCTTTTCTCTGAAGACCAACTGTTTTTTCATATGGCCTTATTTTCATATAAATAAGGTCTGTCATTGATTGGGCCTTGATTTGAAATCATTCCCGTCATTAATCAACATAGAAAACAAAATTGCGAAAACGTTTTCAAAAAGATCGCGCCCGAATATAATCCGAATAATTATTGATTGCAGGAATCCATCATGAGTCCAAACCTAGCCTTAGTTTTCCTGCTCGTCCGACAAACCTAATTATTTATTCCATTTGTTTGCAAAATAGATCAATTAGCAATTGAAATATTTCAATAAACCAGAAGTAAATCATTCGTCTTGTATATTTATTAGGTTTATTTTTCGAAAAAACGGCAAAATGTCAGCTATCCCTTTTATAGAGTTCTCAAGGATTGTGGCAGCAAATCTCTTCTTCCAGCAAATTTAAACCAAATGGGATACAAAAGCGTATTGAGAGCCGTTTTTGATTTAAAAAACTATCAAATTCAAAAAATTAAGCAGAAATATTAGCCGAAAATCTCGGATAACTCTGCTACTCAAATTGCCGAGTCTTCACTATCCTTAAACGTAAAACCAATAAAATGGTTTTTAAAATATTAACAAATATTAGCAAAATTGGCGAAAAATTGGTCAAATATTACGGAAAATGTTAGTAAAAACAAACGGAATTTACTCTACTTTTTCCCTCAACTTAAATCCTCGATAACTCCCCTTAATTCCATATTCTACGCTGGATGGGCTTACTAATGATACCAGTCTCAACTCTCTACAATGAATATATCGATCGGCCAAAATTGTCTAAACAAAAACATCCCATTTGAGATAGTTCCTCCCCCCTCAAGAGGTTTCGGAACAATTATAGGTGCGGTCCGACTGATTTGTCGATAAAAACGTTGCTTTACGAAACGCGTTGCTAGATGCTCTGATCTTCGAAATGGCCCAGGAGCATGGTATACGAAATGTATGACTACGCACTGATGGTGTCATAAATGAATCGGGATTTGATTTTGCGTTCCTTTAAAGTCAAATCTTGCACCGCAATTCAAAGCTAAGAATCCCAAAGCAATATTTCTTGGTTGGCAAATTTCACCACATAAAGTATGTACTGTTCTAAATCTTGAAATTCATTTTGACTTTTGAGTCCCAATTTAAAAAGAAAGATTTGAGATATATTTTAGCTGCAATAGACATATTGGTAAATATCCAACTAAAGAAGAATTGCAAAAACCTATGAACCTAATGAAAAAAATCTGATCAAGTAATAAAAAGAAATCAGTAATAAAAAAACTAACCAATGCAGTTCCCCGCGCCATTAGCCGTGACCAAGCCATATGCACAATAGGTAAAGGAGTTAAAGCATTTTTCATAAACTTAATAATGTTGATATAAAAAAACAAGAAAAATAATAGAGGGAATCATTCAAACAATTATACGACAACTCGCTTTTATCAAAGATGAAAAGATACTGCACTAGAAACAAAATTTTGGAAATAGCAAGCAGATTATCAGTTTAATACAATTGTATTTTCAATTTCTTCAAGAGAGCTGAATAATGCAATGAGTGAATTTAGGCCTTGAATAATTTTAGCCCTAATTACGGGAAAACATTAAACTTTGCAGGCAGAGAAAGAAGTGGGGTGGGGTTTTGGGCTAAGTACGGTTTGGTGGTGGGTAATTGAGAACGGGTCATAATCTAAGAACTTGCCGTCACGAAATGCATATGTCTATTTCGATGAATCGCAAATTCACAGACTAATGGGTCGTAAGGCTGGGAAAGAACTTAATGCCGCATAAAAATTGCTTAAAACCTTCCTGGACAAATACCGGAAACGACTTGAATATTGTTGCATTACTATATTTAAACTAAAGCTCTTTTTCACCAAAAATGTAAAGAACATTTATTGCCTAATAAAACTAAGAAAAATTGCCTAATAAAGCATATTATTGAAAACAGATATCAGTGTTCAATAACAGAAGTCACTGTTTGAAAACAGAAGTCAAGGTTCAAGTCATGAACAAACATCCTTCAGTTTAAAATAACATAACCGGTAGAAAACCAACAACGACTCGAAGTTATGCAATACAAATTCTAATTAATAGGTGACATTTTTGTTTGTGAAGTAGCATGGGGATAAGTGGATTGGCGTGGTGGTGCTGGGATTGGCAGGTAGTTGTGGGGGTGTGTCGTATGAATAGGGAAGAGGGAACGTTATGGGAAGAAAATAATATTCCTAATTACTATGCTTTAAAAACCAAACGTCCATAGATCAAAAACAGAAGTTAACGTTCTTAAATAAAAGGCGATGTTCGAAAAAGAACCAAAATTCAAGTAAGGAACCAACATGCATAAGATCTGTAGAAAAATATTAAAACAATAATTCGAGGCGTAAAAACCTGAAGTCTTCCAGTCATAAAAATCTTTAGGCTGCAAATACTCCTCTTCGAATTGTAAAAGACCAGGAGGACTGATAAAACTGCTACTAATTGTTTTGAGAGCAATAAAAACCAATTTGTAGCCTGCGACTTTTTAAAAAACCATGTTTCAGCAATGCAGAAGGATCTGGCTTTTTGTTTCTCAAAACATCTTAATTGCATCGTTACAAAAAATTTCTGCGTTCAGATGGATTGCCCGCCAGCTTAGTAGTCATACAACCTATAGCTCCCTCTTGAATCTTAGTAATTAAACCATAATGGGTGCAATGTATTTTCGTTCGGGTCTGTAGTGGGAAAGACACTGTAAACTAGTTTGTGCAATTCGTGGAGCGACCTAATGGACGTGTAAAACAAATTACCAGAAAATTGGACGAAACAAGCAAAAAGCCCTACAATTTAGGCAATGAAGAGATACTCCTTCGCATTGTTCAAAAGATCCAATACAACGCCGCAAAGTATTTTTCAACAATTAGAATTAAAAGAACATGTCGTAAATTTCATATAGAGCTAGGCTTATCTCAGTCATAAACTAAACTCAATTACTCTTCAATGTCTGTTTCAAATGGAATTAAATAAAGGCAAGTAGACTAAACATCAGGGGTCAAAGTGTCAAAATTCAAGAAAACAAGACCTATTACGAAAACTATTCAATATCTTTCTAAATCTGAATAAAATTGTTTTTGAATAATGTGAAGCGCTTAGGGGCATTGAACTGAACACATGGCTTGATTTTAACTGCAGTTATAAAAGCGCTCAGGCAGAAAAATAGAGACTCCCTAGCTTTGTTGCAAAACTATTTTTTTTAGAGAAAACACTTTGAAGAAAAATTGGCAAGCGTTCCCAGAGTTTGACCAAAATAGGTCAAATAACCAAAAGGCTCTCTTCTTTTAAAATTTGAAAAAAAAGCTCTCACTAGATTTGTTACTGCTGATTTAAAAAAACTAAAAGGAATAACACCTTCACGCAGCCTGTTTGGTTTAAAAAAATATTTTAAAGGACTGTTTGTAGTCAGTCTCTTCAAATGATATAATCACAACACTTTCTTGTGTCAACTGTTTTATATGAAAGCCATGATTGTTCGAAAACAATCGTATACACATGATATTTACATTAAAGAGAATAAAATTTCACAAAAATTTCCTTCACGCGTGTCAGAGGTGAAAATTACGCAGTAAATAAATATTGCAGTTGAGATAAAAACTATATAAAGCCTCCAATATGAAATGATATATCAAGAGCAACAGAGAACATCATTTTTTGCGTTATTTAACTAATTAAGATTATTAACAAGAATATTTTTTGTAAATATACTCAAGATTTTTGCAAAAATATTGGGTAAACAAAAGAGGTTAACCATCAAATCATTGAATTATTAAAAAATGATAAACTAGGTAAATTAACTGGGCAATTTTTTTGAAACTGAAAACAAAAATCTGATCAAAAACACACCGTTATGCAAGCACAAAAAGAGTTATCCTTTTATTAAAACTAAGCTATTCCAATTTGAAATGATATAATCAGCTACGGGTAAAAAAATAGAACTGGGGTAACTTTTTGAACACTTGTTTGCTTTATCAGACTCATGTCTCTCAAATCACAGCGTATACAGATGACATAAAAAAATTAAGTTCTATGTGGAGTCAATTTCGCTGCAATTAATTGGATTTATCGTTAACAGAAAACAATTATGTCGCAACAAATTGATATCTTTGGGCTAAGTGCACTAGGAGTCATTACTGTTAGCCATGATGTACATGTTAGCTTCTGTGTGGAATACATCAAACAAGATATGTAGGATCTTTGGTAAAAAAATACTAAAATTCGATTTTCTGCCGTACGCTAGCACTTTCACAACTTTCAACAAAACTAGAACTTGAGAGTGGCGTCGCGATGTAGGACTTGGCCCAAGTTTTTTTGCCAACTTACTTTTCCCTTACATCTGGGTCCAAATTCTCGTTTTGAAGTCTTTTAGATAAACCTGCACATTACAAGTAGTTTATACTCCTTATTATAGGAGAGGTCGACTTAATATTATTATTACCACGATGGAAGAGATAAATATTAAAACATGTAAAGAGAAGCATCTAAGCATCTAAGTATTTTTAAACAAACAAAATTGCAAGATTTTTGAAATAGATCATACATTTTGTGGAACACGGTCATTTTGGTTTCAAGATTGCAGATAATGCTCAACAGTGGATTGATTGAAAAGAAAGTTTTTTGGAAGAGAAAAAAGAGTTCAAGTTTCACGGTTTGAGTTTCTGCTTGCAACGTAGCTGCCCTAGTTTTTGGCTACATGCAAAAATATTTCATTGCGATCTCTCTTCTGAAAACTAAATAGCAATTGATTTTTTTTTTCAAAAATTCTCAATACGTCTTACCGAGTGCAGATCTGGCCTTGTTGTCCTTTTCGGTGATCAGTAGTACAATTTGTTCTCCAATGGATTATCCAATGGTTACACGTCTTCTTCAATTAGCCGTACCAGATCTTCAAACTTGGAACGTTCAGTTCATTGTTGGACCAGTTGTACTTTTGTTGCAGCGGTGGAGGGTATTCTGGCATTCATCTGTTCCAGAAATCAGTCAGAAATCTCCAGAAATCAGAAATTCGATTTTCTGCCGTACGCTAGCACTTTCACAACTTTCAACAAAACTAGAACTTGAGAGTGGCGTCGCGATGTAGGACTTGGCCCAAGTTTTTTTGCCAACTTACTTTTCCCTTAGATCTGGGTCCAATTTCTGCTGACCTCTGAAAAATCGTGTATGGCTGGCTGTGCTACTAGAGATGAAACGCTTTGGCCAGGTTACGAAAAGATCAACAGGAGAGGTCTATAAGACTTCCAGAAAAAAACAACATGCCAAGCTTGACGCGCAGATCAACAAACTCTTAATAATTTTAGTCATACTGAAAGATCAATGGTCTCAAGCGTGACTATATTAGAGCAGTTTCATCTACGTCATCGAAACGTGCCGTAAGCGTACAATGCCCAAAGCTCATGCAAAACTCGTGTTGCAAAAGCAAGCGTATCAACAAATACAGCAAAAAGGAGCCAGCACGTCCTTTACGATTCGACCTAATACGTTGATAATTGCACTTTGACAAAACACGGGGAAATTAATACGACACCCGATGACGGCGCTGACTACTGCTTTACAACATGTATTTCCTCGCGGATCGGGTAAACGCTCGAGGAGCTAAACTTCTACGGTTTTTATAAAGACAATTCGTCTGACTAATGAAGTAATTCATGTTCACTAGAGTTCCTTACATCTATAAAACGGCGTCGACAAATCAACCTAGAAGTCTTTACCTACTGGTATATCTGGTGCAAGTAATTTTCGAAAGGGCAACACGGGTTGGAACGATAGAAAACCCAAATACGCAAATCATTGAAACGGTATTACCACCGGACCCTAGATTCTGACTGGCAAATCCAGGCACCCCGACTCATCTGCACATGGATGACCAATATGTAGGCGTTGAACATTTTTTATTCAAGTGAATGGAACCAATAGCTTTTATAATAAAGCTGATCATAAGCAGTATATAACTGGACCTTTTCCGTTTGTGCCCCCACTTTATTGGGTGCAAACTAACTACTTCCCTCAGACGCACGTGCTAAATTTTTACATTGTTTTTTTACTATGTAATGGCTCCTGCTCTGTAACTGGGGTAGCATAACGTACTGGGGCAAAAACGGAAAATATCTCAGTAATTATATTTTATTTTTATATAATCGATGAATAAATAGGTGGAACTATTCTGTTCCCCCCGTGTTTTTTATGACCCCCAGTTACAAATTATATGTTGTCATATAGCACATTACTATGTAAGAAAATACCACATGCGCCTGGGGGGTCATAAAAGATTTATGCTCACTAAGCTGGGGGGGGGGCGAAACAGAACAGATCCAAATAGGCTTGTGTTATTCCTAATGTTAAATTTAAATTAGACTTTCAATTTTCTGTTAAAAATGGGGAAGTGTGATACAAGAATCATCTTATATCAATTCTTTTAGTTTTTAGTGGAGTAAAATTACATAAAATGTACTTAAATTGTTTAAACTCACTTGCTGAACAGTTTCAACGATAGATTTTAGTGTCCCGCACGGGCCTATCTGCCCTACTTGTCTAATGTTTAGTGTCCCGCGCCGTGAATTTTTTTTTCTTTCACACAGATAAGACGCTCATTTCATTCTTTTGTTTTGAGCTTCCTGAATGAATTACGCCTTTTAGTCTACACTGTTGCGCATCAGATTTCAATTTATGCGCAGAATCCGGGTCTCAATTCGCTGCTAATTCTTAGCTAAAAAATTGTTAAGCGGACTTGCTTTGCGAATTTTCAATCACAGGAACTGTAACGAGCACTTGACATACGGAATCTCTACACAATAGTGACAGTGTTCTCAACAAATGCTAAACAGAAACCTTAATCTTGAGGCTCTAGCTATTCAATTTGCTAGCAATGACATTTTCATTAGTGGCGCACGTGTAAAACTTTTACGCAAAAAATATGGGGTCTTTTCCGTTTGTGCCCCCAGTACGTTATGCCCCCCCGTTACAGAGCACGTGCCATTACATAGTAAATCTTTATGTAAATCTTTGTGCAAATTGTATGCGCCCACTAAGCTGGGTGGAGGTGGGGGGGGGGGGGGGGGCGCAAACAAAAAATATCCGAATTATGTTTTTACAGCGCAGTTGTCTAAGTATGATTTATGATTTTTCATCCTATTGTTTTGACCTTTCACTCTAACAAAAGCGCTGCTTTGACTTTTTCTTTTGATATTTTTTACGCTCTCATTCTGTAATTATGCTACCACATAAATCCTAGTCCCACTAGCACCCTCCTGTCATGGCAAAAAGTCCCTCGGGCGAATAAGATTTATGTGCTAGCGTATGCTTAACATTCGAAGCTGCAACTTCTTTTGTTCTTGTTGTTGCGGTTTCGCGACTTCCGTCGCAGAGCTTTTAGTCCTAGTTATCAAGTTTAAAATATTGTCCACTTATTTCTACAGAGATGGCAATCACAGAACAGTTGCCATGTGCAGACGTTCTTTTCAGAGTAAAAACTTGGTTACCACAAGTTCTGTAACACATCACTATGTATCAAAAACACTGTTATACGGAAAGTTTCCTGCTTGCAGAATTGATTGGGACAGCGCAATTAAACCTTTTTAAAAAAATAAAATTTTCTGAAGTTTCGCACAAAACTAAACATAATTTAAACAGTATTGACAAAAGAATTGACTCACAATCATCGGTATCGAACGACAACATGTCAAGCTCATATGGTCCAAAATTTTACTCTTAACTAAAGGAAACAGGTCTTGATGTGAAAACTAAATAAACTTTTATGTACTTCATAGAGTATTCTAAGAGGTCGGCTGGCAAAGTCACGAGATTACAACTTGAGATATTGACTGTTTTGTTAGAGAACTGTTAGGCTCTTTGAATAAGTGCTCTAATTTTCACATGATACCGCTATACTGGTTTTTTTGTTCTCTGACATTCTCTAACACATTATTGACCGCCTTGTTTGAACCTACTTACTGCAGTGCAAAAGTATACATACTACCTCTAAAGATAATTTTAAAATCCTCAATTTTCCATAATGCACAAGGATAGTGGGAGTAAAAATACGAGGCCTCCTTCAATTGAGATTGACAATGCTGACGAGCAGGAGCAGACAGATCAAACGACAGCCAATGATGGACAAGCTCCAGACGTCCGGAAACCCCTCTCCGGAACGAAGCTGAGTAGGGTGACGTTTGCCGGCCAAAGTCCTGCTGTTTCAGTCGCCGAAGGGATATTTTATTTGAACTGAATTATTTTATATGAACTCAACTGAAAAAATTTTTATACGTATTTTTGTTGTACTTATCTGTTGCCGCAAGTGCACTTCTTGAACGCCACTTTCAGATTTTGTGTTACAACCTGCCTCTTAATTTCTATTTTTTTTCCGTTTCTGCCCAACTGCTATTCTATTTGAGACCTCTGACGGACTCATTGTGCCTTTTGTTCTATCAGAATAATGAGCCAGAGAATTTAAATCAAAATTTCAAACAATAATTTTTTTTGGAAAAATCTCCTTTTAAAATCAATGGTGAAAAACAATGTTTATGAATTTCAAAATTGGGTTTTGTAATTCGATCTGAAAAACTTGTTTTGATGGGCTACAACAGTCAGATAGATAATACTTTAAAATACCCCTGATTTACTGAATACTGTCAGAAGAGTTGTCCAGCTTTAGCTACCGAAAGAAACGACGTGCTATCAAATTTGGGCTACAGAATACAGAGAGAACAGTGCCCAAAACATACCTCTTTGGGACCAGGGCCTCGTCCAGAAAAGGACGACTATTTCTAGCTGTCCTGTTAGTGATAACTCTCAATTTTCTCAAAGGTTGCAACTTGATTTCCTTTAGCAGCTTTCAATAAAAGAGATTTGTCTTATTTTGTGTAATATAAATGTTCAATTATGAAGGAATCGAGAACAAAAAGTTCCATGAAGTAATAAAATAGAGAAAAGAAAAAATTCTATTTTAAATCAAACTTGATATTATGCCTTTTGTATTTATGTTTAGTTATCAGGTATCAAATAAGGTTTAATAAATCTAAGCATCTACCTATATCTTTTATTCAGTCACAAGAAAGTTTTTGAAACATTTAAAAATGTGCAGCAGTTTTGTATTCAAAGTCAAATAGCGCAAAAAATTGTCCTTAGAAATCTATCTAACATTGATTTTTGAGATATTTAAATTAACAAAAAAAGCGGCAGCTTTCTGTTCAAATGTTCAAAACTTGTACAGAAAAGTTTGTTCATCTATTTTTGTTCCCTCTAGGAGTCAATCTGTCTAATTGCAATTAGTTGTCTTTTATTTGCTGGATTTTGACTAGTACGTATAATAATTTTCAAATTAACAATGCGGCTTTTCCACGGCTGGTAGATCGATTTGTTTTGCAGCTTTCAGCTACAAGCCATTAAGAACAAAAACAGTTTCAGGACAAATTATCAGAAAGTTTGGATTGTTTAATGAGCTACGTTTACTGTAGTTTTTTTCGAAAAGAGTGAATTGATGAAAATTTTATTGAGTTTTTTAATCGTTCCCAAAGCGTCTTCTGCTGTTGCAAAAAAACGTTCTTGATGGGTTTGGTGCTTACTTATGTCCTAATTGCGCGCTTTTCTGTCTATAAATTTTTGGCGAGATATATTTGTTACCAGTTATAAAAATTTTTCAAACCTGGTGATTAACAATTTAATCAATGATGTTTGATTCAGATAATAATTTACGGTAAGGTTCGTTTTCTAGCACATTTCTATTTCTGAGTATTCGTAAAGGCTAAATCTTTGGATAGATTTTTCTGCACGAAATACCACTGAGGCTTTGCAAAAAAAGATGTTGCTGACCAGAATAGTTTTGAACTCTTCAAAAACTTAATCAATAACAACAAAAATGAGAGACTAAGAGAACTAGAAAAGTACAGCACAATAAAATTTTAGATTGCAGAAAACCCACCTCTTGACTCTCGATATTGACTTTATTTTTTTGTAAATATGCAAAACTTTCTTAAAAAATGGTTGAATATTGTAATATGTGAGAAGGACCAAAAACCAAGAAATCTATCTTACATTGCCAACTAAGAGAGAAATACATTATAATAATCTTGCTTTAATTTTGCTTAAACAGACGCTGCTCACAATAATTTAAAATTACCAGGACACAAACCAAAGAAAATCAATTTTCTCAGGAACCAAATAGGTTGTTTTGTTTTTGCTTGTTCATGAATGAAAGTCCGCCAACTGTTGAAAGTATGTTATTATCTGAAGTTGAATAAAATCTCATGTTAACAAACACGTTATGTTTCTCTCACAAACTCATTTTTATAAGAATTTCTTTGCCTTTAAAACATACCTGCGTTATTTTGTTCTGTTTTCTCCATTCTCAGTTTTGAAAAATAACTGGTGTTTATAACAGAAAACGAAATGCTGAATGACAAAAAGATCAATGGAACTTAGTTAATAGTATGCGAGTTGAAAATTACCGCTAGAAGTGGTTGTCAGCTGACATTAGGAACAATTTTTTCTAAAAAAACAATTGAAGTAACTGGATGCAAATGTCCGCTTAAAATCAAAGAGTTTGTATTCTTCCTTGACAAGAGGATTGCCACTGATTTGGTCGATCATACAAAACCAACTGAGAGCAGAAGGTTTTCCACTGAAAATTTAAGGTTCTTTGTGTATATTAAAAAAAAACCATTTTCTACTTTCTTTTTTTCAGAGAATAAAATATAACCTTAGAGGAGATTCAACTGGAAATGATTGTAAGTTTTGGAGTTCAAAAATAATCAGAAATTGCTGAGCGAAAATTGCTTTTGTGTTAAGTCACAAATTGTTAGGTTGCGGATGAAAAAATTTTGAAAGCAAGTAAATTTGTCTGTCACATTTCGGAGCCCAAAAAAACTAACCATTTTAGCTCGTTAACTAAATATTAACTCTTGAGTCAGACAAGTTTAACTCTTAATTCAAACAAATTTATTGGCTCTGAAATCAAACAAGTGTAAATTTGGCTATGAGGTCAAGACAAAATCTTGTCAATTTTTGAACTAAATATTTATCAAGTATCAGAACTTTACGGGCGAGCTCTTAAACAAAACCTTCTCTAATTGATATTGTAGAGTCTTTAATTGCTCAACATAATTGAAAAACACTTTTTGGTGTGAATAAATACTGAAATAACCGACAGCCACCAATGAACTTATAGTAAACAATACCAGAGGAATCTTTAAAAATTCACATATTATACAATATCTAAAAGTTAATCGCGTGAACACATAGGGCGGCTTGTTTTAGAGGCATTACTGAGCAGCGTGTTTTAACAGTGCTACCGAAGAGCCCAGTTAAACGGTTACTTTATTGGGATTAATGACTGAAAAGTGTACTTTAAGGTCATTGATCGATTAATCTTTCGAAAAAGTCATTGACCAAAAATTGTTACAAAAAAGTCATTCACCGAAAATTGTTGCCAAAAAGTAATTTACGAAATATGTTGCTAAGATATCATGTCATCTACCAAAAAACGCTTGAAAAAGCATTTCATACCGGAAATACGAGTGACCCAAAAGCTTCGGATACTGAAAAGGTAAATGATCAAAATTTTGTCAAGACAAAGAGAGTTTATGGCCGAAAAAAACATTGTCTTTTGAAATCCGTTGTCAAAAATTTGTCGCTGATGAGAAACGTTTTCTTGAAAATTTGTGAAGGAAAAGTCACTCACCGAAGACGTCAAAGATTAAAACATGGGTGATAAAAATTGGTTCTGCAAAGTATCACTGTACGAAAATTTTTGAATACAGAAGAAATCAGCGAACAAAATTTGTGAAATTTAAAAGACCCGAAAGGTGCCGATGCAAAAACTAAAGCCAGGTGCCAAAAAAATAAATATGAATAAACTGAGTTCTTGAAATAAATACAATTTTTTTATCGCTCAGTAGAGGTCTTTTTCATATTAAGATCTGAAAATTTTGTTGGTGGGATTAGCCAGCCTTTTAACTCAGTTCTGTGTTTGCTGACTTCGTAAAAGCATTCGCAAAGGTTGGCCAAAGATTCCTGTTTATCAGCACATTTTTCGCTTTGGGCACATCCAGTGTTCTTATTAGCACATTCATCGTTTTCTGAGAACGGGAAGTCATTGTCTAATCCAGGACCTGTTTTCTCTTCTCTTTTGAGCTGTTGTATCTCTCTCTATCTCTCTTCAATTTCTTTCTCTATCTTTCTTTTTTTTCTGCTGTACTTTATCTCTCATGATTTTGGTTTCTTTCTTTTTGCCGTCCTATTTTTGTTCAATCTATCGCTTTCGTTTTTTCTTGCGCTCCTTCTCTCGCTCACTTTCGTTTTTCTTCCTTTCGTTCTCCGTCTCTCTCTCTCTCTCTCTCTCTCTCTCTTTTCTCGGTCGTTTACTGACTTGTCCTTTTATTTTTATTTGTTCGTTTTTGGTTAAATTTCTCGTCTCCTATCGTTTTTCTTACGGTGGGTTACTGATCTTAATATGCTTTCTGTTACATTGTATTCTTTCTGTATTTTCTTCTCTCATCAATTTCGATTTTTCCTTCTCGTTTTCTCGTTGATGCCTTCTTTTTTCGCTTTTCGCTCTGGTTTTCCCCATACTCGTTTTTTTCTGTTTTTCTTCTCTGCTTTCAACCTTCTCTTGTTCTGTCTTGTGGGTTATTTCGTTTTTTTAAATCTCTCCGACTCGTTATATATTTCTGCTGCTATCGATCTCTCTATTTTTCTCTCCGTCATTATACCTCATTTTATCTGTTTCGCTTTTTTAATGCTCTGTGAGAACATTTTTTACTCTTAGCTCAAATAAAACCTTTCTTTGACATTTTTGGCTCTCTTCATTTGTTGTTGGTGTCTCCAAAGTTGTTTTGCAAAAATATTCATGGAAAAGATCGCATGTACAAAAGTTATCAGTAATAAGTTTTCAATGATATTATCAATCGATAAACTTTCAAGACGGTGCCTTCAGATACCATTTACGGACATGCTAGTTTTTTTTGTTAATTTCGATGGACAGATAAAAAAAATGACGGGAAATTTTACAACTAAATATAAAAAGAATGATTTTGCGGAATATAAAAAGAGTCACATCATATACTCTTATCATGTTTTTTTGATTAAATTGTTTTGATAGGAATTCAAGATCGTTTTTTTCTAGATGAATAATTTAGTAGTGTTTGTGGGGACATCTTATGGGGACATCTCATAAAATTAAATGAAATGACAAAAGAAATTTTTTTCATCCGACAGTAAACAGGCTGCATAGCCTTATCGTATTTGCTCAGATATGGTGCTCAGGACTTATTTAATGTTGATTATTGAAGATATTGTAGTGAGCCAACCTAAAAACTAATTTATCATTTTTTTCGCTGTGAATATGCTAAGAAATGTTTTCTTGTTTTGGTGTGTACAAAGAAAATCTTTTTATTACAAAATACCAAAGAGATTGGGATCATATTTGTCCGCTTCAATTACTACAATTTCAATGTTTCTAAAGACAGTAAACATACTATAGAAACACAATTTTTACCTAAAAAATCTAGAAAGTCAAACCGCGGGCTTTTCGGATGTTTTTTTGATTTACTCGTTTTCTTTGTTTAGTTACCCCCCCCCCCCCTAACGCAACTGTTAGCTATACTAAATTTTTTCGAATATTCAGAAGTGGTGTGATGGTGTTCTGTGGAATCGCAGTTGTAGTGATAGCCTACATGCACATGACCCCGGACCAATGTTCAAAAGAACCAACTCTTCCTTATTGGCTTAACGGTACAAAGAACTACTTATTCAACCTAAATTTGAATTATATTGACAACATCTTGATTGGCACATTGTCAAGGTATGTGCAAACTTGCAGTATCTTTGCATGTTTTCCAAATAGTAAACATATTTACCAAGAACTTAATTACCCCCTGACTAAAATTGCCATGTAAGAGTAGGCTGCAATGGGTAAAATGGTGTAGGAGTGAGGGGGTAATTTGTTCAGAGGGGGTAAAATGATGTAAGAGTTGGGATGCCAGGGGGGGGGGGGGGGTAAAATGGTGTAAGAGTGAGGGGTAATTTGTTCAGATGGTGTAAAATTATGTAAGAGTTGGGATGCCAGGGGGGGGGGGTAAAATTGTGTAAGAGTGAGAGGGTAATTTGTTCAGAGGGGGTAAAATGAGGTAAGAGTTGGCATGCCAAGGGGGGGGGGGGGGGTAAATTGGTGTAAGAGAGGGGGTAATTTGTTCAGAGGGGGTAAAATGATTTAAGAGTTGGGATGCCAAGGGGGTAAAATGGTGTAAGAGAGAGGGGGTAATTTGTCGAGGGGGGTAAAATGAGCTAAGAGTAGAGATGCCAAGGGGGGTAAAATGGTGTAAGAGTGAAGGGGTAATTTGTTCAGAGGGGTTAAAATAGTGTAAGAGTTGGGCTGCCAAGGGGGTAAAATGGTGTTAGAGTGAGGGGGTAATTTGTTGAGAGTAAAGTATTATTCATATATATATATATATATATATATATATATATATATATATATATATATATATATATATATATATAGACTGTCAAGAGTTGGACAAACATTGATGGTCTGGAGGTTAAGGCGATGCAGCTGAGGGTACAGAGGTTGTGGGTTCAAGACTGGCAGTCTTCAGGTATGGGCGCTAAACAATGTAAGATTGAGGGGGTAAAATGATGCAAGAGCTGGGCTGCCAGGGGGGGGGGGGTAAAATGATGTATGAGTGGGGCTGCAATGGGAGGATTTTTTAGGAAAATGCAGCTCAAAACTCTTACGTCTTTTTGGGCTGCATTGGGCTTCCAAGGGGGGTAAAATGGTGTAAGAGTGAGGGGCTAAAAGACAAATTAACCCCCCACTCTTACATCTTTATTTTTCTGTCAAGGGGGGTAAAACGATGTAAGAGTTCGGTGGTAATGAAGAAATTACCCCCGAACTCTTACATCGTTTTACCCCCTGGACAGACCAAAATGATGTAGGAGTGGGGGGTTAATTTGTCTTTTACCCCCTCACTCTTACACCATTTTACCCCCGTTGGAAGCCCAATGCAGCCCAAAAATATGTAAGAGTTTTGAGCTGCATTTTCCTAAAAAATCCTCCCATTGCAGCCCCAGTCTTACGTCATTTTGAGCAGAAAAATTCAACCCGGGTTGACAATATTTCATGGCATTTATTGTGTAAATTTGGTTTAAGCAGTTTTGTCTACAAACTCAAAAAATTTGAATGTAGTGGCAAGATGCATCAATTGTTATTCCTATCAAGCATATAGAACCTGTCTGAGTATACCTGAGTCAACGTTGATTTTAGCTAATCTTCTTGCATTTGACCCGTTTAATTTTTTCCCATAGAGAGGCTGTTATGGTCAACTTCTTCCGTGATGTAAATCTTTTCTGGTCAGGTACCCGATTCGAAGTGTCATTGGTTGTGAGTGGTTAATTTTGTTTAAAAAAATCTGCCGAAGTGTGAGATCTGTACGAAATGCGCGGATTGCATTCAAATTATGAGTCAGGGCGCTCAATTATTCATCTGATTTTTTTTTCTTACCACATTTTCAAATTATTTTACAAAAATTCAGCTTTTAGTGAGCACAAAAACTTTCAAAAAATCTAGAATTTAAGCTAGATCTGATAAGCTGGGATCGGATATAATTAATACGCGTTTCTTTCACATATATGTTCATTTTGGTTCCAATTGAGAGCGTGATTGATTCAATGGGAGCTAAACAAACATTCTCAAAATACTTGCTGCAATATTTTGTGTAGTCAACAATCCAATCGATAGACCTCCTATTGAAGAGCCTTTTGCATTCCCAGAATGCTCTAATACTGCATCTAATTAACGCTGTTTTTTCTCCTGTTTTGCCAACAGTTTTACTGCACAGTTCTCTATTTCTGGAGTGACAGTACTACCGTCCTTGGCTGAACACAATCCATTAAAGAGATGACGACTTACGTTGCAAACTGTATGCAAGAAATCATATATGAGAAAAACAATAATAGCTGGAGACACAAAATTAGTAAAGTTAATTCTATTGACCATATTTTGCATTGAGAATCACCATAAGACGTCATTGTATTATGGCTTACACCTCCTGATGTTATGAAGCTGCCTGCTGGAATTGGAGTACATTCTATAGTCTTCTAGAAGGAACGCATGCCATGTAGTATTCTACGCAACTTGAACCGGTCTGCAAGATTGAAACATATTCAAAGAACAGAAGACCTTTGAAAGCTCAGTTTGCGTTTTTTCTTGTTTTTCGATCATCCCCAACAAAAGATTGCAGGGACTTATCTTTAAAGATATTGAACGAGACAAAACCCACAACAAAAAAGATGTCCACCTAATGTCATCACTTCAATCAAACTCAAAATTTTGGGCGTCGGAAGAAGATGGAAATGGGATTAGCTGTACTCGATGGGAAGGAATTAATAATCAAGCATTACATCAAAGAATGTCAAGAATTCTGAACGCAAATGGGAGTGAAATATACGAGCAAGTATATCCAACACATATTTCTTATAGTTGGAGCAACAGTCAGCCTCCAATGCCTTGCGCTCAAGTGTTTTGGCTCTTGAAGGTTCCAGCTCATAGACATACAGACTCCAAAAGGGCTAATCCAGATGTTTCATTTTAGGGGAAAATTATTGCGTACTACTTTTTAATAGCCGCGAAGCGATAGCTGAGGCTATTATTGGCCTTCTATTGGTTTTTTACGACTCGAAGAGGAGTATTGGTGTTCTTAAGATTTTTTCAACGGACGTACTATTTGTTCAGACGGCGTTTTGACCTAATAGTGAAAGTGAGTAAAATTGCCGAGTGAACTAACTTTTTCAGACCGAGAGAAGTTTTCTTTTCTGTTCAAGCGTTCTGTTCAGTGAGCAACTTTTTGACTTTGAAAAGAATTTTTGAGAGACAGGCGATTATAGCTGACAGTTTTTAGCCGCGTTTTCGACCATTTGACCGAAATTTATTAAAAATATAACTTGGTTTTTTGTAGAAATAAAATTTGGTCGATGCTGCATGAAAAAGCAACCATCTGAGATGAATGCCACAACGTTTCAATTTCAAAATTGGGCATAATTCTCAATTTTTTTAAACAATTTTTGGCTTTCATTAATTTTTGTCTCTTTGAGCGGATTTTTTGTTATTAGACTAGTATATCTGTCAACGTATTTTCGATAGTTCATCAATTGGATTCCTCTTTTTGACGTGAGGTGTTTTTCCTTTATAAAATTGTACACATACTAATACGATGTTGGCGCTTTTTGTCAGAGTTTTCTATGTTTTTTGTTTGTAATTTGAGTGTAGCCGCCATAAAACGTTTTTGTTGCACCATAGGGGTTTTTGGTTTCGTTTTGTTGCTTTGGCGATAACTCTTTAGAATTCAGTGAAAATTGTACCTATATATTGTACTGTTTCGCAATCGAGCTGTTTTTACCTCTTACTGAGACAGGAAAATAGGTATGTATTGTTCTTAAACATCAATTCCTTAATAACAAAAACTCCATGTTTTTTACCTCAATTTTGACATCAGTTTGATTTTTAATTAGATTTTGCAATTTAGTTTTTTGATTTTTCAGGATATGGTAATTAGCATTTTAATTTTTTTCACAGTATTTGAACTTTCCCTATTCTATCATGCTTCTATCTAAAATTCTAATAAGACCTACAGATTTCTTGACCCTGCCTTTACAAAATAAAAATTATTGATTTTAACTAATAATTTTTCCTTTGATTTAAATTTTTTTGTTTGCAATGGATTTTCTTTAGCATAATATGACACTGAGGTTTTGCTAGCTTCACTTTTACAGATAATGAGCAACACTCTTTTGCTGCAAATGTTCTTAGGTTTGGTTTTGGTTTGATAACATGTAAAACTTTACATTTTAATTTTGTTCTGTCTCTTTAGTCTTTTTCTTTAATTTCATTTTGAATAAATGTTTAGTCATTGCTTATTTTATCACGTTCATTGTGATTTAAAGCGACAACTAATGTCTTTAATTAAAGAGATAAATTTTTATTAGTTATCAATTGATTACTGTTTTTTATATTGTAAATTAGTAATTCTGATGAGAAATTTTGGAAATTGATAAAATTTGTAACAATTTTTGGCCATTTCTTACAATATTCAAACTTTTCTTCCAATATAAAGCTTCGGGAGCCTAACATGGCTTGGCTTTTGCTGTCTGCGTAATTTGATGATTTCAAGTGCGTTCAAATATTTTGGCTTGTTTTATATATAGGAGTAATGTAATTTATTTTATTTCAGTTGGTTGTTATGGGCTAATTTCACTTTTTGTTACCGAGTAAATTGGAAGGAATAAATTATATCATTATACTGAAAATTTTTGCTCGTAATATATAAAAACTTTTGCTTAGATTTTCCGTTCTAAATGCAACATACGTATTATTTCTAAGAAATTCCAAAACCGATTTCCCACTAAGAATAACCTCAAGAATGGCTCAAAACTGTTCGCTTAGCATAATAATTTTCGGACCGATTTCAGACTAAGACCTGCTAAAAAAGTTCAAGCTAGATTTTCTTATGTAAGTTAACGCTGCTTTTTGCCTTGATGTTACGAACAGATGCCTTAACGTTACTTGTTGAATTTAAAAAGCTATGAATTGAAGTTAACTAGGAAAGTTTGCGTTTTTTCACCTTTACTGTAGTGCCGCTCTATAAACGAGCCACCGTTTGGGAAAATCAATCTGCTTCTGCGAACTCTTATTACACGAAGACGCAAATTAAATTGTTATTTAAACTTGTTCAGATACAATAGATTAATATGCCGTTGGCTGCCGACATTCGAGAAGGCGAAAAAGAGCTTTTTCGGTTATGCGTGAAAATTATTGCGAGACAAAAAAGCTGAATGGATCGTCAGTGGAATTCTGTTGCACCAACGTGAATTCAATGCTGACCAAATTTCACACGACAGAAGGACGTTCCTTGAACCTTAAGAGGCCGGAATCGAGCATACAGATGAGAACATTCAACAAGAAAGACAAATAACGCCAATCCTCAATCAGAGTCTACGCCTAAACTTAAAAAAAATCTTTAGGACTTCTTCTGCATACTTGAACTCATTTAATTCTGATACTTTAAATTTATACCCCTAGACCGCAAATCCAGGCAACACCCTCTCCATTTTCTGCAGTCTTAAAAAACGGTTTATCGGAATTAATTTATCAATAACGGTCACCATTAACCCCCCCCCCCCCCACAGTTGTATTTCTATTAGCCAAAGAACATCAATTTTGAAATTTTTGGTCACAGTTCGGAGTTTGAGAAAAGCTCGCGTCAATCATATAATAAAACACTATGTGGTTTTCATATTAGCTGCTAGTTCACTGCATCACGCCATAAAACTTTGTCTCAAGCGTTACAAGACCATTATAAAAAATGGATTTATGCATTACCGGGTCTGAGTTTTAATCCTAACGCGGTGAAAGTCCAAAAAACAGCACAGTTCCAGTTAAGTCATTTCTTCAGTTATTAAAAGAGGCTAGTTCTATGGCATGATGTGGTGAACAATTCCTTGTCGCGTCATCGCAGCAAAAATAATCAGCCTTTAACACCATCGCAGCTTTTTGCAGTGCTTGAAAAGTATCATGAGCTTATAGAAGCTATAGTATATTGCCCCAGAGAGTGAACTCCTGACATTTAAAATCAGCTCAAGCGTAGTATTCTTTTCACCATCCCTATAGTGAAACACATTGTGTCTAGACGTAAACAGAAAGATCCTAGCTTATTTAAAGAGGAAAACCTGCGCTTAAGCTGAAAACACTAACCTATAGTGTTAGCACATACAAACAATCTCCGGTTCTTGATAATACGGTCTTGACCGAAAAAACGTATTAAGCGACGTCGTAAAACGCTTCGCGCCGTCAATTGTTTGAGGAGGCGAAACTCACCCAAGCCTTTGATAACCTGAATGTTTCTTAGTCTTGCGTTGTTGTTGGGGTCTACCCACTGACTGGCAGTGTGACTTAGTTTACTCATGAGTTACGGGTTAGTTTTTAGTTGGCTATCTACAATAGTGCTTTACTAACATTTCGCTGTCCCCATTGTTTGAGTTATTGACTACCTTCCTTTTTCCGAAGGTTATATGTTTTCATTTTTCTGTTTCCGTCTTTTTGTTTCCATTTCGCTGTATTTCTTTCTAATCCCCGTTTATCCCGTTTATCTGTTTTACGATGTTAGTATGTTGAGTTTTTGCTGTACTAATTTTTCTGCTGGTATGCGTGTTGGTTGTTTAGTCTCGATGCTTGCTAGGGTGTGATTTAAGTTTGTTCTAAAGTTACGGCTGATTCCTTTCGTGGCTTTCACCACACTAGTTTGCCAGCAATTCGTTGTAGCTTGATTAGTTTTGGTAATATGCACTTTTGTTGTCTGGGTAGGTGCTTTGGTAGGGTGTGACTTAAGTTTGTTCTGGAGTTACGGCTGGTAAATTTCCTGACCTTTACGACTTTTAGTTATACTACTTCGTTACCGAAAATTGTTTTGATGTTGGTAGATAAGGCTTCATAATGAATTGTGCTAGTTTGCCTTGCATTAGCTTCTCTCCATTTTTCTAGGGTGTGACTTAACTTTGTTCTGGAATCACGGCTAGTTTGTTTGGTTGAGTTTGTTGCTGTGGTCTGCTGGCATTGCTCTTCCCGCCTCCTCACTCGTGGCTAACCACTCCCTCCCGTGCTATAAAGGCTTTCCATCCCGTCGCGCGCTACCCACTCGGCGTTTCCGTCCCTTCCGTACCATTTTCCCGCTTTGTCGCGCGCCGTCCGCCCGACGTTTCCGCCACGCCTGTGCCATTTTCCCGCTTTGTGGCACGCTGTTCGCCTCGCCCGACGATCCTGTTCGTCCGTCTGTTTTCCCGTTGCGTCGTGCGTTACTCGTTCGGTGTCTCTTGCCATTCGTCCTGTCTCCCATTCTGTCCAGTACCGCGCTTTCTGTGCTCACCGCTTTTTGTTTATTTCGCCGGGTACTACTGTGCTCGATGATCAACTTTGCTCTTTGGCGGTTTGCTAGGCAAACCGTCATACCAGGGTTCAAGTTAGCCCATTTGTGTTTTGTGTGTGCTCCCTTCTATTGATGAATTAAGTTTTGGCTCCTGTTTTGATAAGATCATGGTAACATTGCAGGACAAATTCAACAAAATTCATAGTGCGAGTGCAAAGTTAGAGGCTGAGCTGAATAACATCTATGTTGAAATTGACAATGCTGTGGATAAGCCCGACAGGAAAGTTAAGATCGAACGTCTGATTATGAATTCCATTTATGCTTTTACTAGAGCAATTGCTAAGAATGGAGAGCTCTTTGATGTGACACAAAAGACTGACGATCCAGATGCTGCCTGTAAGAACCTTGACAAATGGTTAGAGACTGTAACTCAGAAAACTGACGAGTTCATTGCTGCTGCTCGAATGTACATCAATTTGGTCCTAGACAAACAGACAGCAGAACAGTATACCTCTCACCATTCAAGATCAGGTTCACACATGACTTTCTCAATAAGATCAAGTCAGCGTCAAAAGACTTAGAAATACCAAGACTTAAAAGGGAGGAACTTGAGATACCACATGAGGCAGAGCTGCGCCTTGCTAGACAGCGTCTTGAAATAGAAACACAATTGCAATTGTGAAAATTGGAAAGACAGCAGCTTGAGTAAAAACATCGCAAGCAAGTAGCTGCTGCAGCCCTTGAGTAAATTGAGTTGATGACAAATCCGTCATCAGACGGGTCTGGTATGGGCAAAACGAGCGAGATCTTTCCTGAAATATGTTCAGTCAAGAGCAAGAAACGTGTTCAAGATTGGGTCAATTCGTCACCGGCCGGGAACATGGCAGATGTTGCTACTGATCCGAGTTTGAATTTTTGTTGTGGTATCGCCCTACCCAACCAAGCAATTTTCCCACCTCCTTCTTCAACTCAACCGCTAAACTCACACTCTAATCTCAATAAAAATTGTCAAGTTCAGGCTAAAATCAACCCCTTGTCCATGAGCCGCCAGAACCAAGTAGTAAGACCAATGTAACCAATAACGCACATATTCCAAACAACATCAAGCAAGAGCAGCATCAGCCTCAAAATACACCTCCATCACCACCCATAAACTTTGGTATGCCAACTCAACTAAACGCCCCTAACACAGCCTGACAACTGTCTCAAGCAACAATGCACTTCGATGGTTTACAGTTAGATCACCAATTTCCTGGCAAGTCAAGCATCCCGGGACAGGTGAATTTAGTCAGCCTCCGCGTTCTCCACCTTTAAATGCACCTTTAATGCTCCGCCAATAGCTAATCTGCCACAACCACACATAAATGTACCCATCCCCTGTTTTATACCGCGTACCACCGCATTTCCCGTTAATCCCACCAGAGCTCCGTTTTGCTCCTTCGCCGTCACAATCACTTCCACAACACGCCAATAACCCCGTGGTGAATAATGTCAATCCGTTACCCCTTTCTCCGCCTGCACAATTCATTTCTTCCACAAACGTTTTTGTATCACAATTAGTTCATCCACCGCCCCACAAAAGAGGTGCCAGCCCTAAAATTTTGTCCCCTCAACCCACGCAGCTGCTGCTCCTCCGGATCCAAACGTCTGGCGTTTTCCGGCTGCAGTCCTATCAAACGCAGTACCACTTGTAGGTACTGTTGTCAACTTAAACACCGTACAACTGGCCCCGTTAACCAACCCTCATGTCCCTAAATCGCTCCGCTCCTTTTTTCATGTACAAGCAGCAGCAAGGTCTGAAAATTACGTAACATCAGACTTCATGCAACGGAATCCAATTAGTTCATCCTTAGGTACCGCCCCCACCTTTTTTACTCCGATAATTCCACCAACGTATGGAGCTACCGTTCCGAACGCGTTGTGTTGTGGTTGCCCACCCCATTGCACACCCTTGGCTTCTTCTATGGACTCAACGGTTTTGATAAAGCAGTTGGCGGACGCAATCACTTGCAAGAAGAACGATCCATTGCTCTAGTTGAAGTTGTCACAGTACAATGGTGATCCCCTATTGTTTGGACAATTTAAAAGCGCCATAGACTCACAGGCCTTGACTGACGATGTCCAGTTAACGTACTTAAAAAGTTTTAACTGGGAAAGCTAAAACTGCCATCGCTGAGTTTGCATATTGTGGTGTAATGTATAAGGGCGCACTTAAGACATTCGAACGTAAATTTGGTCAACCCCAGGCAGTAGTTCACACTTAGACAAACTCAGCTCTTTTCCACCACTAAAGATGCACAATAGTGATAACATCACAAAATATTCTGCAATAAGTTCAGGTCTTATTTGGGGTCTTTCAATCACTTTCATATGACTTGGACGTTAAGAGCGCCTTGTTCCTTAACACGGCAGTGCAAAAATTGGCGCCCAATATGAAAGAGTCTTGGTCACTTTTCAAGTTTCAAAAGCATTGGGGGAAGCCGACACTCCTTGACTTCAATGACTGGTTGAAGCAAAAAACCGAGGCTCACAACTTAATGAAACAAATATCATCAAAGGCAAAAACTCAGGATAACACCAACTTGGTAGTCAAGACCGAAGTTGCCTCAAGAACCTATGCTGCTAATACGCAAACCAAGGGCGCTCAGAGACCAGCCTCAACATTGGCGACACCTCCAACCTCTCGCTGCATTTTTTGTAAGTTCACCACTGCATCTGGGAGTGTCGGTTATTTACGGAAAAGACTCCCACTCAGCAAGCAAATGTAGTGGCGGAAGCAAAACCGTGCTTCTCATGTTTGTGAGAAAAGCATATGTTCATGCAATGCCTAAATCCTAGGAAATGCAAGAAGGACGGATGCAACAGGTCCCACAAATCACTTTTCCATGGAGCTGAGAGGGTTTATCCATCAAAACCCCCTTCAATCAACAACAGTAGTTCTAATGCTGGCGCAAGTCAAAGTATACCTTCTAATGTTCAATCATCGAGTAAAACAACTAGCTTGTCATCTGTGAGCAATGTGAAAGGCCTCCTTCAGGTGATTAAACTAAAGTTGACGTGCTGTTATGGTAAAGGTACCACAGTTTTAGTTTTTTGCGATACCGCTTGCAGTAACTCTTTGGTGTCCAATAGTTTTTCGAATGGACTTGGTTTGCACAGTACAGCATTGAACCTAACAGTCAAGGGTATTATTACCGCGGAGGTTGTGGACCTTACGTTGGTTGAATTGACTGTGACACCACGCGTTAACCAAGCATTTGAACCATTTAAAGTCAGTTCTTACAAAATGGAAGATTTAAACGTAGGCGCCGATGTGATCAACATAAAAGCACTTCAAAAAAATTAACATATGGTTACATATTGCTATGGAAACATCGAGATGATACTTGGACAGGATGTGTATCATGTCATCCGCCCGTTAGAGTGCTTCGCTGCCGACGAGAAGTGCTCGCCCTTTGCTGTTCGCTTGCCCATAAGTTGAGTTCTAAGCGGCCCTCTACCTTCGTCTTCAGTTTAAGTCTCGACTAGCTTTAAAAAGAATATGGAGCTGGACTTTTAAATCGCTAGTCAGGTAAAATCTTGTTACGAAATGGAGTCATACGGCGCACTTAAGCAAGTAGACCCACGATCTGCCGCGGATGCACGTGCGCTTGAGGTTCCTGAAGACACCACAGTGCATAATGGAAAAAGGATGGATGTCGAAAAGCTATGGGCTGAAGATAACATCGAACTGCCCAACAATTACTTCTCAGCGTTGTTTCAATCAAAATCTTTGGAAAAGCGGCTTACGAAAGACCAGACTTTAAGGGAAAACTATTCGAATACCATCAAAGAAGACTTAGACTAGGGCTACGTAGTAAGGGTCAAAGATGCTCATAAGGTGGAAAGTTGCTCGGAACGAGAGTGTTACCTACCACACCGTCCGGTTGTTAACCCAAACAAGCCGGGCAAGGTTCGTAGAGTACTGAACGGAGCAGCTAAGTTCCATGGAGCATCTCCTAAAAAGTCATTACTCATCCGACCTGATTTGCTACAAAACCTAATCTATGTACTCCTACGGTTGAGACACCATCCAATTGTCTCATCCGCCGACATCGAGGGATTGTTCCTTCACGTTGGAGTGATACCACGTGATCAGCCATCATTGCGCTTTTTGTGGTGGGAGGACCCCACATCAAATTTTGTGGTACACCAGTATACATGCCACATATTTGAGGCAAAAGATTTGCCAACTTGCGCCAACTACGCACTTCAGCGCAACGCAAGTGATATTGCTAAGTAGTACCCAGAAGCTGTGAAAGCCGTCCTTGAGAATTTCTACATGGACGATTACTTAGACTCAGTGGAATCCCCCGAGAGGGCTCTCATTGGGTCGAATCAGTTGGTACATCTTCACCATCCAGCTAGGTTCAAGTTTACTAAGTTTGCAAGCAGTGTACCAGATCTGGCTGACCGAAGTGATTGGCTCAATCCACCGATCCGAAAAACATCGTTTCATCCAAGGAGGAACCAATGCACGTGCTTGGTCTTAAGTGGGATCACAACAACGATACTCTGGTGGTGAGCAGGGGTACTAGCAGCATCATCACGAAAAGTTAGCACGGCGCCTGGTCTTAGGTCTTGTGTCAATAATCTACGACCCAATTGGTCTTGTCGCACCGTTTACTGTTGGTGCTCGGTTAGTCTTGAAAGACATTTGGCGTGTCAATGGGCAAAATTGGGATGACGATTTACCTAAGGACACAGTTGACAGATTCCTTGCATGGTGTGTCGAACCTCCGCAGTTAGCTGAGATCGCTATACCAAGAAGTTACTTTTCAGGATTATTCCAACATCTTGAACTCCACATGTTTGGTGATAGCTCGCAAGACGTGTTCAGTGCAGTAGGTTTATTCAAGGCTCAAGTATTTTGCACTTCCAAGGACATCACAACAGAGCAGGCGTTTGTCTTGTGCAAGGCCCGAGTTTCACCTATGAAGGTAATGACAGTTCCAATGTTGGAATTACAAGCCGCTCTCCTCGCTGCCCGTTTAAAAAGGGGAATCTGTCGAGCATTAACGGTTACTGTGGAAAAAGTATTTATGTGGACAGATAGTACCATCGTCTTGCAGTGGATAAACTAAACAAATAAACACCCCGTCTTCATTGCAAATTGTGTTAGTGAAATTCTGGAGAACACCAGCGTTGACCAATGGATCCACGTCGGTACTTGTGATAATCCGACAGATGCTGGCACGCGTGGTCTGTCCGCTGAAGTTTTGCATTTCAGTAGCTGGGTGAGGGGTCCTGACTTCTTAAGAACTAAGCAATTCCCTTTCATACTGACGTCGTTGTTAACATCAAGCTTGGCTTTGTAACCAAGGAACAAGACGATGACTCCATCCCATCTTTAGCCGCATTCGTAACCAAGCCCCTCAAGGAACAAAGCATGAATCTAATCCCGTTTGACAAATCAGTTCTTATCAAAAACTACTTGGTGTCACCGCATATATGCTCCGTATTTACCATCTCATGAAAGTTACCGTACAGTAGACGGCAACATAGGGGACCACTTTGAGCTTGACGAAGCCGAGCGTCATCTCCAGTACTTGCCTCAAGGAGAGTCCTTTAATACTGAACGAAAGGATCTTTTTGACAGCAAATCCGTTAAGAGGAGCAGCTGCATTGCTCATTTTCCCCATCCTTTTTTCTGGTCGACTCCGACGGCGAGTTGAAATTGACTTTGACACTAAGCATCCTATCGTGCCGGATGCGCGTCATACTTTTGTTAAACTGTTCCTGCGGCATACTTATCTGAAAAACCATCATCAGGGCATCGATTACTTACGGTCAAAGATACAGGAACGTTTTGCCATCCTTAAACTACGTTCCACACTGCTTTCCACCAAATCAAACTGTGTCTTGTGTAGAAAGTTCCGTTAAGCTGCCATTCAACTGATCGTGGCACACCTCTCAAAGAAGAGACTCGCATACCTGTCTCCTCCTTTGACCAATACCGGGGTTCAATACTTCAGCCCATTTTACGTCACCGTTCGTCGTACTACCGAGAAGAGGTGGGGATTTCTCTTCACTTGTGTGACTACTAGTGCTGTCCATGTTGAAATCGTTCTGTCCATGGACACTAGTTCCTGTGTTACGGGAGTGGAGCAGTTTGTCTCCCGTCGGGTTACTCCCACTATAATTTGGTCAGATAATGGTATGAACTTTATTGGAACGGAGAATGAGCTCCGTGATTTTATCGACAAATGGAATACGATTAACATCGACGCCGAACTTGGACATAAGGGCATTAAGTGCACATTCAATCCGCCTAGTGCGCCACACTAAGGTGGTATATGGGAGAGGTTGGGCCGTAGTTTTAAGAGGGTACTGTAAACCATTTTCGGTAGACGCCTCACAGATGAGGTTTTGGAAACTACTTTTTGTCTGTTTGAATATGCACAAAACGCGCGTCCGTTAACGCCCGTAAGCGCTGATCCGTCCGACTCAATAACACCTTATCATTTTCTACTTGGTAGCCAAACAACTGGATTTCCATCCATCGTTGGCGTCGATGAGTTCAATCTTCGCAAGCGGTACGTGCAGAGTCTTACGCCAATGCAATTTGAGCACGTTGTTTCCAGGAGTACGTACCTTGCGTACTTGCTCTGAACATAGGAAGTTTCTCTGTTGGAGGACTATGTCATTTGGCTACCGGAAGAGTGAAAACCCCGAGTGGTCTGACTACTGTTCAGGGTCACCAGAATTTTAAACGTTCTCGACAAAAATTTTTTTGAAAAGAAAACAGTTTTTTTTGTATCATCATTAACTTACGAAATCTTACAAAAATTGATAGATGTAAGCTGCCAATTTTGGTAGATTTTTATTGAAGGCGTCAACCTTCATATTGAGGATAACAATCGAACTATCTGCCATTTTGGAAAGTTATATGCCCATTTTCAATTAGTTAGAAAAAACATCACAAACACATCAAAATATCAAAAATACGTAAGCAAATTGAGCTGGCGATTAATTTTTTAATTAATCTTTTTGCCATAATTGTCTTGAGAGAAAGGGTTCGGGAGTCATGACCTCTTCCTAAAGTCAATTTCGCTTTAATTTATTAGAACCCAGTCCCAACGATATCCTAACATAGTTTGAATTGTATAAACGTATATTGGATTAATATTTTTTAATCCAAACGTGCAAGCACACAGCAAAAAAGAAATGTGAAAAGTTACACTACCATTTGTTACCCCATTTATTGCAAACGAATACTTTAACAGACATTTGGACCCTGCTAGTCTACTTTTACAATTATTTTGCCTGATCACATTTTTTCTGACTGATTCATATTCTTTTAGAGACGTATAGACTGCGTGATCTAATTTTAAACCTTGCCTTTTTCTTTTAAATTCTTCCCCCGAGCGCACGTGTCATATCGTTACATAATGATTAACTATGCCTTGATACGTGCTCTGAAATTGAGAGTTGCATAATGTACTGGGTGTGCGTGTGTGTGAGTTGTGGGGGGATATTAAGGCTTAAACCTCTTAGAGAATTCTTCAACGATCTACTTCCATCCGACTGTTATCCGTTTATCTGGTTTCGGATTTGTCCTCAACAACCGGAAAATTGGGTAACAGTCGGATGGCACTGGGTCATTGTGGAGTTCTTTAAGAGGCTTAACCTTATTAATCTTCAGGTATGCGATTCACAGAAACTGATGGAGAGACATGAGTTCATGGCATGCAGGGGCACATTTTTAATTGATCTCAAACTAAGTTTGTAGTAATTATATTAGTCTTGTTGGTCTTTTTTATGCAATTTTTTGCTCGACCAATTTTTCTTCTGACCCATTTGGCTTCTCTTCTTTAAAAGCTGGATAACCAGGTAGCACCCAGCGGGCATTTAGTACCATTAGAGGCCTTTAGCCGCGTTAAATAGTCCTCAAAGTGCTTAGTCCGATGAATCTACTGGGTAGGCCCTACTTTAAGGTTAAAAGGTCATTTTTAGGAGAATTCGAGTCCAAAATGGCGGAACAAAACTTGCCGTAGAACCAGTGTATTTTGTAGAACCAGTCTAAAAAAGAGGCCAGCAAAATCTAATAGAGGTGCTTTGCAGGACATGAATAAATTTCAGTATACCAAACAAAAACTTGCAACTTTGAACTAAAAAGCGGTACACGCGCAGTCTTACGCCAATGCAATTTGGGCACGTTGTTTCAAGGAGTACGCAACTTGCGTACTTGCTCTGAGCACAGGAAGTTTCTTTGTTAGAGGACTATGTCTTTTGGCTACCGGAGGAGTGAAAATTCTGAGTGATCTGACTACTATTTAGGGTCACCAGGATTTCAACCGTTCTTGAAAAAAGTCTTTTTGAAAAAAAAACAGTTTTTTTCTGTATCATCATTTTCTTACGACATCTTACGAAAATTGATAGATGAAAGCTGCCATTTTTGGTAGACTTTTATTGAAAGCGTCAACCTTCATATTGAGGACAACAATCCACCTATCTGTCTTTTTGGCAAGCTATACACCCATTTTCAATTAGTTAGAAAAAAACATCACAAACACATCAAATCATCAAAGATCGTGAGCAAATTGAGCTGGCAGTTAACTTTTTAATTAATCTTTCTGACATAATTATCTGGAGGGATGGGGATCGGGAGTCTTGACCTCTTCTTAAGGTGAATTTCGCTTTAATTTATCAGAATCTAGTCCCAACGATATCCTAACATAGTTTGAATTGTATAAACGTATATTGGATTAATATTTTTTAATCCAAACGTGCAAGCACACAGCGAAAAAGAAATGTGAAAAGTTACACCACAATTTTTTACCCCATTTATTGCAAACGAAAACTTTAACAGACATCTGGACTCTGCTAGCCTACTTTTACAAGCTTTTGCCTGATCACATTTTTTGGGACTGATTCATCTGCTTTTAGAGAAGTATAGAATGCGTGATCTAAACTTAAACCTTGCCTTTTTTTTAAATTTCTTCCTTCGAGCGCACGTGTGATATCGTTACATAATGATTAACTATGCCCTGATACGTGCTCTGAAATTGAAAGTTGCATAATATACTGGGTGTGCGTGTGTGTGAGTTGTGGGGGGATAATAAGGCTTAAACCTCTTAGAGAATTCTTCAACGATCTACTTCCATCCGACTGTTATCCGTTTATCCGGTTTCGTCTTTGTCCTCAAAACCCCCGATAATTGGGTGACAGTCGGATGGCACTGGGTCATTGTGGAGTTCTTTAAGAGGCTTAACCTTATTAATCTTCAGGTATGCGCTTCACAGAAATCGTTGGAGAGACATAAGTTCACGTCATGAAGGGGCACATTTTTAATTGATCTCAAACCACGTTTGTAGCAATTATATTAGTCTTGTTGGTCTTTTTTATGCGCATTATCGCTCGACCGACCTTTCGTCTGACCCATTTGACTTCTCGTCTTTAAAAGCTGGTCTTTCAAAGTGCTTAGTGTGGTGAATCTACTGGGAAGGCCGTTGTTTAAGGTTAAAAGGTTATTTTTAGGAATTTTCGAGCCGGAAACCTTGTCGTAGAACCAGTCTGTTTTGGAGAACCAGTTTTATGACCATCTTAAGTGCTATAAATTTCAGTATACCAAGCAAAAACACGAAACTTTGTACTAAAAAACTATAACAATTTTTTCAAGTTTTTGAAATTGTTTGTCATTTCGGATCTATTCTGTTTCAGCCCCCTAATATTTTTATGACCGCCCATTACAAACTTTATGTTGTTATATAGCACATTAATTAGTAATAAAATAGCACCTGCGCCTGGGGGTCGCCAAGATATTTGCTCAGTAAGCTGGCGAGGGGGGGGGGGGTTGGCCGAAACAAAAAGATTCGGGAGTTTTTAGGCTTCTCCAGCCTCTATAGTTGAGGAACTTTCTCTAGATTTTGACAAAATGTTGCTGCATACTTTCTAAATGTAATGAAATGTTCTTCAAGATCTAATAATCACAAATGTAGGCAATTTAAAAAAAGAGAAAATCATTGTAAGCGGTGCGCTCGTGCGCAGTCTTCCGCCAATGCAATTTGGGCACGTTGGCTCAAGGAGTACGTACCTGCTCTGAACCGTAGATCTAAGTGGCAGACGCCTGCCGAACAGCACCTCAAGATCGGTGATTTTGTTTGGATCGTTGAAGAAAAGAACCCTAGGGGTTACGATCCAACTGCTCGGATTGAAGAACTCCAATACGGCTCCGACAGCGTCGCTCGCTCCGCCGTCGTACGCACGTCGTCCGGATCCCTTGTCCGCCCTTTCGTTAAGCCTGTACCAATCCTCCCAACATCTCTTTAGGGACCGGAGGATGTTACCGAGTAAATTGAAAGGAATAAATTATATCATTAGATAGTTTTTGTGCGTATTATCACAAAATATTCGATTATACTTTCCATACTAAATGCAACATACGTATTATTTCTGAGAAATTCCAAAACCGATTTCCCACTAAGAATAACCTTAAAAATGGCTCAAAACTGTTCGCTTAGCATAATAGTTTTCGGTTTTCTTGAACGAATTGAATTTGCGACCGATTTCAGACTAAGACCTGCCAAAAAAGTTCAAGCTAGATTTGCCTATGTAAGTTAACGCTTCTTTTTGCCTGGATGTTAGGAACAGATGCCTGAACGTTACTTGTTGAATTTAAAAAGTTATGAATTGAATTTAACTACGAAAGTGTGCGTTTTGTGTGTTTTGTCACTTTTATTTTTTGACTGAATTTCTGTTTTGTTTTAAGCAGTCATTTTAGTAGAAAACAATTGATTTAAAAGGTATTCCTGCACGAAGACAATTCTTTGAGTCGTTTCCGGATTCCTTCCGGCTATGTTTTTTTTATTTCGTCGTCAAGATTTTTGTTACGACCATATGCGGCTGTTTTCTGGCAATCTGCCAGCTATCTTATTGATCTTGGAATAAATTATGGAGTAGATCAATTTTTTCCCTCAATTTTGTCGAGCACCATTTACAGAAGTCAAATCCTACATTAACCTCTTCAAGCGTCCCGTCGATCGAACCATCCTCTTTGAACTAGCAGAATATTTGTCAGCTGAGGGACATCAGATGTTGTAAGGCAATGCAAATCCGTGATCTTTATATTTGACAGTCCAGCAAAATTGGGATGACGGAAACAATTACAAAAGAAGCTTATCCTCTGCCTAATTTGCACTGAATCAGAATGTTTAAAGACAAAAGCTCCGTCCCACGTGAGAAGCGATAAACGTGTTGACTTATTCTCACCGATAATCACTGCATCTCGGCACGGTCTTTAGTCAACGCTCAGGTAATGAGTTCGTGGAGTTAATGAGCTAGAATTCACATTCATGGATCCTAGTTATGGAACGCCTGACATAAAATGTCCCCACGTTTGATCAGAGGAGAAAATTGACAAAGGAAGTTTCTCTGTTAGAGGACTATGTCATTTGGCTACTGGAAGAGTAAACACCCCGAGTGGTCTGACTGCTATGTAGGGTCACCAGGATTCTAACCGTTCTCGACAAAAGTCTTTTTGAAAAGAAAACAGTTTTTTTTCTGTATCATCATTAACTTACGAATTCTTTTTGAAAAAATTGATAGATGTAAGCTGCCATTTTTGATAGATTTTTATTCAAAGCGTCAACCTTCATATTGAGGATAAAAATTGACCTATCTGTCATTTTGGCAACCTATATATCTATTTTCAATTAGTTAGAAAAAAAACATCACAAACGTATCAAAACATCAAAAGATCGTGAACAAATTGAGCTGGCGGTTAACTTTTTAACTAATCTTTTGGACATAATTATCTGGAGGGATAGGGTTCGGGAGTCTTGACCTCTTCCTCAAGTCAATTTCGCTTTAATTTATCAGCACCCATTCCCAACGATATCCTAACATAGTTTTAAGTGTATAAACGTATATTGGAATAATGTTTTTTTAATCCAAACGTGCAAGCACACAGCTGAAAAAAAAGTGAAAAGTTACACTACAAATTATTACCCCATTTATTGCAAACAAATAATTTAACAGACATCTGGACCCTGCTAGTCTACTTTTTACAAGCTTTTGCCTGATCACATTTTTTCTGACTGATTCATCTTCTGTTAGAGAAGTATAGACTGCGTGATCTCAGTTTAACCCTTGCATTTTTAAATTCCTTTCCCCGAACCATATAGTTACATAATGATTAACTATGCAATGATACGTGGTCTGTAACTGAAGGTTTCATAACGTACTGGGTGTGCGTGCGTGCTTGCGTGTGTGCGTGCGCGTGTGTGTGTGTGTGGGTGGGGGGGGGGAGGATAATAAGGCTTAAGCCTCTTAGAGAATTCCTCAACGACACTCTAAAAAACGTGCAGGTAAATTTACCTAAAAATGCAGGTAAATTTACCTGAACTGTGCATGTATTTTGGCGTTCCTGCACAGTACCTGCACGGTACCTGCACGTACCTGCAAATGCAGGTAATTTTACCTGAAATGTGCATGTAGTCCCCCGCACATTTTACCTGCAATTTACCTGAACAGTAAAAATTTTAGGTAATTTTACCTGCACGATTTACCTTAAATTTGCAGGTAATTTACCCTTACAGTGAGGGTAGTGTAAGGGTAAATTACCTGCAAATTTAAGGTAAATCGTGCAGGTAAATTTACCTAAAATTTTTACTGTTTAGGTAAATTGCAGGTAAAATGTGCAGGGGGACTACATGCACATTTCAGGTAAAATTACCTGCATTTGCAGGTACGTGCAGGTACCGTGCAGGTACTGTGCAGGAACGCCAAAATACATGCACAGTTCAGGTAAATTTACCTGCATTTTTAGGTAAATTTACCTGCACGTTTTGTCGTGGGAGGAACAGGGTTTGAGCAGGGAAGGATGCAAAATTGTCTCAGCTTTTGCATGGGCCTCTTGAGCTTCCCTGACCAACAGAGACGGTGCATTGATCTCCAGAAGGAGTTCACCAGACTCTATCAGCCAGGGAAAAAACAGAGACCCGAAAACTGCTAAGACACGGGGCATCCAAAATGCTCAATAATAGGAATAAGTGGGAACAAGGCGCGGGGTTGGGCAAAAGGGTGAGTACACAAAAGGGTGGGGTAATGCGCAAGAAGAAAAGGGCAGATAAAGGGGAGGCACAAGGTGGGGTGGGAAACGCAGAGAAAAAAAACGGAAAAGAGCAGAGCACAAAAATACCTGATAAAAACTCAAAAATTTAAAAAAAAGCACAAAAACAAAATCAAAAACGCAGAGGCGACAAAAAACAATGAAGACAAACCCAGCAAACAAAAACCAGCCAGAAAAGCAAAAGAGGGGAAAATATGGTTAAAAAAATTGAAATCGCGCGAGAGACAGAAAAGTTGTTGTAGTTTTAGCTTCGTGCAAAGTAGAAAAATGCAAGCCAAAAAATTCACAAAAACAAGGACCAAATTAATCAAAAGAGAACCAATGCGTTCGTATGGAACAACAGAAAGAATTGGGGAGAATGAACAAACCACTGTAAGCGCTCAATAGATGTGAGAAAGACAAAACAAGCAAGCGGACCAACCAAAACGAGACAGATTTAAATTCAATAAGGACTAAAAAACCAATGATCGTCAATACTCTTCTATGGTACATCAAAAAGAACTGAGGACAACGTACATACCACTGTAAGCGCTCAGAAAAACATCATATTTTCTTCACAGCGCTTTTATGGATTAAAAATAATCAGAAAAGAAGTATAACTGTGCGCGCTCAAAAAACGTCAACGTTTTCATCACAGCGCTTCTATGGACAAACAACAAAGGATGACAAAGAACAACAACAAATGAAAAACCTAATTATTTTAGGCTAAAAGACGAGACAAAATCGACAATTAAACAAGAACAAAAATGAGAAAAAGAAAAAGCTCATTAGGACACAATAAATGTGAGAAAGACAAATCAAGCAAGCAGAACAACCATATCGAGACATATATAAAATCAATGAGGGCTAAAAAAACCCATGATCATCAATGCGCTTCTATGGGACAACAGAAAGAACTGACGACAATAAATAAACCACTGTAAGCGCTCAGAAAAACGCCATATTTTCTTCACAGCGCTTTTTTGGATTAGAAAAAAAAATTTAGAGAAGAAATACAACTATGCGCGCTCAAAAAACCTCAATGTTTTTATCACAGCGCTTCTATGTACAAACAACAAGGGATGACAAGGAATAACAACAAAGAGAAACCTTACTATTTTAGGCTGAAAGACAAGACAATTGACAAACGACAATAAAAATGACCTTAGAAAAAGGCTCATAGGGACACAAAAGATATGAGAAAGACAAATCAAGCGAGCCGAACAATCAAATCGAGACATATGTAAAATCAATAAGGCCTAAAAAACCAATGATCATCAATGCGCTTCTATGCAACAACAGCGACAACTGAGGACAACAAACATACCACTGTAAGCGCTCAGAAAAACATCATATTTTCTTCACAGCGCTTCTTTGGATTAGAAAAAAATTAGAAAAGAAGTATAACTGTGCGCGCTCAAAAAACGTCAACGTTTTCATCACAGCGCTTCTATGGACAAACAACAAAGGATGACAAAGAACAACATCAAACGAAAAACCTAACTATTTTAGGCTAACAGACGAGACAAAATCGACAAATAAACAAGAATAAAAACGAGAAAAAGAAAAAGCTCATTAGGACACAATAAATGTGAGAAAGACAAATCAAGCAAGCGGAACAACCATATCGAGACAGATATAAAATCAATGAGGGCTAAAAAACCCGTGATCATCAATGCGCTTCCATGGGACAACAGAAAGAACTGACAATAAATAAACCACTGTAAGCGCTCAGAAAAACGCCATATTTTCTTCACAGCGCTTTTTTGGATTAGAAAAAAAATTAAAGAAGAAACACAACTATGCGCGCTCAAAAAACCTCAATGTTTTTATCACAGCGCTTCTATGTACAAACAACAAGGGGTGACAAGGAATAACAACAAAGAGGAACCTTACTATTTTAGGCTGAAAGACATGACAAAATTGACAAACAATAAAAATGACTTGAGAAAAAAGCTCATAAGGACACATAGGTTGTGAGAAAGACAAGTCAAGCAGGCCGAACAATCAAATCAAGACAGATTTAAATTCAATAAGGACTAAAAAAACAAATGATCGTCAATACTCTTCTATGGTACATCAAAAAGAACTGAGGACAACGAATATATCACTGTAAGCGCTCAGAAAAACATCAAATTTTCTTCACAGCGCTTCTATGGATTACAAAAAAAAAATTAGAAAAGAAGTATAACTGTGCGCGCTCAAAAAACGTCAACGTTTTCATCACAGCGCTTCTATGGACAAACAACAAAGGATGACAAAGAACAACAACAAATGAAAAACCTAACTAATTTAGTCTAAAAGACGAGACAACATCGACAAATAAACAAGAATAAAAATGAGACCAAAAGCTCATTAGGACACAATAAATGTGAGAAAGACAAATCAAGCAAGCGGAACAACCATATCGAGACAGATATAAAATCAATGCGGGCTAAATACCCATGATCATCAATGCGCTTCTATGGGACAACAGAAAGAACTGACGACAACGAACAAACCACACACAAGCGCTCAGAAAAACGCAATATTTTCTTCACAGCGCTTTTTTGGATTAGAAAAAAAATTTAGAGAAGAAACACAACTGTGCGCGCTCAAAAAACCTCAATGTTTTTTATCACAGCGCTTCTATGGACAAAAAACAAATGACGACAACAAAAAGAAACGTTACTATTTTAGGCTAAAAGAGAAGACAAAATTGACAAACAACAATAAAAATGGCAAATCAAGCGAGCCGAACAATCAAATCGAGACAGATGTAAAATAAAAAATGCCTAAAAAACCAATGATCATCAATGCGCTTCTATGCAACAACAGCGACAACTGAGGACAAAGAACAAAGCACTGTAAGCGCTCAGAAAAACGACAGGTTTTCTTCACAGCGCTTCTTTGGGTTAGAAAAAGAATTTAGAGAAGAAACACAACTGTGCGCGCTCAAAAAACCTCAATGTTTTCATCACAGCGCTTCTATGAAAATACAAAAAAGGATGACAAAGAATAACAACAAAGGAGAACCTAACTATTTTAGACTAAAAGACAAGCAAAAAATCGACAAACAAACAACAACAAAAATGACCAGAAACGACTCATTAGGACACAATAGATGTGAGTAACACAAATCAAGCAAGCCGAACAATCAAACCGAGACAGATTTAAATTCAATAGGAGCTATGAAAAACCAATGATCACCAATGCGCTCCTATGGAACAACAGAAAGAACTGAGGACAATGAACAAACCACTGTAAGCGCTACAAAAAACTCATTTTCATTGCAGCACTTCCAAAGAACATTGAAAAAGAGATAATAACAACAAAAAACAAGAAAATAGTGTCTTGAATTCAATCAACGTATTTTATTTGAGGATTTGAGCAAACCAGAACACATTCAAATGTCTGAGAGCTCGTACCTCGTCTCACCCCTAATCTGACAGGAACAAGTAGGAAATAGAAGTAAATTAAATGATAAATGAAGTTTGCATGAGAAAGTGGTCCCAGCTTTTGAAGCAAATAAAATCATCAAAATGAAGTAATATGAACAAATAAAATGTTTTTAGAAGAGCAAATTGTCAAATTGTTGTAGGAACTAACATTCAGCCGAAAGTGGTTAAGCCCAAAATGAAATCCCATTTCGCAATAAAACGGTATGCTGTAGAGCAAAACACCGTTTGACATGACGAATTTTCGAACTATGAAACAAAATAATGGCTTAAGGAACTAAAATTCCTACAACTAATTGACACACAAATGTTACTATAATCAAATAGAGTTCATTTTGATAACGAATGTTTTATATATAGCACATCTATTGAAGAAAGCAAACAGAAGAATGAAAATGAAGTTAAATGAATGTGAGTAATAAATGCGGTATGGTTAAAGGAACAAAGCGGCTCATGGAGAGGACAATGCTAATAAAGATAGAGTATAGTTAATTTGGTTGCAGGAATAAAGGAACTTAACCAATAACGGGTATGCTGAAAAGCAAAACACCCAGTGACAACAAACAGTATGCTGTAGAGCAAAACACTGTTTGCAATGATTAATCTAATTAAAAGACCATGCTGTGCAGCAAAACGGCCCGGATATCAATATTCCTGCAACTCAAAAAACCCAGGGGTGACCAACATTAATTAAAAATACTTGATAAATGTTCACCAATAAATGTAGCAAAGAACCAAAGAATAAACTCGACACTTAATCGTTAAATATTTTCGAATACGTTAGGGTTCTTTATGAGATAAGCACTGGACAGGTAGTAAAAGTAGTAAAGCGAGTTAAGTTAAATGACATTCAAAGCAATTACTTAGTAATTTGAAAGGAGGAAAGCAGTATGTAGATGACAAAAATGCACATGACGCTTATTTTAAAATGGTGAGCTGCGGATGGATAGCAAGTAACACAAAGATAATGCAATCTGGTTAGTACGCAAAGATGAAGTGATTTGTGACCTGTTAACTAAATTAGACAAAAAGGAAATCCACTTTGCAGTGAAATATTTAAATGCAATCAAGCAACTAAAAATAGTTAATTTTTTTTCAGAAAGACCTTACTTGCTTTGATTTATCAATCAAAGCAAGGGAGAGTAATTATGAAAAAATATAAAAGCGAATCAGAACTACATCTAGAATGTAAACAAGAATATAAAAGAATGTAAACAAAGAATGTAAACTAAGATTAGGGGTGAGACAGTTTAAAACAAACGTGAGAGAACAGACTATAAACATCTGTTATTGAAGCAAACTATGAGATGAGCAGACCACTGTTTCTATAATAGATAAAAAGATGCAATTATTATTGTTTGGTAAGCGACAGCACAAAAGTAAATGATTGGAGAGAATATTAAAAGCTGAAGATTTGTTAAGAAGCTTTGTTAAAGTAAAAGCATAATAAATCAAGCGTTAAATTTAGAGAAACAGTATTATTGTTAGCAGTAAATAAAATGAACAACACACAAATAAAGTGAACACAACGCAACACCATGATCAACATCAATTAAAGACATGAAAAACTAAATGTCTAAGCTAAGAAGCGAAATAAAGTTAAGCTAAATTAAAGTGAACAAGATTTTTTTGTTTTTTTTTTAATTTTCTAAAGCAAATTATTAATTTCTAATTAGTTAAACAGAACGTAACGTGAAGATAAGACATGTTATAACCGCTGTTTGAGCTAAAAGGCATAAGCTTGAATAAAATCAAGATTTTTTTGTGCTTTTTTATTTTCTAAAGCAAATTATTAATTCATAATCAGAGAACACACTATAAACATCTGTTATTGAAGCACATTATGACACAAGCACACATTTGTTTCTAAAGCAGATAAGCAAGTCCGATTACTAAGAGTTGTTTAGCAATAGCACAAGAGCAAATCAATGAGGACATGCATAAGCTAAATTAAATACAAGATATTTTTTGATTTTTTCAGAACTTTTCTAAAAAAGATAAAATCTGATTAATAAGAGTTGTTTAACAACAACACAAAAGCAATTGATCGGATAGAATAATAGTGGAAGACTAGTTGAGAAGATCCGTTTAAATTAAATAAAAGCATACTAATTCAAGCGCTAAATTTATTGAAGAAACAATATGAGAAGTTTTTCGGATGTTTTCTTTTGACGTAACAATTTAGAAGTTAAAAAATGGATCATTAGGATTACTGCTGTAGTCAATAACACATGCCTTGCGAATGATGTGATCACAACACTTACACAGCACTTTAGCGAACAGACCAAGATATTTTTTATCAAAATGATAGATTGCAGAGTCTCTCCTAAAGTGACACCTCGAGACCCAGGATGAAGTCGAATGATATTCATTCGGAAAATTAGATCTCAGCATATCATTAAACTTGACTAATTTAGCACCATTATCCTTTTTCAAATGGTCACCCCTGGGGAACAACTGCAAAAAGAACACAACTTGCTGTGGTCTTTTAGCGGGCAAATGCGATAGGAAGTTTTTTAAGTTTTTTAACATGTCATCTTCTGCAGTTGAATTTAGATCATTACCACCTAAGCCAACTATTATGAAACGAAAATGAGCAACTTTGTGGAATATTTCTCTAAGGTGAGATATCTTAGCACCTCCTTTTACATGAAGCTCAAAAAGATGCGCGTACGGTTTCAAAATTTCATAATGACTGCAGCTTTTGAAACAATCGCGCATATTTGAGTCACCAATGAAACAAATTTTCTGGTTTAGCTCCATTCCATTGTCAATTTGTTGCGCAAGACGTATACTGTAGTCTAAAGTCGTTTCGTCTGTTCTCATACCACATCTGAAGTCCGGGTCCATTCCTCATAACAAACAAAAAAATCATTAAAAAGTATTAAAAAAGCAAGAGCTGAGAAATTTCAAAATCCATCCCAAAAATGTCAAAAAAAATCAAGCGCATAAAAAAACAAAAGAACGAAAATTTTTTTTGAAAAGAGCGAAAAATAACAAAAAAAACCGACCTAAAAAACATACCACGTATTTAACGTTTTACTCAGACACCATTGAGTCAAACATTTCTGCAAAGTTATTGAAACGCAGTTTATGCCGCAAACAAATATGCAAAAAAGAACAACCAGGGACAAAACAAGAGTGTCGAGAAAGTGGATGAAAGTCAAAGAGGTCGCGGTAAGGAACAACGGTTTTACCTGGCAAATTTTGTTTGCTAATAGTATAGGATCTTGAACTTGAGTCAAAATTTTTGACAACAATCCGCTCAAATATGAAATAAACTTGACTTCGATTGACGACAATAAAAATGACGAACTCGAATATAGGCATGCTATCAGATGATACAGAACTTATTAGGACATCATTCGTACTATACCTTGTCCCCCTTATCACAGCGTGTTTCGAAACTAACGCTTCGTCGCAACCAAAAAAATTTTTGTAATCAAAATCAGAGTCAAAAACAGTTGAAAGATGTTTTACTGAAGAGCCTGGAAAATCATGTTTTTTGAAAGGTGGTGAATGACGCCAATCATTAAACTGGCAAATTTGATGTCGCAAACTTAAACTCTTACATATATTTTTTAAAATTACATATATTATGGGTCAATCTTTTAAAAAATTGATGTTTTCTCTCATAACGAAGCACACTCTGATAAACAAAAGGACCGGAAGCGCGTAAAACATTTGGGTAGTGTATGAGGCGATGTTGTTTGAAGACTACACTTGAATCAGGAAACAGCTCCACGAACAACGATAAGTGTTCATCTAAAACAGAAGGGTGTTCGTAAGGTGAGCAGTGTAAAAAAAAATCAGGGAAATGAAAAACACCAACGGATAAGAACAGCAAGAATGCTGTAGTCTGCTTCGCTGAAAGATGGGCTCAGAAGGTACGCAACCAAGTCGAAGTATTCAAGCAAAAAAATCCAGATGTCATCCCCACATGGAACGAGGTCGTGGACAAGCAACGGCAAGAAGCGGTAAAGTGTAAACATCTGGTCGTATTTTTCTTTCAGTGTCTTTGCTGTTTTCTCTTTGATTCTAAAAAAATATCAAAAAAATCTCAGAAAAAGATTACCTAACATTTATTAAAAGAAAACAATTAACCTCTCTTCGGTAAACTCCGATGGTTTACCGTCCACGTCGCGGCCATAGTCGAAATTGTTTAATCGTTCATTTAATTCCTCTAATGTGAAGAAACCGGAAACAAAAATTAGGTTGTGTAAAACAATTTTAACAGTGTGCATTAGGCCACCCTGGAAAATATCATGGTGCAAATCGGCCGTAAAATTTTTTTAGGGGTCAAAAAAACTTGTTTCTAGACTGCATAAATTTTTTACCCCCGAACCTTTTACAGCAACATCATTTCGGCATGACTCAGGTGTTCTAAGTTTTGCAACATTCTCTTCAAAAACCGAGGCAAAATCAGACTGCGGCGTAGTACACTTTTCGCAACACGAACCCTTAGAAAAGCTTTCGACAAATCCAAAAACAGCATGATAGGCAAGATTATCAGCAACAAAGTTCATGTTTTTCCCCATAAGCTTCAGTTCATGTCCAGCGTTTGTAGTTACGTTAATACCTGTCTCCAACTTTCTCAGGTCATTCCTTATTTTACTAAGCACGTTTTTAAAACCGAAAGATTTTACATCAAGGTAGGGTACCAAAGCAACTACAAAAGTGAATTTCATATCAGACAAAATCCAGGGTGGTAAATTTTTCAAATTCCAGTAAAAGCAACCAATTTTATGAATAGTAGTTCTCGATCCAATGGGGTTCACGGGCTCAATTTCATCAAAGTAAAGCTGCAAAGATATACGGAAAACTATTTCACCATCGTTACCGCGGGCAAACGTATCAACATCTGCTATTGCTGTGCTATTTGTTTCCAGTTTACCTTTTGTTTGCATACCATCAAAAAGGGTGCCAGACTTACTGAGAGTGTGGAGAAACTGGTAAGCTAAACAAACGTTGAAAATTTCATCGTGAACTAGCACGACATTTTTTAACACCTCTGTTATTGAAATAAACTGACCGCAACGTTCAACTTCTTTATAGCGAGGAACACCATTAACATTCTTAATTTCGAACTGTGTGCCAAAAAAAAGATCCTCAGGACTAACAAAACATGACTCCTTCGTAAGAACACGAAGCAATTGATATTGACTTTTCGGCGATTCTTCAACAGAACAAGACTCAAGCAATTTTTTAAAAGTTTCGTTTTCTGAAACCTCTGGAATTTCAGTTTGTATTTTTAAGAGCGATAATTTAACAGTCTCAATAAGACCATTAGTGATATTTTCAGCAGCAGATGCAAAAGCGAAGCATTGGTTCCATGTTGACGCCGAATTTCTTAAACTATGCAAAAGAATATCTGTAGACGAAGACTTGAAATTTAACCTTTTGAGCCTAGAGTCGAAGTCATTGACACCTAAACTAGAAATTTTTTTGTTCGGATCATCCTCTTCTAATTCATGGTCTAACATTTGTCCACCTAACACTTCCTGATCCTTTTCACTTGCGACAGGTTGTGCGCTCTTATGATTATCTCTTACATGTCTGCGGAGTCAAAATAAGCTACTGAACTCTCTCGAACAAAAACAGCAAAAAAGAGTAGAGGAAGATCCATGGGCATTACTCATATGAAAATGATAATTTAGAAGCGTTAAACCATCATATTTACATGCAGGTTGCTTACAAGTAAAAATTTCCAATTGCTGAAGCGAATAAAAAAACCTATCACGCGGCCAGTTGTATATAGTCACCGGTTTAGAAAGGTTCTCAGTTGGTAACAACATTGGCAGCGACTGAGAACAAAAAGGAAAGTCCGGAACAGTTGTGTCATCAGAAACAGGAGTGTTGACAAAAGATTTTACAGCAACTTTTGCTGCTTTTTTAATTGAAAACGTAGATTTACATCTCACAGGCTCCGCAACAGGATCTAAATTAAAACCGTCTGTTGAACCAACAGCTGAGTCTTCTGAAACTTCTAAAGCCAATTTGCTGCGTCTCTCTACGGAGAGTTGATAGATGTGTTCGCGCATGTGAGATGCAAACCTTGTGAAACTTGCGAAGTCTCGAGCGCAAAGCGGACAAATAAACACCGCTTCTAGTTTATGATTCTTAGTTAAGTGGGGGATGAACGAATTTGAATCTAACAGAACAGAGCCTGTCTGACAAAACTCGCAAAATACTTCAAATAGTTTATTGTCACATGAAAAAGGATCTCCTTTTGAGTTTTGATGCGCTGCGACGACCTAGCTTTGCCTACTAAATTATCCATATCTTCACTGTTATCAGCTTCCGTTTCTGCAGGAAAACCTGAAACATGGGAAACGTGGGTCTCATTTGTAATAGCGTTTGTCATGCTATTATTTTCAACCAAGACATTATCAACAATTTCTGATCCATTGACCTCCTCGGTATTATAAAACTCAGCATTTCTTGATGCATTGATCTGAACATTTTCATACACTTGATTTTCAGCGTCATCCAAAACACTCGAAACATTTACTTTTGATAATCCACTTCTTGTTTTGCTACTGCATAAAATTGCATGGTCTATAGTAACCTTTCTGGATACATGATGACTTACATGAGGGCATAAGCAGTACTGATTATTCTCACCAAAAAAACCTTTTCCATAAAAAGTTGTTAATTCTTCTCCCGTCTCAATAGGACTGCATACTGATAGAAAAACCACACCTTTTTTTCCTTTAATCTGCTTGTATTTGCAGTTTGACCTGCAGGAATGATTCACGAAAGATAGTGGACCTTGAAGTGAATAAGAAACTTTATTAATGTTGACCACTGAGAAGTTCAATTTGAAAACTATGTTTTCAGGACAGGATGCCAGAACACCATGCAATCCAGGAATAATCTCTCCAACTTGGAAATTTTTTTTTGCCACAACTTTATAACCACAATATCCACGACTTGAGTCTTCACTAAATCTAAGATCTTTTTCATACGAAACAAAATTAAGAGAAACCTGATACAGTTCATCCATATACTTATGTAAAGCGGATTTTGACGAGCAACGAATTCTTTCATCATTCCTTATTGCTCTGTGACTTCTGGCCCCATCACTGTCCACATACTTTTCCAACAAAACCCAGTCAGTACTCGCAATTTCGTAGTACTCTTGAACCATGTGCTCAATTTCTGAGAAATTCGCCATTTCAGATCTGAAGAAGAGGTTCATGAAGACCCTGTGAGTCGGAGTTAAAGCTATAAAAATTGACCTCTTCTTCAAGTACCAAATTTTGTGTTAATTCTAAACAAAAATCAGAAACCAGAATATTACAACACTCAACGGAAGCAGTTTTAGTAGCAACAGTAGATGCATTCAATACAACCCAATCCAACATTTTTAAGTTAGCGGTAGGCTATCAATTAGTTTTCTTTGTCAACTTCAACGTTATTCAATTGACGTACAAATGCGTCAACTTGAGTTGGTACGGTTCCGCCCATAATTTTGAAGAGAACCATTTGAATATAGGACCAAACAATGCTCGTTGCTTCAGGGTATTTTAAGTTCAGCACATAGAACAGTCGGAAGGCGATGTCAACAGCTTCAAAGACATTTGAGACCATAAGCACAGATTTTGGTCCAACGACAAACACCTGAACACAATTTTCTTTTGAAAAGAGAAAAAACGATGAACCTTTATTTTAAATATACCTGCGAATTGGAGCAGAGCATTGTGCCCACTTTATGCTGACGCGATTCAGCATCAAGATTACCGATGTCCTAAATATTGAACCCACGCATTAAAATTAGAAGCCAAAACACTTGCAAAAAAACCAACCGATATTTCCACAATGAACGCATTACGAGCGTTTGTTATGAGCTCCGCAACCGTGAACCGCTTCTCTTTACCAACCGATTGTTTAACCGGAAGAAGTAACGGCAGAGCTCGGAGCGCAAACACGGGATCGCTCACTAAACAACGTGAAAATTGAACGTTAGAAGCCTACAGCAAATTAAATTGATATATTAAATATTACAGTTCTGAGCTTTTAGAGAAGTCAGCTTGTCCATGCTTTCCCTTGGCGGCGCCTTCTCTGCGAGAAGAATCAATTGTGGCACCACCGGTTGGAAAACATGAGAAAATGTTTTCTCGCTGAAAGAGGGCACCCATAACCGGAACTCAGATTTCACCTAAATCCATTTTACAATTTAGAACTTAATTTTTTGTAGGAGAGGCGATCCACCAAAAAACAAACTTACTTCCTCAAAGCACCGAAGGTCAAGTCCGATTGTAAACAAATAAAGGTCGTAATCAATCACGCCCCGTGTCTGCAACAAAGACTTTCTGTCCGCAAACGTCTCCTCACGCTTTAGTGGATAGTCGATGCCCTCTCCTGAGAAAACTTCAATTAATTTACCCAATTCTATGGGCTCCTCGTTTACCTCAGCGGATTTTCTGATTCGTTTTGGCGGGGGTGTTCCTACGAGCAAAGCAAAAAAATAGACTACTCGACCGTTCTGATTATTTAAAAAAAAAGAAAAACAGGAACCTCCATTCTTCAGAAATAATTTTTTGCCCTTCGCTCTAAGGGTTTTTAGGTGCTCTTCAAGCGCCCCCGATTGCGGATGGACACGACGGTCACCATTTTCCTACGTCGCATAGTACGGTTTGAAGAACACGGACTAAACACAAATACTATTTGAAGAAAATAACCAAAAACAAGATACAATACTAAACGCAAACTAACAGCAGAATTGGAGGCATCAATTGACTTCAACTCAGGATACGTTTCGATGGCAAGGTTGGCGTATTTGACTTTTGTTTTGTTGCACGGGGTTAGTGCTTGATCTGTAGGCTGCCTCTAAAATCATTTCAATTTTCAGTTTTAGATCTTAAGTCTTCTTTTCGATTCAAGTTATTACTTTTAGATTGAGGATTTCAAAAAAGAAAAGAACGACAGCTACCTTTACCATTTCTGCAACCAGCACGCGATTAAATTCACGGAGGCCAGCAGCTGATTTGAGATCCAGAGTCTCAGTCAACCTCTTGAGTTCGCTAGCCGTCAGCATAGAAAGATTTTCATTTCTAGCTGTAGATGGCGTCTCTACATGCAATGGACTTGGAGTCTCCGCGTTTACAACTGGCGTTCGTGGCGTGTCTCCTCTTTGCTTTATCAGATCCTTGATCTCGATAATGGCTGGATAGGGCAAACCCATACCAGTCAGATCCTCCTTGCTGAGCATTTTAAACGATCGAATCGTTAAACATGACTCCTTTACCAATTCAACCAGCTTGCTCTTTTGCGCCTGTTCTAGGTCCATACAATCAAGAATATCGAAAAGTGCCATTTCTGAAAATTTTGATTTGGTGTAGGGGCAACAAGGAGAAAGATAAGCCAAACACATTGCAGAGGACTGCATTTAAACCAAAACCTTAACTTTGAAGACCTTAACCTCATTTTGAAAGACGGAACGACACGCATTGAAGCAAAACAGTTAAGTTGCGAGTTGGAAAGATTGACATGTTGTAGAGCAAAACGCCAATCACCCTTAGAAAAAAAACTGACATGCTGTGGTGTAAAACGCCAGTTTTGTTAATCTTGATAGAGCGAGAAAACTTATCCTGAGTGATTGTTACCGTTCTCCTAAAAACTTGTTCGAAACTAGCATGCTGTCTAGCAAAACGCCGTTTCACTTTCAAATACTATTACAAAAAATTAAAGTGGAAGAAAATTTAAGTTGAAAAGTTGCAAATTGGAAAGATTGACATGCTGTAGAGCAAAACGCCAATCACCCTTAGAAAACAAAAAACTGACATGCTGTAGAGCAAAACGCCAGTTTTGTTAATCTTCATAGAGCGAGGAAACTTATCCTGAATGATCGTTACCGTTCTCCTAAAAACCTGACCGAAACTAGCATGCTGTCGAGCAAAACGCCGTTTCATTTCAAAACACTATTACAAAAAAATTGGGTCGAAAAGAAATTAGGTTGAAAAGTTTCATGTTGCAAAGATTGACATGCCGTAGAGCAAAACGCCAATCACCCTTCGAAAACAAAAAACTGACTTGCTGTAGAGCAAAACGCCAGTTTTGTTAATCTTCATAGAGCGAGGAAACTTATCCAGAATGATCGTTACCGTTCTCCTAAAAACCTGACCGAAACTAGCATGCTGTCGAGCAAAACGCCGTTTCATTTCAAAACACTATTACAAAAAAATTGGGTCGAAAAAAAATTAGGTTGAAAAGTTTCATGTTGCAAAGATTGACATGCTGTAGAGCAAAACGCCAATCACCATTCGAAAACAAAAAACTGACATGCTGTAGAGCAAAACGCCAGTTTTGTTAATCTTCATAGAGCGAGGAAACTTATCCTCAATGATCGTTACCGTTCTCCTAAAAACCTGACCGAAACTAGCATGCTGTCGAGCAAAACACCGTTTCATTTCAAAATACTATTACAATAAAATTGGGTCAAAAAACATTAGGTTGAAAAGTTTCAAGTTGCAAAGATTGACATGCTGTAGAGCAAAACGCCAATCACCCTTAGAAAACAAAAACTGACATGCTGTAGAGCAAAACGCCAGTTTTGTTAATCTTGATAGAGCGAGGAAACTTATCCTGAATGACCGTTACCGTTCTCCTAAAAAGTTGATGGAAACGAGCATGCTGTAGAGCAAAACGCCGTTTCACGAGGAACAAGGAAGCACTAACATGCCGTAAATAATTGTGAACCAATTCTTAAGCCTATTTAAACTTGACATTCTCAACCTCTGCTTGCAGAAAACTAAACAAGAGAAGACTACGTATTTTTACGAAACAATGATTGGGTACATCTAGGAACCGTTGCACAAAAATACGGAAATCTTTAGATCTGAAACATTATTGCAATCAAAGACCTACAGAACACAAATTATTACGAAGGATTGCAGCATCTGAACTCCCGACAACGAAAGCAGCGATAGCACGTAATTTGGCAACATTCTTCGCATGCAAAACCAAAATTTATTAATTGAACATCCCTCAAGCAATTGATACAAGACACTGACGTTTTTGCTAGCTTTGACTTCTTTATGAAGAGACCAACGTTAGGAAACTTCTTAATAAATGAGAGACACCACTCGTAACCGGCAAGTTTTTGCATTTTCCACGATGCTGGAATCTGAACCCTCATGTTTTTGGAAAACAAAAACACGTGTTTTCTGTGTTGCTTAACAGTCAAGTACGTGAAAGAGAGCGCTTTGAATATTGTCTTCTGCTGATATTCGCTGAATAGAGCAGGCCTCCCGGTTTTGGAACAAGATTCATTGAGCACAAAACGTCTCAGAGTAGAGTACGGGACACCAGTTCTCCTCGATGCTTCTCGAATTGATGAGCCCCTTTCAACCTTTTGTTTTGCAACAATTTTGAGATAACCCATAGACGTGTTTGCAGATCTCTTCCGGACATAAGATCGAGGCATCTAGAAACAAAAGTAAATACTGTCTTTTGAATCCCGGCATCTGTTTTGAAAAAATCAATTGCAAACAATTTATAGGTCAATTGCAACCAATTTTTTTGCTTCTTTAACCTTTTATTGCGTTTACACGAACAAATCATTACTATAAATAAGAAAAAGGTCTTCTGTCTCTAAATAAACGAAACAAATTTTGGTTATAGGGAAATCGCTTATCATCTTTCCGACCGATCCATTGCATATTTCGTCTCATTTCAATCAAAAGGTTTTGATGGCCGGTTATATGGGGCTTAGGGCACTTTAGGGCCGAAAAATTACAAAGATAGAAGAATTTTGATGAAAAAAATAGCGAAACTTCAGAAAAATGGCAACCTCATTCAGACGAAAAAAGCACCAAGATGAAAGGGCTTCTGAGGCCTCAGATTTTTTATGCACCCAATTCCAAATATGTACAAAGCATTTGGAAACATTATCGACCCTTAGAAACAATTCTATGTTTCTCCAGATGGTCGTGAAAAAGGACACCAACAGCCTCTCAGAAACAGAAGCAAATTGGACCCAAAATTCTATTTTTTTCCAACCCATTTCCAGTTCAAGAGTTTTCAAGCGTTTTTCATATTCAATCGCTTTTGCATGACCAAGTCCTTACTGTGAATCATGGAAAAATGTGTTTTGTATCGGAACACCGAATACTATAAAGTTTGAAACAAATTTCAGTTATAAGAAATTTGCTTAGATGGACGCCATTTGACATCTTTCAAACGTATTCATCACCCTTTTGTTGATCAAATATTGTTCAAAAGGCATCTACAGCCTGCTATATGGGGGTTTACGGCGCATCGAGGCCAGAAAAATTACGAAGATAGAAGAATTTTGATGAAATAAATAGCGAACTTGAGGAAAATGGCAACCTCATTCAGACGGAAAAAGCACCAAAATGAAAGGGCTTCCGAGGCCTCAGATTTTTTATGCACCCGTTTCAAAATGTGTACAAAGCATTTGGAAACAGTATCGACCATTAGAAACCATTTTATATTTCTCCAGATGGTCGAGAAAAAGGACACCAACAGCCTCTCAGAAACAGAAGCAAATTGGACTCAAAATTCTATATTTTTTTCAAACGAACTTCCAGTACAAGAGATTTCGAGCATTTGTCACATTCAATCGCGTTTGCATAACCAAACCATTACTATGAATCATAGAAAAATGTGTTTTGTCTTGGAATACCGACTACTATAAAGTTTGGAACAAATTTCAGTTATAGGAAAATTGCTTAGATGGACGCCATTCGTCATCTTTCAAAAGTATTCATCACTCTTTTTTGATCATATATCAATCAAAAAGTAGCTACATCTTGTTGTATGGGGGTTTGCGGCGCTATGAGTTCAGAAAAAATACAAAGATACAAGAATTTTGATGAAATAAATAGCGAACGTGAGGAAAATGGCAACCTCATTCAGACGAAAAAAGCACCAAGATGAAAGGGCTTCCGAGGCCTCAGATTTTTTATGCACCCGTTTCCAAATGTGTACAAAGCATTTAGAAACAGTATCGACCCTTAGAAACCATTTTATGTTTCTCCAGATGGTCGGGAAAAAGGACACCAACAGCTTCTCAGAAACAGAAGCAAATTGAACTCAAAATTCTATATTTTTTTCGAACCAATTTCCAGTTCAAGAGTTTTCCAGCATTTTTCACATTCAATCGCGTTTGCATGATCAAGCCATTACTATGAATCAGGGAAAAATGTGTTCCGTCTCGGAATACCGACAATTATAAAGTTTGAAACAAATATTGAGTTATAGGAAATTTGCTTAGATGGACGCCATTTGTCATCTTTCAAAAGTATTCATCACCCTTTTTGATCATATATCAATCAAAAAGTATCTACAGCCTGTTATATGGGGTTTTGCGGCGCTATGAGGCCAGAAAAATTACAAAGATAGAAGAATTTTGATGAAATAAATTGCGAACTTCAGAAAAATGGCAACCTCATTCAGCCGAAAAAAGCACCAAGATGAAAGGGCTTCTGAGTTTTCAGATTTTTTATGCACCCCTTTCCAAATGAGTACAAAGCATTTGGAAACAGTATCGACCCTTAGAAACCATTTTATATTTCTCCAGATGGTCGAGAAAAAGGACACCAACAGCCTCTCAGAAACAGAAGCAAATTGAACTCAAAATTCTCTATTTTTTTCGAACCAATTTCCAGTGCAAGAGTTTTCCAGCATTTTTTACATTCAATCGCGTTTGCATGATCAAGCCATTACTATGAATCAGGGAAAAATGTATTCCGTCTCGGAATACCGACAATTATAAAGTTTGAAACAAATATTGAGTTATAGGAAATTTGCTTAGATGGACGCCATTTGTCATCTTTCAAAAGTATTCATCACCCTTTTTGATCATATATCAATCAAAAAGTATCTACAGCCTGTTATATGGGGTTTTGCGGCGCTATGAGGCCAGAAAATTACAAAGATAGAAGAATTTTGATGAAATAAATAGCGAACTTCAGAAAAATGGCAACCTCATTCAGACGATAAAAGCACCAAGATGAAAGGGCTTCTGAGTTTTCAGATTTTTTATGCACCCCTTTTCAAATGAGTACAAAGCATTTGGAAACAGTATCGGCCCTTAGAAACCATTTTATATTTCTCCAGATGGTCGAGAAAAAGGACACCAACAGCCTCTCAGAAACAGAAGCAAATTGAACTCAAAATTCTATATTTTTTTCGAACGAATTTCCAGTTCAAGAGTTTTCCAGCATTTTTCACATTCAATCGCGTTTGCATGATCAAGCCATTACTATGAATCAGGGAAAAATGTATTCCGTCTCGGAATACCGACAATTATAAAGTTTGAAACAAATATTGAGTTATAGGAAATTTGCTTAGATGGACGCCATTTGTCATCTTTCAAAAGTATTCATCACCCTTTTTGATCATATATCAATCAAAAAGTATCTACAGCCTGTTATATGGGGTTTTGCGGCGCTATGAGGCCAGAAAATTACAAAGATAGAAGAATTTTGATGAAATAAATAGCGAACTTCAGAAAAATGGCAACCTCATTCAGACGATAAAAGCACCAAGATGAAAGGGCTTCTGAGTTTTCAGATTTTTTATGCACCCCTTTCCAAATGAGTACAAAGCATTTGGAAACAGTATCGACCCTTAGAAACCATTTTATATTTCTCCAGATGGTCGAGAAAAAGGACACCAACAGCCTCTCAGAAACAGAAGCAAATTGAACTCAAAATTCTATATTTTTGTCGAACCAATTTCCAGTTCAAGAGTTTTTGCAGCATTTTTCACATTCAATCGCGTTTGCATGATCAAGCCATTACTATGAATCAGGGAAAAATGTGTTCCGTCTCGGAATACCGACAATTATAAAGTTTGAAACAAATATTGAGTTATAGGAAATTTGCTTAGATGGACGCCATTTGTCATCTTTCAAAAGTATTCATCACCCTTTTTGATCATATATCAATCAAAAAGTATCTACAGCCTGTTATATGGGGTTTTGCGGCGCTATGAGGCCAGAAAAATTACAAAGATAGAAGAATTTTGATGAAATAAATAGCGAATTTCAGAAAAATGGCAACCTCATTCCGACGAAAAAAGCTCCAAGATGAAAGGGCTTCTGAGTTTTCAGATTTTTTATGCACCCCTTTCCAAATGAGTACAAAGCATTTGGAAACAGTATCGACCCTTAGAAACCATTTTATATTTCTCCAGATGGTCGAGAAAAAGGACACCAACAGCCTCTCAGAAACAGAAGCAAATTGAACTCAAAATTCTATATTTTTTTCGAACCAATTTCCAGTTCAAGAGTTTTCTAGCGTTTTTCACATTCAATCGCATTTGCATGACCACACCATTACTGTGAATCATGGAAAATTGTGTTTTGTCTCGGAATATGACTACTATAAAGTTTGAAACAAATTTCAGTTATAGGAAATTTGCTTAGATGGACGCCATTTGACATCTTTCAAACGCATTCATCACCCTTTTTTGATCAAATTTTGTTCAAAAGGCATCTACAGCCTGCTATATGAGGTTTGCGGCACAACGAGGCCAGAAAAATAACGAAGATAGAAGAATTTTGATGAAATAAATAGCGAACTTGAGAAAAATGGCAACCTCATTCAGACGAAAAAAGCACCAAGATGAAAGGGCTTCTGAGGCCTCAGATTTTTTATGCACCCGTTTCCAAGTGTGTACAAAGCATTTGGAAACAGTATCGACCCTTAGAAACCATTTTATGTTTCTCCAGATGGTCGGGAAAAAGGACACCAACAGCCTCTCAGAAACAGAAGCAAATTGAACTCAAAATTCTATATTTTTTTCGAACCAATTTCCAGTTCAAGAGTTTTCTAGCGTTTTTCACATTCAATCGCATTTGCATGACCACACCATTACTGTGAATCATGGAAAATTGTGTTTTGTCTCGGAATATGACTACTATAAAGTTTGAAACAAATTTCAGTTATAGGAAATTTGCTTAGATGGACGCCATTTGACATCTTTCAAACGCATTCATCACCCTTTTTTGATCAAATTTTGTTCAAAAGGCATCTACAGCCTGCTATATGAGGTTTGCGGCACAACGAGGCCAGAAAAATAACGAAGATAGAAGAATTTTGATGAAATAAATAGCGAACTTGAGAAAAATGGCAACCTCATTCAGACGAAAAAAGCACCAAGATGAAAGGGCTTCTGAGGCCTCAGATTTTTTATGCACCCGTTTCCAAATGTGTACAAAGCATTTGGAAACAGTATCGACCCTTAGAAACCATTTTATGTTTCTCCAGATGGTCGGGAAAAAGGACACCAACAGCCTCTCAGAAACAGAAGCAAATTGAACTCAAAATTCTATATTTTTTTCGAACCAATTTCCAGTTCAAGAGTTTTCCAGCATTTTTCACATTCAATCGCGTTTGCATGATCAAGCCATTACTATGAATCAGGGAAAAATGTGTTCCGTCTCGGAATACCGACAATTATAAAGTTTGAAACAAATATTGAGTTATAGGAAATTTGCTTAGATGGACGCCATTTGTCATCTTTCAAAAGTATTCATCACCCTTTTTGATCATACATCAATCAAAAAGTATCTACAGCCTGTTATATGGGGTTTTGCGGCGCTATGAGGCCAGAAAAATTACAAAGATAGAAGAATTTTGATGAAATAAATAGCGAACTTCAGAAAAATGGCAACCTCATTCAGACGAAAAAAGCACCAAGATGAAAGGGCTTCTGAGTTTTCAGATTTTTTATGCACCCCTTTCCAAATGAGTACAAAGCATTTGGAAACAGTATCGACCCTTAGAAACCATTATATATTTCTCCAGATGGTCGAGAAAAAGGACACCAACAGCCTCTCAGAAACAGAAGCAAATTGAACTCAAAATTCTATATTTTTTTCGAACCAATTTCCAGTTCAAGAGTTTTCTAGCGTTTTTCACATTCAATCGCATTTGCATGACCACACCATTACTGTGAATCATGGAAAATTGTGTTTTGTCTCGGAATATGACTACTATAAAGTTTGAAACAAATTTCAGTTATAGGAAATTTGCTTAGATGGACGCCATTTGACATCTTTCAAACGTATTCATCACCCTTTTTTGATCAAATTTTGTTCAAAAGGCATCTACAGCCTGCTATATGGAGGTTTGCGGCACAACGAGGCCAGAAAAATAACGAAGATAGAAGAATTTTGATGAAATAAATAGCGAACTTGAGAAAAATGACAACCTCATTCAGACGAAAAAAGCACCAAGATGAAAGGGCTTCTGAGGCCTCAGATTTTTTATGCACCCGTTTCCAAATGTGTACAAAGCATTTGGAAACAGTATCGACCCTTAGAAACCATTTTATGTTTCTCCAGATGGTCGGGAAAAACGACACCAACAGCTTCTCAGAAACAGAAGCAAATTAGACTCAAAATTCTCTATTTTATTAAACCAATTTCCATTTCAAGAGTTTTCTAGCGTTTTTCACATTCAATTGCGTTTGCATGAACAAGTCATTACTATGAATTAGGGAAAAATGTGTTTTGTATCGGAATACCGACAACTATAAAGTTTGAAACAAATTTCAGTTATAGGAAATTTGCTTAGATGGACGCCATTTGACATCTTTCAAACGTTTTCATCACCCTTTTTTGATCAAATATTGTTCAAAAGGCAGCTACAGCCTGCTATATGGAGGTTTGCGGCACAACGAGGCCAGAAAAATAACGAAGATAGAAGAATTTTGATGAAATAAATAGCGAACTTGAGAAAAATGACAACCTCATTCAGACGAAAAAAGCACCAAGATGAAAGGGCTTCTGAGGCCTCAGATTTTTTATGCACCCGTTTCCAAATGTGTACAAAGCATTTGGAAACAGTATCGACCCTTAGAAACCATTTTATGTTTCTCCAGATGGTCGGGAAAAAGGACACCAACAGCTTCTCAGAAACAGAAGCAAATTGAACTCAAAATTCTATATTTTTTTCGAACCAATTTCCAGTTCAAGAGTTTTCTAGCGTTTTTCACATTCAATCGCATTTGCATGACCACACCATTACTGTGAATCATGGAAAATTGTGTTTTGTCTCGGAATATGACTACTATAAAGTTTGAAACAAATTTCAGTTATAGGAAATTTGCTTAGATGGACGCCATTTGACATCTTTCAAACGTATTCATCACCCTTTTTTGATCAAATTTTGTTCAAAAGGCATCTACAGCCTGCTATATGGAGGTTTGCGGCACAACGAGGCCAGAAAAATAACGAAGATAGAAGAATTTTGATGAAATAAATAGCGAACTTGAGAAAAATGACAACCTCATTCAGACGAAAAAAGCACCAAGATGAAAGGGCTTCTGAGGCCTCAGATTTTTTATGCACCCTTTTCCAAATGTGTACAAAGCATTTGGAAACAGTATCGACCCTTAGAAACCATTTTATGTTTCTCCAGATGGTCGGGAAAAAGGACACCAACAGCTTCTCAGAAACAGAAGCAAATTAGACTCAAAATTCTCTATTTTATTAAACCAATTTCCATTTCAAGAGTTTTCTAGCGTTTTTCACATTCAATTGCGTTTGCATGAACAAGTCATTACTATGAATTAGGGAAAAATGTGTTTTGTCTCGGAATACCGACAACTATAAAGTTTGAAACAAATTTTGAGTTATAGGAAATTTGCTTATATGGACGCCATTTGACATCTTTCAAACGTATTCATCACCCTTTTTTGATCAAATATTGTTCAAAAGGCAGCTACAGTCTGCTATATGGGGGTTTGCGGCGCATCGAGGCCAGAAAAATTAGGAAGATAGAAGAATTTTGATGAAAAAAACAGCGAACTACAGAAAAATGGCAACCTCATTCAGACGAAAAAAGCACCAAGATGAAAGGGCTTCTGAGGCCTCAGATTTTTTATGCAGCCGTTTCTAAATGTGTAAAAAGCATTTGGAAACAGTATCGACCCTTAGAAACCATTTTAATTTTCTCCAGATGGTCGGGAAAAAGGACACCAACAGCTTCTCAGAAACAGAAGCAAATTGAACTCAAAATTCTATATTTTTTTCGAACCAATTTCCAGTTCAAGAGTTTTCCAGCATTTTTCACATTTAATCGCGTTTGCATGATCGAGCCATTACTATGAATCAGGGAAAAATGTGTTCCGTCTCGGAATACCGACAATTATAAAGTTTGAAACAAATATTGAGTTATAGGAAATTTGCTTAGATGGACGCCATTTGTCATCTTTCAAAGGTATTCATCACTCTTTTTGATCATATATCAATCAAAAAGTATCTACAGCCTGTTATATGGGGTTTTGCGGCGCTATGAGGCCAGAAAAATTACAAAGATAGTAGAAATTGGATGAAATAAATAGCGAACTTGAGAAAAATGGCAACCTCATTCAGACGAAAAAAGCACCAAGATGAAAGGGCTTCTGAGGCCTCAGATTTTTTATGCACCCGTTTCCAAATGTGTACAAAGCATTTGGAAACAGTATCGACCCTTAGAAACCATTTTATGTTTCTCCAGATGGTCGGGAAAAAGGACACCAACAGCTTCTCACAAACAGAAGCAAATTGAACTCAAAATTCTATATTTTTTTCGGACCAATTTCCAGTTCAAGAGTTTTCCAGCATTTTTCACATTCAATCGCGTTTGCATGATCAAGCCATTACTATGAATCAGGGAAAAATGTGTTCCGTCTCGGAATACCGACAACTATAAAGTTTGAAACAAATTTTGAGTTATAGGAAATTTGCTTATATGGACGCCATTTGACATCTTTCAAACGTATTCATCACCCTTTTTTTGATCAAATATTGTTCAAAAGGCAGCTACAGTCTGCTATATGGGGGTTTGCGGCGCATCGAGGCCAGAAAAATTAGGAAGATAGAAGAATTTTGATGAAAAAAACAGCGAACTACAGAAAAATGGCAACCTCATTCCGACGAAAAAAGCACCAAGATGAAAGGGCTTCTGAGGCCTCAGATTTTTTATGCAGCTGTTTCTAAATGTGTACAAAGCATTTGGAAACAGTATCGACCCTTAGAAACCATTTTAATTTTCTCCAGATGGTCGGGAAAAAGGACACCAACAGCTTCTCAGAAACAGAAGCAAATTGAACTCAAAATTCTATATTTTTTTCGAACCAATTTCCAGTTCAAGAGTTTTCCAGCATTTTTCACATTTAATCGCGTTTGCATGATCGAGCCATTACTATGAATCAGGGAAAAATGTGTTCCGCCTCGGAATACCGACAATTATAAAGTTTGAAACAAATATTGAGTTACAGGAAATTTGCTTAGATGGACGCCATTTGTCATCTTTCAAAAGTATTCATCACTCTTTTTGATCATATATCAATCAAAAAGTATCTACAGCCTGTTATATGGGGTTTTGCGGCGCTATGAGGCCAGAAAAATTACAAAGATAGTAGAAATTGGATGAAATAAATAGCGAACTTGAGAAAAATGGCAACCTCATTCAGACGAAAAAAGCACCAAGATGAAAGGGCTTCTGAGGCCTCAGATTTTTTATGCACCCGTTTCCAAATGTGTACAAAGCATTTGGAAACAGTATCGACCCTTAGAAACCATTTTATGTTTCTCCAGATGGTCGGGAAAAAGGATACCAACAGCTTCTCAGAAACAGAAGCAAATTGAACTCAAAATTCTATATTTTTTTCGAACCAATTTCCAGTTCAAGAGTTTTCCAGCATTTTTCACATTCAATCGCGTTTGCATGATCGAGCCATTACTATGAATCAGGGAAAAATGTGTTCCGTCTCGGAATACCGACAACTATAAAGTTTGAAACAAATTTTGAGTTATAGGAAATTTGCTTATATGGACGCCATTTGACATCTTTCAAACGTATTCATCACCCTTTTTTTGATCAAATATTGTTCAAAAGGCAGCTACAGTCTGCTATATGGGGGTTTGCGGCGCATCGAGGCCAGAAAAATTAGGAAGATAGAAGAATTTTGATGAAAAAAACAGCGAACTACAGAAAAATGGCAACCTCATTCAGACGAAAAAAGCACCAAGATGAAAGGGCTTCTGAGGCCTCAGATTTTTTATGCAGCTGTTTCTAAATGTGTACAAAGCATTTGGAAACAGTATCGACCCTTAGAAACCATTTTAATTTTCTCCAGATGGTCGGGAAAAAGGACACCAACAGCTTCTCAGAAACAGAAGCAAATTGAACTCAAAATTCTATATTTTTTTCGAACCAATTTCCAGTTCAAGAGTTTTCCAGCATTTTTCACATTTAATCGCGTTTGCATGATCGAGCCATTACTATGAATCAGGGAAAAATGTGTTCCGTCTCGGAATACCGACAATTATAAAGTTTGAAACAAATATTGAGTTACAGGAAATTTGCTTAGATGGACGCCATTTGTCATCTTTCAAAAGTATTCATCACTCTTTTTGATCATATATCAATCAAAAAGTATCTACAGCCTGTTATATGGGGTTTTGCGGCGCTATGAGGCCAGAAAAATTACAAAGATAGAAGAAATTGGATGAAATAAATAGCGAACTTGAGAAAAATGGCAACCTCATTCAGACGAAAAAAGCACCAAGATGAAAGGGCTTCTGAGGCCTCAGATTTTTTATGCACCCGTTTCCAAATGTGTACAAAGCATTTGGAAACAGTATCGACCCTTAGAAACCATTTTATGTTTCTCCAGATGGTCGGGAAAAAGGATACCAACAGCTTCTCAGAAACAGAAGCAAATTGAACTCAAAATTCTATATTTTTTTCGAACCAATTTCCAGTTCAAGAGTTTTCCAGCATTTTTCACATTCAATCGCGTTTGCATGATCGAGCCATTACTATGAATCAGGGAAAAATGTGTTCCGTCTCGGAATACCGACAATTATAAAGTTTGAAACAAAAATTGAGTTATAGGAAATTTGCTTAGATGGACGCCATTTGTCATCTTTCAAAAGTATTCATCACTCTTTTTGATCATATATCAATTAAAAAGTATCTACGGCCTGTTATATGGGGTTTTGCGGCGCTGTGAGGCCAGAAAAATTACAAAGATAGAAGAAATTGGATGAAATAAATAGCGAACTTGAGAAAAATGGCAACCTCATTCAGACGAAAAAAGCACCAAGATGAAAGGGCTTCTGAGGCCTCAGATTTTTTATGCACCCGTTTCCAAATGTGTACAAAGCATTTGGAAACAGTATCGACCCTTAGAAACCATTTTATGTTTCTCCAGATGGTCGGGAAAAAGGACACCAACAGCTTCTCAGAAACAGAAGCAAATTAGACTCAAAATTCTCTATTTTATTAATCCAATTTCCATTTCAAGAGTTTTCTAGCGTTTTTCACATTCAATTGCGTTTGCTGGAACAAGTCATTACTATGAATCAGGGAAAAATGTGTTTTGTCTCGGAATACCGACAACTATAAAGTTTGAAACAAATTTTGAGTTATAGGAAATTTGCTTAGATGGACGCCAATTGACATCTTTCAAACGTATTCATCGCCCTTTTTTGATCAAATATTATTCAAAAGGCATCTACAGCCTGCTATATGGAGGTTTGCGGCACAACGAGGCCAGAAAAGTTACGAAGATAGAAGATTTTTGATGAAAAAAATAGCGAACTTGAGAAAAATGGCAACCTCATTCAGACGAAAAAAGCACCAAGATGAAAGGGCTTCTGAGGCCTCAGATTTTTTATGCACCCGTTTCCAAATGTGTACAAAGCATTTGGAAACAGTATCGACCCTTAGAAACCATTTTATGTTTCTCCAGATGGTCGGGAAAAAGGACACCAACAGCTTCTCAGAAACAGAAGCAAATTGGACTCAAAATTCTCTATTTAATTAAACCAATTTCCATTTCAAGAGTTTTCTAGCGTTTTTCACATTCAATTGCGTTTGCATGAACAAGTCATTACTATGAATCAGGGAAAAATGTGTTTTGTCTCGGAATACCGACAACTATAAAGTTTGAAACAAATTTTGAGTTATAGGAAATTTGCTTAGATGGACGCCATTTGACATCTTTCAAACGTATTCATCACCCTTTTTTGATCAAATATTATTCAAAAGGCATCTACAGCCTGCTATATGGAGGTTTGCGGCACAACGAGGCCAGAAAAATTACGAAGATAGAAGAATTTTGATGAAATAAATAGCGAACTTGAGAAAAATGGCAACCTCATTCAGACGGAAAAAGCACCAAGATGAAAGGGCTTCTGAGGCCTCAGATTTTTTATGCACCCGTTTCCAAATGTGTACAAAGCATTTGGAAACAGTATCGACCCTTAGAAACCATTTTATGTTTCTCCAGATGGTAGGGAAAAAGGACACCAACAGCTTCTCAGAAACAGAAGCAAATTGAACTCAAAATTCTATATTTTTATCGGACCAATTTCCAGTTCAAGAGTTTTCCAGCATTTTTCACATTCAATCGCGTTTGCATGATCAAGCCATTACTATGAATCAGGGAAAAATGTGTTCCGTCTCGGAATACCGACAATTATAAAGTTTGAAACAAATATTGAGTTATAGGAAATTTGCTTAGATGGACGCCATTTGTCATCTTTCAAAAGTATTCATCACTCTTTTTGATCATATATCAATCAAAAAGTATCTACAGCCTGTTATATGGCGTTTTGCGGCGCTATGAGGCCAGAAAAATTACAAAGATAGAAGAAATTGGATGAAATAAATAGCGAACTTGAGAAAATTGGCAACCTCATTCAGACGAAAAAAGCACCAAGATGAAAGGGCTTCTGAGGCCTCAGATTTTTTATGCACCCGTTTCCAAATGTGTACAAAGCATTTGGAAACAGTATCGACCCTTAGAAACAATTCTATGTTTCTCCAGATGTTCGTGAAAAAGGACACCAACAGCCTCTCAGAAACAGAAGCAAATTGGACCCAAAATTCTCTTTTTTTCCAACCCATTTCCAGTTCAAGAGTTTTCCAGCATTTTTCACATTCAATCGCGTTTGCATGATCAAGCCATTACTATGAATCAGGGAAAAATGTGTTCCGTCTCGGAATACCGACAATTATAAAGTTTGAAACAAATATTGAGTTATAGGAAATTTGCTTAGATGGACGCCATTTGTCATCTTTCAAAAGTATTCATCACTCTTTTTGATCATATATCAATCAAAAAGTATCTACAGCCTGTTATATGGCGTTTTGCGGCGCTATGAGGCCAGAAAAATTACAAAGATAGAAGAAATTGGATGAAATAAATAGCGAACTTGAGAAAATTGGCAACCTCATTCAGACGAAAAAAGCACCAAGATGAAAGGGCTTCTAAGGCCTCAGATTTTTTATGCACCCGTTTCCAAATGTGTACAAAGCATTTGGAAACAGTATCGACCCTTAGAAACCATTTTATGTTTCTCCAGATGGTCGGGAAAAAGGACACCAACAGCTTCTCAGAAACAGAAGCAAATTGAACTCAAAATTCTATATTTTTTTAGGACCAACTTCCAGTTCAAGAGTTTTCCAGCATTTTTCACATTCAATCGCGTTTGCATGATCAAGCCATTACTATGAATCAGGGAAAAATGTGTTCCGTCTCGGAATACCGACAATTATAAAGTTTGAAACAAATATTGAGTTATAGGAAATTTGCTTAGATGGACGCCATTTGTCATCTTTCAAAAGTATTCATCACTCTTTTTGATCATATATCAATCAAAAAGTATATACAGCCTGCTATATGGAGGTTTGCGGCACAACGAGGCCAGAAAAATTACGAAGATAGAAGAATTTTGATGAAATAAATAGCGAACTTGAGAAAAATGGCAACCTCATTCAGACGAAAAAAGCACCAAGATGAAAGGGCTTCTGAGGCCTCAGATTTTTTATGCACCCGTTTCCAAATGTGTACAAAGCATTTGGAAACAGTATCGACCCTTAGAAACCATTTTATGTTTCTCCAAATGGTCGGGAAAAAGGACACCAACAGCTTCTCAGAAACAGAAGCAAATTGGACTCAAAATTCTCTATTTTATTAAACCAATTTCCATTTCAAGAGTTTTCTAGCGTTTTTTACATTCAATTGCGTTTGCATGAACAAGTCATTACTATGAATCAGGGAAAAATGTGTTTTGTCTCGGAATACCGACAACTATAAAGTTTGAAACAAATTTTGAGTTATAGGAAATTTGCTTAGATGGACGCCATTTGACATTTTTCAAACGTATTCATCACCCTTTTTTGATCAAAAATTATACAAAAGGCATCTACAGCCTGCTATATGGAGGTTTGCGGCACAACGAGGCCAGAAAAATTACGAAGATAGAAGAATTTTGATCAAATAAATAGCGAACTTGAGAAAAATGGCAACCTCATTCAGACGAAAAAAGCACCAAGATGAAAGGGCTTCTGAGGCCTCAGATTTTTTATGCACCCGTTTCCAAATGTGTACAAAGCATTTGGAAACAGTATCGACCCTTAGAAACCATTTTATGTTTCTCCAGATGGTCGGGAAAAAGGACACCAACAGCTTCTCAGAAACAGAAGCAAATTGGACTCGAAATTGCCTATTTTTTTCAAACCAATTTCCAGTTCAAGAGTTTTCTAGCATTTTTCACAATCAATCGCGTTTGCAGGATCAAGCCATTACTATGAATCAGGGAAAAATGTGTTGTCTCGGAATACCGACAACTATAAAGTTTGAAACAAATTTTGAGTTATAGGAAATTTGCTTAGATGGACACCATTTGTCGTCTTTCAATCGCATTCATCACCCTTTTTGGATCATATATCAAGTGACCGGTATCTAAAGACTGTTATATGGGGCTTTGCGGAGCTATGAGACCAGAAAAATTACAAAGATAGAAGAACTTTGATGAAATAACTAGCGAACTACAGAAAAATGGCAACCTCATTCAGACGAAAAAAGCACCAAGATGAAAGGGCTTCTGAGGCCTCAGATTTTTTATGCACCCGTTTTAAAATGTGTACAAAGCATTTGGAAACAGTATCGACCCTTAGAAACCATTTTATGTTTCTCCAGATGGTCGTGAAAAAGGACACCTACAGCCTCTCAGAAACAGAAGCAAATTGGACTCGAAATTGCCTATTTTTTTCGAACCAATTTCCAGTTCAAGAGTTTTCCAGCATTTTTCACAATCAATCGCGTTTGCAGGATCAAGCGATTACTATGAATCAGGGAAAAATGTGTTGTCTCGGAATACCGACAACTATAAAGTTTGAAACAAATTTTGAGTTATAGGAAATTTGCTTAGATGGGCACCGTTTGTCGTCTTTTAATCGCATTCATCACCCTTTTTGTATCATATATCAAGTGACAGGTATCTAAAGTCTGTTATATGGTGGTTTGCGGAGCTATGAGGCCAGAAAAATTACAAAGATAGAAGAATTTCGATGAAATAACTAGCGAACTACAGAAAAATGGCAACCTCATTCAGACGAAAAAAGCACCAAGATGAAAGGGCTTCTGAGGCCTCAGATTTTTTATGCACCCGTTTCCAAATGTGTACAAAGCATTTGGAAACAGTATCGACCCTTAGAAACCATTTTATGTTTCTCCAGATGGTCGTGAAAAAGGACACCTACAGCCTCTCAGAAACAGAAGCAAATTGGACTCGAAATTGCCTATTTTTTTCGAACCAATTTCCAGTTCAAGAGTTTTCTAGCATTTTTCACTATCAATCGCGTTTGCAGGATCAAGCCATTACTATGAATCAGGGAAAAATGTGTTGTCTCGGAATACCGACAACTATAAAGTTTGAAACAAATTTTGAGTTATAGGAAATTTGCTTAGATGGACACCATTTGTCGTCTTTCAATCGCATTCATCACCCTTTTTGGATCATATATCAAGTGACAGGTATCTGAAGTCTGTTACATGGGGGTTTGCGGAGCTATGAGGCCAGAAAAATTACAAAGATAGAAGAATTTTGATGAAAAAGACAGCGGACTACAGAAAAATGGCAACCTCATTCAGACGAAAAAAGCACCAAGATGAAAGGGCTTCTGAGGCCTCAGATTTTTTATGCACCCGTTTCCAAATAAGTACAAAGCATTTGGAAACAGTATCGACCCTTAGAAACCATTTTATGTTTCTCCAGATGGTCGTGAAAAAGGACACCTACAGCCTCTCAGAAACAGAAGCAAATTGGACTCGAAATTGCCTATTTTTTTCGAACCAATTTCCAGTTCAAGAGTTTTCCAGCATTTTTCACAATCAATCGCGTTTGCAGGATCAAGCCATTACTATGAATCATGGAAAAATGTGTTTTGTCTTGGAATACCGACTACTATAAAGTTTGAAACAAATTTTGAGTTATAGGAAATTTGCTTAGATGGACACCATTTGTCGTCTTTCAAACGCATTCATCCCCCTTTTTGGATCATATACCAACTGACAGGTATCTAAAGTCTGTTATATGGGGGTTTGCGGCGCTATGAGGCCAGAAAAATTACAAAGATAGAAGAATTTTGATGAAATAACTAGCGAACTTGAGGAAAATGGCAACCTCATTCAGACGAAAAAAGCACCAAAATGAAAGCGCTTCTAAGGCCTGAGCAGAACAAAACACAAAAAGAGCACAAACCATCACTGTGAGTGCCTAAAACCCAAAATTCACTGCTTCTAGGCAGCGCTGCGCAAAAAAACGCACTCGATGAGTGCTGACACACGACTGAAATAATTGCGGCGCTTGGTCACAGGAGGCTTTGAGCAAAAAAAAAGGAAAACACACTGCTCAAGCCATCTCTGTGAGCGCCTACGCCCAAACTCCACTGCTACTAGGCAGCGCTGCGGAAGAAAAACGCACTCGATGAGTGCTGACACACGACTAAAATAATTGCAGCGCTTGGCCACAGGAGGCGCTGAGCAAGCACAAAAAAAATGCTCAGGCCATCACTGTGAGCGCTGGAAAGCAGAAAACAAAGAAAGCACAACGTGCGTACTCACTGTTTGACGTCTGCTGCTGCTGCTCCTCAAAGACAAACAAAAGCTCTGAAAAATCAGAGCTTTAGCTTAAAAAGAAAACAAACACAGACACAGCGAAACACAAACACGAAGAAGGACGCCCGAAAAACGCTCGAAAAACGCCCGCACGCACGCACCGCACCTACATCCCCATCATGGGGTGCACCAAAGCCCAGCGGGGGGGGGAACCGACTAACCGGCGTCTCAACGGGACAGGGTGGGAGGTGCACCCCATGGGGCGAAACGCCCTCACCTTAGAATAATAGTATATATAAGTAATAAGAGGAGAGAAGATCAACCCCTCAACCAATTTGGCTGAAAATTGGAGTAGAGTTTACCCACAAAACATGGGGACTACAGTGCTTATACTGGTACCCCAAAACAACAATTTTCCTACTTTCACAAGGAAAATACACGATTTTGGGCATATATTCACGGGGGTTGGGGGGGTCACTTGCAGAGTGAAAATTGGCCCCCTAGATCTCGGAAAACCCTATACAAAGTATATATGGGGAGATTCCCCGTTACAAACGGAGTTCAATGCACCTATTCGTGCAGTCAAAACAATAATTTTCAACATTTCACAAGTAGAAACACGAAACGTACCGGTCACTAAAACGGCAAAATGACCGTATGTGTCTTGGCCAATTTCTCGAAAACGGCTGAAAGAAACAAAACGCTATTTACAGGGATTCAAGTACGGCTCAAGCTGAGTTGAAATCAAAAAACAGATCAAAAATCGGTTCACTCTACGAGGAGATATTCCAACATCAAGGTACCGTACCAAATGACCAAAACGACCCATTTCGGGTCCTGTTTCTGTACTATAACACCACATTATAACCACTATAACCACTCATTATAACCAGTGCCTATAACCACACAAGCCACACATAGTGTGTCATGGTGACAGACGACATGACCAGAGACGAATAATATAGTTTAATATCGTATTCATGGTAGTGCTTCTCTCCTCAGGAGGTCAAACCGGGGCCAAGTTCCCTGGCCAATTTCTCGAAAACGGCTGAACAAAAAAAAACGCCCTTAGTACAGTTTGACAGTTTGTAGCACTGCTTGAGACACGTGTCATATTAAAAAATGAGCCCAATCGGTGCACTCTTCAAGGAGTTATAGCAAAAAATAGGTACCGTACGAAATCGCCTTAGAGGAGAGATGCTTCACCTTCAGAGCTAAAATTGAACATCTCAACTACATAAAATGTGGGGTAAAATATATATGGGGACAATCCCCATTATCAAAGGAGTCTAACGAACTAATTGTCGAGCCTAAATGAGCTAGTTTTAGTGGACAAACATGTAGGTACAGGGAAAGTACCGGACACGAACAGCTCAAAATGGGGGTTTTCCAGCATTTTTCACAATCAATCGCGTTTGCAGGATCAAGCCATTACTATGAATCATGGAAAAATGTGTTTTGTCTTGGAATACCGACTACTATAAAGTTTGAAACAAATTTTGAGTTATAGGAAATTTGCTTAGATGGACACCATTTGTCGTCTTTCAAACGCATTCATCACACTTTTTGGATCATATACCAACTAACAGGTATCTAAAGTCTGTTATATGGGGGTTTGCGGCGCTATGAGGCCAGAAAAATTACAAAGATAGAAGAATTTTGATGAAATAACTAGCGAACTTGAGGAAAATGGCAACCTCATTCAGACGAAAAAAGCACCAAAATGAAAGCGCTTCTAAGGCCTGAGCAGAACAAAACACACAAAGAGTACAAACCATCACTGTGAGTGCCTACAACCCAAAATTCACTGCTTCTAGGCAGCGCTGCGCAAAAAAACGCACTCGATGAGTGCTGACACACGACTGAAATAATTGCAGCGCTTGGCCACAGGAGGCGCTGAGCAAGCACAAAAAAATGCTCAGGCCATCACTGTGAGCGCTGGAAAGCAGAAAACAAAGAAAGCACAACGTGCGTACTCACTGTTTGACGTCTGCTGCTGCTGCTCCTCAAAGACAAACAAAAGCTCTGAAAAATCAGAGCTTTAGCTTAAAAAGAAAACAAACACAGACACAGCGAAACACAAACACGAAGAAGGACGCCCGAAAAACGCTCGAAAAACGCCCGCACGCACGCACCGCACCTACATCCCCATCATGGGGTGCACCAAAGCCCAGCGGGGGGGGAACCGACTAACCGGCGTCTCAACGGGACAGGGGGGGAGGTGCACCCCATGGGGCGAAACGCCCTCACCTTAGAATAATAGTATATATAAGTAATAAGAGGAGAGAAGATCAACCCCTCAACCAATTTGGCTGAAAATTGGAGTAGAGTTTACCCACAAAACATGGGGACTACAGTGCTTATACTGGTACTCCAAAACAACAATTTTCCTACTTTCACAAGGAAAATACACGATTTTGGGCATATATTCACGGGGGTTGGGGGGGTCACTTGCAGAGTGAAAATTGGCCCCCTAGATCTCGGAAAACCCTATACAAAGTATATATGGGGAGATTCCCCGTTACAAACGGAGTTCAATGCACCTATTCGTGCAGTCAAAACAATAATTTTCAACATTTCACAAGTAGAAACACGAAACGTACCGGTCACTAAAACGGCAAAATGACCGTATGTGTCTTGGCCAATTTCTCGAAAACGGCTGAAAGAAACAAAACGCTATTTACAGGGATTCAAGTACGGCTCAAGCTGAGTTGAAATCAAAAAACAGATCAAAAATCGGTTCACTCTACGAGGAGATATTCCAACATCAAGGTACCGTACCAAATGACCAAAACGACCCATTTCGGGTCCTGTTTCTGTACTATAACACCACATTATAACCACTATAACCACTCATTATAACCAGTGCTTATAACCACACAAGCCACACATAGTGTGTCATGGTGACAGACGACATGACCAGAGACGAATAATATAGTTTAATATCGTATTCATGGTAGTGCTTCTCTCCTCAGGAGGTCAAACCGGGGCCAAGTTCCCTGGCCAATTTCTCGAAAACGGCTGAACAAAAAAAACGCCCTTAGTACAGTTTGTAGCACTGCTTGAGACACGTGTCATATTAAAAAATGAGCCCAATCGGTGCACTCTTCAAGGAGTTATAGCAAAAAATAGGTACCGTACCAAATCGCCTTAGAGGAGAGATGCTTCACCTTCAGAGCTAAAATTGAACATCTCAACTACATAAAATGTGGGGTAAAATATATATGGGGACAATCCCGATTATCACAGGAGTCTAACGAACTAATTGTCGAGCCTAAATGAGCTAGTTTTAGTGGTCAAACATGTAGGTACAAGGAAAGTACCGGACACGAACAGCTCAAAATGGGGGTATGTGTCCTGGCCAATTTCTCAAAAACGGCTGAAAGAAACAAAACGCTATTTACAGGGATTCAAGTACGGCTCAAGCTGAGTTCAAATCAACAAACAGATCAAAAATCGGTTCACTCTACATGGAGATATTCCAATATAAAGGTACCGTACCAAATGGCCAAAGAAGCAGAGTACTCGGTCTGCAGAGCCAAAATTGAACCTCTAAACCTGCAAAAACGCTATATAAAGTATACATATTCAGAATCACCATTAGACGGGCTATTCAGAACACTAATTTTGTAACCTGAAGTCACAAAATTCAAAGATTCAAAACTGGTGCCGGATGGTGTCAATCGCTTCTGGGGCTAAAACGGTGGGCAAGTGTACTGGCCAATTCCTCTAAAACGGCTGAACCAAAATAAACGTCCTTAGTACTGTTTGTAGCACTGCTTGAGATAAGCATCATATTAAAAAATGAGCACAATCGGTACATTTTTCGAGGAGTTATAGCAATTATAAGGTACGGTACCAAATCACCAAAAAAGCATGGTGACCTAACTTCAGAGCCAAATTTGACCATCTCAATTCCGTAAAACGCTATGGAAAATATATATCGGCATACTCCCCACTAACTGAGGATTCTAAAACACTAACACTTGTTGGGTAAATCGCGCGTTTTGTTGTACCGAAATTTGGGTCACCCAGAATAGCCCGAAAATTCGGCCTATTTCAAATTTGAACATTAATAACTTTTTGATTAGGCCGATTTGGGAAACCAACCAAATACTGCAAGCAAGAGGGGTTCAGTGCCAACAAAATGCGACCACTCTCGTTTAATTTGGTCCAGTACTTCAGCAGATATTAACAAAATACTGTTCTGTACCCCATTTTTTGGGCTAAAATCGAAGCCCAAGATCTCCGGACCAGACGTAAAATAACGTGAAACAGCGTTCCCGGCGTATTTGTGGGTGTAATTCTGGTCCACTTCCACGTTCTAGGTCACGGCAAACCTTCATCGTGAGGTGGGAAAAAATTTCCCACCTCACCATGAAGGTTATGATGTTTTGTGTGTTTTGCCATAAAACAACATCCACAGAAATTTGATGAAATCGTGAAAAAAGAAAAATTGTTGAATTAACCCAATTATTTGATACAATTAGCTTCAGCAACTTAGAAAGTGTCTAGAAAACACAAAACGCACACCGAAAAACTTGTTCAATTGCGCAAAACCCCACACAGCCATAAAAATTGAGAAGAGATTCATTTTTCTTCATTCATCATTAAATAACAGTTCAAAAAAATATTTTCAGTACTGTGACTAGCCGTTTCAGTGAAGAACGTCCAAAAAGCAACAGATTAAGCCATTAATCACTCGTTTTGGTAAAAAAAATGAATGAGAAATTCGAAAAATTACAAAACATTAAGTTACTTTCTCAATGTGATAAAAAACAAGTTCTATCCTCCAACTTGTTGATTAGGCCGACTTGAGAAACCAATAAACACCGCAATCAAGAGGGGATTAGGACAAACAAAATGCGACTGTGCCCGGCCAAATTGGCAGAGTAGTTCAGATAAAAAATCGTCATAAACAAAAAGCGTGCCCTCAAAAATATAATTTTTACTTCAATGTTTCATGTTTCATGTTTCGCTAAAATAGACCACCGAAACGTGCGAAAATGGGGTACAATATATACTTATAGTGATATTCTCCATCAAGTGAGGAATCTCAATCACTATAATTTGTCATAGGGACATAAAAATTTCCAACTTTACTATGTCACACCCGACATAGTCGAAAATTGGCCAAAAACGATGTTCGGCGCATCTTCTCAACTAAATAAAACAATATAAAAAATATATATGGGGACACTCTATTCAACCCCTACTCTGCTGGGGTTTTATCCAAAGTAAAGAGCTCAAGCACATCCCCTAGAGCCGCAAAGAAAAAATCGTTCATAAACAAAAAGCAAAAACAAACCTAAAGAAGATTAATTTGTACAGTTTTGATACCCTTCTTTTCTCTTTAATTGCAATTGTTTCATCAGCAAATACAGACACCACAAAGCAAAAAAATATTGAATGCATGCAAGAGTCAAGCACATTTGTTTTGATAGGTTGGAAAAATATTTGTTGAGGTAATATATAAAGACGGATTTGAGTTTGCAGAATTTTTGTAAGTTTTTGAATACATTTCAAAGCTTCTGTTTTGTTCTTCACGGTTTTGCCTCACATCATAATGTCTCTGCACGTCATACGTGAAGTTTATGTTACGCATCACAAGTAAAAAATTTCTCTAAAATGTCCAAATTGCACTAAAAAGAAGATAAGGCTTACAAATTTTCCTACTTTGCAGAGCTCATTCTAGCCCAATCATAAATGTTACATAATGAAAGGTATTGCCATTTGAGCTCATCAAGAAGGTGGTAAATACTGTAAGTTTCTTCTATTGAAGGATTTTAAGAGGACATTTGAGACTGCGGAATTTTTCAAATAACCCAAAAAATTATTCAATTTTCGGAGTTTGCGTCATCGACGAAAAGCCTGACGATATTTCAATTGTTGTATCAACTAAAATGTCAAACCATATAGGGCTACCAGATGCCAGCCGTGCAAGGTTGAGGTTAAATTGAGGAAAAAAAAGATGCCTGCGACCATCGCAAAACGAATTTTCTAACATCAAAACATAATAAAGCGGCAAAATATCTGTACCGGGAACAAGTATTCCTGCGTCATGTTCTCTTCATTTCTTCTGAGAATTTTAATTTTTGAGCCATGGCCAACAAAAGCTTAATAGTTCAATTAACTGCAAAGCCGAATAATGTAGATTTTAAGCACATTTCTAACGATTGGTTATAACAAGTTTTGTCTACTTTTCCAGTCAGACTGACTTTAGTGTTCAGACAACTTTTTGAATTTAACAAGTTTTGAATCTTTTATTTGACAAATCATGGCTTGATTAACATAATCAGTTCTCTGCACGTTATATTTGATTGTTAGATTATGCATCATGAACATTGTTTTTCTCTAAATGATCCAAATTACCCCAAAAAGGAAAAAGAGGCTGTTTTTCTTTGTGACTTGCAGTGCTCTTACTGATGAAATTATACATGTTAAAACAGTCAAAACCTTTGAAATTACAGCTGTTGAAATGATTGACCCCGCTTCAAGTTTTCTCTAAGTCAATTTTTTGTAGTGGACGTTTCGGATTGCTGTTAGTTTCAAATCCCGCGAGAGATCTGGTAAAGTTTGGTGTTTGAGTTATCGGTGAAAAGCCTGATCATGTTTCAAATAATATATCAGCTCACATAGGGCTACTCTGTGCCCTTTGTGCAATGTTGAAGTAAATTGGAGGAAAAAACCATAATTGCGACCATCGGAAAACCAATTTTCCAACAGCAAACTATAAAACAGCGGAAAAATATCTATCCCGGGATTAAGTATTCCTATGTTATGTTCTCTCCATTTCCTTTGAGATGACAGCATTTTGGGCCAGTATCTTTGATCACATAGCGTTGCAATTAGTGCAAAAATCGAATAGATGGAGATTTACATTACGTTTCTATCGATCTTTTAAAATAATTTTTGTCCAAACTTTCTAGTCAAACTGACTTCTGTATTCGGAAAAACTTTTGAATTTAATCAGTTTTCCATCACTTGATTGACAAAGCATGGCCTTCGTAACATGATCAGTTCTTCTCACGATCAGTGATTGTTTGATTCTGCATCATGAAATTTGTTTATCTCTAAATGATCCAAATTACACAAAAAAGGAAAAAGAGGCTCAGATTTTTTTGTGCCTTGCAGTGCTCACATTGATAAATTTACATTTGTTATAATAGTCCAAACCTATAAAATAAGAGCTTCTAAACGGATCGGCAGAACTTCTAGGCTTCAATTTTTCAATTTTCGACAGCGTACGTTTCGGATTGTTGTTACGCTCAAATCTTGCAAGAAATTATGTAAAATGTGGTGTTTGATTTATCGGCGAAAAGCATGATGATGTTTCAACTAAAATGTCAAACCATATAGGGCTACAAAATGTCACGTTTTGCAAGATTGATGTTAAATTGAGGAAGAAATAGATGCCTGCGACCATCGCAAAACGAATTTTCTAACATCAAAACATAATAAAGCGGCAAAACATCTGTACCGGGAACAAGTATTCCTGCGTCATGTTCTCTTCATTTCTTCTGAGAATTTTAATTTTTGAGCCATGGCCAACAAAAGCCTAATAGTTCAATTAACTGCAAAGCCGAATAATGTAGATTTTATGCACATTTCTAACGATTGGTTATAACAAGTTTTGTCTACTTTTCCAGTCAGACTGACTTTAGTGTTCAGACAACTTTTTGAATTTAACATGTTTTGAATCTTTTGTTTGACAAATCATGGCTTGATTAACATAATCAGGTCTCTGCACGTTATAATTGATTGTTAGATTATGCATCATGAACATTGTTTTTCTCTAAATGATCCAAATTACCCCAAAAAGGAAAAAGAGGCTGTTTTTCTTTGTGACTTGCAGTGCTCCTACTGATGAAATTATACATGTTAAAATAGTCCAAACCTATTAAATTACAGCTGCTGAAATGATTGACCCCGCTTCAAGTTTGCTCCAAGTCAATTTTTTGTAGTGGACGTTTCGGATTGCTATTAGTTTCAAATCCCGCGAGAGATCTCGTAAAGTTTGGTGTTTGAGTTATCGGTGAAAAGCCTGATCATGTTTCAAATGATATATCAGCTCACATAAGGCTACTATGTGCCCTTTGTCCAATGTTGAAGTAAATTGGAGGAAAAAACTATAATTGCGACCATCGGAAAATCAATTTTCCAACAGCAAACTGTAATACAGCGGAAAAATATCTATCCCGGGATTAAGTTTTCCTATGTTATGTTCTCTCCCATTCCTCTGAGATGACAGCATTTTGGGCCAGTATATGTGATCACATAGCGTTGCAATTAGTGCAAAAATCGAATAGATAGAGATTTAGATTACGTTTCTATCGATCTTTTAAAATAATTTTTGTCCAATTTTTCTAGTCAGACTGACTTCTGTATTCGGAAAAATTTTGGAATTTAATCAGTTTTCCATCACTTGATTGTCAAAGCATGGCCTTCGTAACATGATCAGTTCTTCTCACGTTATATATGATTGTTTGATTCTGCATCATGAAATTTGTTTTTCTCTAAATGATCCAAATTACACAAAAAAGGAAAAAGAGGCTCAGATTTTTTTGTGCCTTGCAGTGCTCATATTGATAAATTTACATTTGTTATAATAGTCCAAACCTATAATATAAGAGCTTCTAAACGGATCGGCAGAACTTCTAGGCTTCAATTTTTCAATTTTTGACAGCTTACGTTTCGGATTGTTGTTACGCTCAAATCTAGCAAGAAATTATGTAAAATGTGGTATTTGATTTATCGGCGAAAAGCATGATGATTTTTCAACTAAAATGTCAAACCATATATGGCTACAAGATGTCACGTTTTGCAAGATTGGTGTTAAATTGAGGAAGAAATAGATGCCTGCGACCATCGCAAAACGAATTTTCTAACAACAAAACATAATAAAGCGGCAAAATATCTGTACCGGGAACAAGTATTCCTGCGTCATGTTCTCTTCATTTCTTCTGAGATTTTTAATTTTTGAGCCATGGCCAACAAAAACCTAATAGTTCAATTAACTGCAAAGCCGAATAATGTAGATTTTATGCACATTTCTAACGATTGGTTATAACAAGTTTTGTCTACTTTTCCAGTCAGACTGACTTTAGTGTTCAGACAACTTTTTGAATTTAACATGTTTTGAATCTTTTGTTTGACAAATCATGGCTTGATTAACATAATCAGGTCTCTGCACGTTATAATTGATTGTTAGATTGTGCATCATGAACATTGTTTTTCTCTAAATGATCCAAATTACCCCAAAAAGGAAAAAGAGGCTGTTTTTCTTTGTGACTTGCAGTGCTCCTACTGATGAAATTATACATGTTAAAATAGTCCAAACCTATTAAATTACAGCTGCTGAAATGATTGACCCCGCTTCAAGTTTTCTCCAAGTCAATTTTTTGTAGTGGACGTTTCGGATTGCTATTAGTTTCAAATCCCGCGAGAGATCTTGTAAAGTTTGGTGTTTGAGTTATCGGTGAAAAGCCTGATCATGTTTCAAATAATATATCAGCTCACATAGGGCTACTATGTGCCCTTTGTGCAATGTTGAAGTAAATTGGAGGAAAAAACTATAATTGCGACCATCGGAAAATCAATTTTCCAACAGCAAACTATAATACAGCGGAAAAATATCTATCCCGGGATTAAGTATTCCTATGTTATGTTCTCTCCATTTCCTCTGAGATGACAGCATTTTGGGCCAGTATCTTTGATCACATAGCGTTGCAATTAGTGCAAAAATCGAATAGATAGAGATTTACATTACGTTTCTATCGATCTTTTAAAATAATTTTTGTCCAAACTTTCTAGTCAGACTGACTTCTGTATTCGGAAAATTTTTTGAATTTAATCAGTTTTCCATCACTTGATTGTCAAAGCATGGCCTTCGTAACATGATCCGTTCTTCTCACGTTATTTGTGATTGTTTGATTCTGCATCATGAAATTTGTTTATCTCTAAATGATCCAAATTACACAAAAAAGGAAAAAGAGGCTCAGATTTTTTTGTGCCTTGCAGTGCTCACATTGATAAATTTACATTTGTTTGAGTTATCGGCAAAAATCCTGATGTTGTTTCTATCAATATATCAGCTCACATTTGGCTACTAGATGTCACGTTGTGCACGTTTAAGGTAAATTTAAGAAAAAAAAACAATTTTGCCATCATCGGAAAACCAATTTCTCAACTGCAAAACATAATACATCGGAAAATTTATCCCGGGAACAAGTATTCCTACGTCACGTTCTCTCCATTTCTTTTGAGATGACAGAATTTAGAGCAAAAACCCTTGCACACATAACATTAAGATTAATGCAAACAACAGAATACAAAAAAATTTGATTCACGTTTCTATCGGTCTTTTAAAATAATTTTTTGCCAAATTTTCTAGTCAGACTGACTTCCGTATTCAGAAAAATTTTTGAATTTAATCGCTTGTTCGACAAAGTATGGCCTTTGTTACGTGATTAATTTTTTGCACGTTATAAGTGATTGTTAGATTATGCCTCATGAATTCTGTTTTCTTCTCATTGATCCAAATTACCCCAAAAAGGATCAAGAGGCTCAGATTTTGTTGTGCCTTGCAGTTCTCATACTGATGAATTTATACATGTTATAGTAGTTCAAACCTTTAGAGCATTAGTTGTAATTGACATGACACAATATGTAGGTCTCATCTATTCGAGTTTTCAGAGGATATTTTGGAATTCTGTTTCATTAATTTCTCGTGAGAGATTATGTAAATTTTGGTGTTTGAGTTATCGGCAAAAATCCTGATGTTGTTTCAATCAATATATCAGCTCACATTTGGCTACTAGATGTCACGTTGTGCACGTTTAAGGTAAATTTGAGAAAAAAAAACAATTTTGCCATCATCGGAAAACCAATTTCTCAACTGCAAAACATAACACATCGGAAAATTTATCCCGGGAACAAGTATTCCTACGTCACGTTCTCTCCATTTCTTTTGAGATGACAGAATTTAGAGCAAAAACCCTTGCACATATAACATTAAGATTAATGCAAACAACAGAATACATAAAAATTTGATTCACGTTTCTATCGGTCTTTTAAAATAATTTTTGCCAAAACCTCTAGTCAGACTGAGTTCCGTATTCAGAAAATTTTTTGAATTTAATCAGTTTCGCATCATTTGTTCGACAAAGTATGGCCTTTGTTACGTGATTATTTCTTTGCACGTTATAAGTGATTGCTAGACTATGCCTCATGAATTCTGTTTTCTTCTCATTGATCCAAATTACCCCAAAAAGGAACAAGATGCTCAGATTTTGTTGTGCCTTGCAGTGCTCATACTGATGAAATTTTACATGTTATAATAGTCCAAACCTATAAATCCCTAGTTGTAATTGACATGACTCAATTAATAGGTTTCATCGAGTCAAGTTTTTTTAAAGGATATTTCGGATTTCTGTTTCATTAAATTCTCGTGAGAGATTATGTAAATTTTAGTGTTTGAGTTATCGGCAAAAATCCTGATGTTTTTTCAATCAATATATCAGCTCACATTTGGCTACTAGATGTCACGTTGTGCAAGTTTAAGGTAAATTTGAGAAAAAAAAACAATTTTGCCATCATCGGAAAGCCAATTTCTCAACTGCAAAACAAAATACATCGGAGAATTTATCCCGGGAACAAGTATTCCTACGTCACGTTCTCTCCATTTCTTTTGAGATGACAATATTTAGAGCAAAAACCCTTGCACAGATAACAATAAAATTAATACAAACAACAGAATACATAAAAATTTGATTCACGTTTCTATCGGTCTTTTAAAATAATTTTTGCCAAATTTTCTAGTCAGACTGACTTCCGTATTCAGAAAATTTCTGAATTTAATCAGTTTTGCATCATTTGTTCGACCAAGTATGGCCTTTTTTACGTGATTAGTTCTTTGCACGTTATAAGTGATTGATAGATTATGCCTCATGAATTCTGTTTTCTTCTCATTGATCCAAATTACCCCAAAAAGGAACAAGAGGCTCAGATTTTGTTGTGCCTTGCAGTGCTCATACTGATGAAAATTTACATGTTATAATAGTCCAAACCTATAAATCCCTAGTTGTAATTGACATGACTCAATTAATAGGTTTTATCGAGTCAAGTTTTTTTAGAGGACATTTCGGATTTCTGTTTCATTAAATTCTCGTGAGACATTATGTAAATTTTGGTGTTTGAGTTATCGGCAAAAATCCTGATGTTGTTTCTATCAAAATATCAGCTCACATTTGGCTACTAGATGTCACGTTGTTCACGTTTAAGGTAAATTTAAGAAAAAAAAACAATTTTGCCATCATCGGAAAACCAATTTCTCAACTGCAAAACATAATACATCGGAAAATTTATCCCGGGAACAAGTATTCCTACGTCACGTTCTCTCCATTTCTTTTGAGATGACAGAATTTAGAGCAAAAACCCTTGCACACATAACATTAAGATTAATGCAAACAACAGAATACAAAAAAATTTGATTCACGTTTCTATCGGTCTTTTAAAATAATTTTTTTGCCAAATTTTCTAGTCAGACTGACTTCCGTATTCAGAAAAATTTTTGAATTTAATCGCTTGTTCGACAAAGTATGGCCTTTGTTACGTGATTAATTTTTTGCACGTTATAAGTGATTGTTAGATTATGCCTCATGAATTCTGTTTTCTTCTCATTGATCCAAATTACCCCAAAAAGGATCAAGAGGCTCAGATTTTGTTGTGCCTTGCAGTTCTCATACTGATGAATTTTTACATGTTATAATAGTCCAAACCTATAAATCCCTAGTTGTAATTGACATGACTCAATTTATAGGCATCATCGAGTCAAGTTTTTTTAGAGGTTGTTTCGGATTTCTGTTTCATTAAATTCTCGTGAGACATTATGTAAATTTTGGTGTTTGAGTTATCGGCAAAAATCCTGATGTTGTTTCTATCAATATATCAGCTCACATTTGGCTACTAGATGTCACGTTGTGCACGTTTAAGGTAAATTTAAGAAAAAAAAACAATTTTGCCATCATCGGAAAACCAATTTCTCAACTGCAAAACATAATACATCGGAAAATTTATCCCGGGAACAAGTATTCCTACGTCACGTTCTCTCCATTTCTTTTGAGATGACAGAATTTAGAGCAAAAACCCTTGCACACATAACATTAAGATTAATGCAAACAATAGAATACCTAAAAAATTGATTCACGTTTCTATCGGTCTTTTAAAATAATTTTTGCCAAATTTTCTAGTCAGACTGACTTCCGTATTCAGAAAAATTTTTGAATTTAATCAGTTTTGCATCATTTGTTCGACAAAGTATGGCCTTTGTTATGTGATTAGTTCTTTGCACGTTATAAGTGATTGTTAGATTATGCCTCATGAATTCTGTTTTCTTCTCATTGATCCAAATTACCCCAAAAAGGATCAAGGGGCTCAGATTTTGTTGTGCCTTGCAGTGCTCATACTGATGAATTTTTACATGTTATAATAGTCCAAACCTATAAATCTCTAGTTGTAATTGACATGACTCAATTAATAGGTTTCGTCGAGTCAAGTTTTTTTAGAGGTTGTTTCGGATTTCTGTTACGTTAAATTCTCCCGAGAGCTTATGTAAATTTTGGTGTTTGAGTTATCGGCGAAAAACCAGATGATGTTTCAATTCATCTATCAGCTCCCTTGGGCCTACTATATGCCACGTTGTGCAAGGCTGAAGTAATTGGTAGGGAAAAAACGATGTTTAGGACCATGAGAACACTATTTCTACAACAGCAATACATAATGCAGCGAAAAATATCTCCTAGAAACAAGTATTCCTGCATCAATTTTTTTCCATTTCTTCTAAGATGACAGCATTTTGAGCCATTACCCTCACACACAGTACCTTGCAATTACTCCCAGAACCGAATAAATGGCGATTTTCATGCACGTTTCCGCCAATTTTTAAAAATAAGTATTGTCCAACTTTTCTAGTCAGCCTGACTTCAGTGTGCAGAATAACTTTCGGTGGTATGTATTAAATTCTCAGTCTTCCATTTGCCGAAACAAATTTTTCTTTAGAGCAGGGGAGGCTTGGAACTAGCCGAGTTTGCGGTTTCTGGTTTAAATGTGTTTTTGCAGAGTGGAAGATTAAATTTTTTCAGTTCAGTCAACAAAATTATATTCATTGTTCACCATTTTTTTCATTTATTTTCAATAGTAACTTCCGGTCCAAGAAAAGTCCCAGAGCAATTTAGGAAATCTTGAAAACGTTTTAAAAACGAAAATGAAATTTTGTTAATGATAAATATTTTAAATTTTTTGTTCACTTCAGTCCATCTTTGGAAAAATCATAGGGAAGCTTTATGGAATTGTCTTTGCTATCTGAAAAGAAAAACTACAAATTTTATTTTCAAACTCAGTTTTCCTGTAAAAATTTTCCTTCAAACTGATACCTTAAAATCACAAAAAAATGCAGGTAAATTACCTGAATAATGTGCAGGTAAGCAATTCCGGGGAAAATTGTGCAGGTAAATTTTACCTGCACTTGGCCTTACCTGCACACTGTTCAGGTAAATTTACCTATACATTATTTAGAGTGGACCTAATGCCATCCGACTGTTACCGTGTTTATCCGGTTTCGGTTTCGTCCTCAAGAACAGGATAATTGGGTAACAGTCGGATGACACTGGGTCATTGTGGAGTTCTCCAAGAGGTTTAAACATATTATTCTTCAGGTATGCGATTCACAGAAATTGATGGACAGACATAAGTTCATGGCATGAATGGGCACATTATTAATTGATCTCAAACCAAGTTTGTAGCAATTATATTAGTCTTGTTGGTCTTTTTTTTGCGCTTTTTCGCTCAATCGATTTTTCTTCTGACCCATCTGACTTCTCGTTTTTAGAAGCGGGATAACCAGGTAGAACCCAGTGGGCATTAAGTACCATTAGAGGCCTTCAGCCGCGTTAAATAGTCCTCACAGTGCTTAGTGTGGTGAATCTACTGGGAAGGCCGTACTTTAAGGATAAAAGGTCATTTTTAGGAGTTTTCGAGTCCAAAATAGAAACCTTGTCGTAGAACCAGTCTATTTTGTAGAACCAGTCTAAAAATGAGGCTTGCAAAATTTGATAGAGGTACTTTGCAGGACATTAATTTTTTTGTGACCTTCTTAAATGCTATAAACTTCAGTATACCAAACAAAAACATGCAACTTTGTACTAAAAAGCGGTACAGGCGCAGCTTACGCCAATGCAATTTGGGCTCGTTGTTTCAAGGAGTACGTAACTTGCGTACTTGCTCTGAACATAGGAAGTTTCTCTGTTAGAGGACTATGTCTTTTGGCTACCGGAAGAATGAAAGCCCCGAGTGATCTGACTACTATTTAGGTCAACAGGATTTCAACAGTTCTTAGCAAAAGTCTTTGTGAAAAGAAAACAATTTTTTTGAGTATCATCATCAACTTACGAAATCTTACAAAAATTGATAGATGTAAGCTGCCTTTTTTGGTAGATTTTTATTGAAAGCGTCAACCTTCATATTGAGGATAACTATCGAACTATCTGCATTTTGGCAAGTTATATACCCATTTTCATTTAGTTAGAAAAAAACATCACAAACACATCAAAACATCAAAATTTCGTGAGCAAATTGAGTTGGCGGTTAACCTTTTAAATAATCTTTTTGACATAATTATCTGGAGGGATGAGATTTGGGAGTCATGACCTCTTCTTAAGGTCAATTTTAATTTAATTTGTCAGAACCCAGTCCCAACGATATTCTAACATAGTTTGAATTGTATAAACGTATATTGGATTACTATATTTTAATCCAAACATTTTAATCTAACATAGTTTGAATTGTATAAACGTATATTGGATTACTATACTTTAACAGACATCTGGACCCTGCTAGTCTACTTATTACAAGCTTTCGCCTGATCACATTTTTTCTGACTGATTCAACTTCTCTTAGAGAAGTATAGACTGCGTGATCTAAGTTTAAACCTTGCATTTTTCAAATTTCTTCCTCGAGTGCACGTGTCATATCGTTACATAATGATTAACTATGCCTTGATACGTGCTCTGAAATTGAGAGTTGCATAACGTACTGGGTGTGCGTGTGTGTGAGTTGTGGGGGTTAAAAGGGCTTAAACCTCTTGAAAAATTCTTCAACGATCTACTTCCATCCGACTGTTATCCGTTTATTCGGTTTCGGCTTTGTCCTCAAAAACCAGATAATTGGGTGATAGTCGGATGGCACTAGGTCATTGAGGAGTTCTCTAAGAGGCTTAATCTTATTATTCTTCAAGTATGCAATTCACGGAAATCGACGGAGAGACATTAGTTCATGGCATGCAGGGCACTTTTTCTAATTGCTCACAAATCATTTTTGTAGCAATTATGCAATTAGTCCTGTTGGTCTTTTTCATGCGACTTTTCGCTTGACCGATTTTTTGTCTGACCCATTTGACTTTTCGTCCTTAAAAGCGGGATAACCAGGCAGAACCCAGCGGGCTTTAAGTCTCATTAGAGGCCACTAGCCACGTTAAGTAGTCCTCCAAGTGCTTAGTGTGGTGAATCGACTGGGAAGGCCGTAGTTTAGGGTTAAAGGGTCATTTTTAGGAGCTTTTGAGCCCAAAATGCTGCAATTTTTTGTGTTTCTTTTGTCATTTTTCGAATTTTTTGTAAAACCAGTCTAAAACTGAGGCTGGTAAAAGTTGATAAAGGTACTTTGCATGACATAAATAATTTTTTAAGTGCTATATGTTTTGGTACACCAAACAAAAACACGCCAATTTATACTAATCATCACATTTTTTTTGAAATTGTTTATCATTTTGGATCTCTTTTGCTTCGCCCCCCAAATTTTTTAATTACCCGCCGTTACAAACTATATGTTTTTATATAGCACGTTATTATATAGCACACTTAAGCTCAGTTTGGAACTCTCCCCACCGATGCTTTGACGTCTCCCCACAGATTCATCCCTGCTTCCATCAGACCTAAGCCAGTCGCTTGAGGACATTTTTTCCACCGTTTTTTGCTTTGTTAACAGAGTATCGATCTCTAAAAAGAGTAACCCGCAATTTTAGGAAAGGATCAGCTAAATCATTAATCACGAACAAAGATTTTGAGAGCACTAACCAAAAAAATCCGGTGGTTCGACCTCAACCCATACCCCCCATCACACGCTCCTTCTGATCAGTGTGTGTGTGTGTGTGTGTGTGTGTGTGTGTGTGTGTGTGTGTGTGCGTGTGTGTGTGTCTGTGTGTGTGTGTGTGTGCGTGCGTGCGTGCGTGTGTGTGTGTGTGTGCGTGTCTGTGTGTGCGAGTGTGTGTGTGTGTGTGTGTGTGTGTGTGTTTGTGTGTGTTCTGCGTGTGTGTGTTTTGTGAGTGTGTGTTGTGTGTGTGTGTGTGTGTGTGTGTGTGTGTGTGTGTGTGTGTGTGTGTGTGTGTGTGTGTGTGTGTGTGTGTGGGTGTTGGAGGAGGAGAGGGGGGCGTGAGAAGGAGCATGAGAGTGGGCGGTGTGTGAGTGCTTTTATGTGTGTCGAACCGCCATATTTTTTCGGCTTGTGCCATCAGATTAGTACCTGCACAATATTTGCAATACGTTCCCTAGACGCAGACGCTCGTCTTTGAAAAATCTTCCTTCGTCATTGATTTTCCAATTTTTTGCGCAATTTATCACAAAATTTTTGAATAAACCAACTTGTCTTTCATGCCAATCATTAAAATCTGCATCTCAGATGGTTGGGTCAATAGCGCAAAACAGAAATAATTTCGTAGAAATCTAAAATGAAATTAACTGTTTCTTATTGCTCTCAAACGAAATTTGTACCAGTTATTTTAGTCCTGTGGTCTTTTTTAGTGCGATTTCTAACCAATTTTTTGTCCAACCCATATGACTTTTTGTCCTCAAAACGGGATAAACAAAGAGCGCACAGAGGACGCTAAGTTTTCTTACAGCCTTTCAGCTCACTAGTTTCCAAAAATGCAATTCACGTAAACTCATGGTGTAAAGAGCGGTTTTTAGAGTTTGAAACCCCTAGCCCCCACCAATTTCACCCCTCTCCCTTATCAGCCCACTCTCTTCAACTCCTCCCCCCAATCCTCATCCCTGCACAGCGTTCAGGCCGTAAGAACGTGGCACAGTGAAACCAACCCCCCCCCCCCGTTGACCCCCATCAATCTCCCTTTGCACCCCTCAAACCCTCCCCCGCTGCACTCATCTGACACTCTTCAATTAAGCTAAAGATAGCCTCAACTGACGAATCCGACCGCTCACCGGTTGTTTGAGAGTATTTTTTAATTATTAATGTTTTTTGGTCCTGCCAATTTCTATAGCACTGAAAAAGACGCCATGACTGATACAGTACAACTGAAACAGTTGTTGATATTTTGTATGAATTGCATAATCTTCTATTGTCTATCACCAGAGCACGTTATTTTCATATATTTTTGTTTGTTTCAACTCGTTTGGTATCATTTCGGGTTAATAGAGAAAGTATTTTGAAAACAAAATTTTTGATCACCGTACTCTTCATTGAGAAAAATGCTAAAAAAGTCGTTTGAAGTTTCTCTGTTTCATAGATCAGATACACTCGTTTTTGAAAAGGAGGGAGCCCTCTAACTACAATGGAAACAAAAGTTGTTGCTCCAAAATGGAGCAAACTTTCACATCTTGGCAAAAATTTAAATTTCCTAAAAACAAGATGCCCGAAGTCTTCTGATCCAGCCTGAGACTACTGAAACAAAAGCAAATCATTAATGCGGCAACAAATGTCTGCAAACTTTTAACACATCAAAAATTTATTGCTTAGCACTGTATTGGCGACCTCTTCATAACAATGGTGCATTTCTCGAGTAAATTTACTCAGTTTTTTCACAGATTTTTTGACAATATTTTTACAAATATTTTTCTGACAAAGTTTGAAACTATGTTTATGAGCGTATCTGCTTGCAAGGAAATTGGTGAAATTTAGCGTAATTTTCTCAAAATTGCTTCAAGTTTGATTATATCTGTCACATTTTTCACGATATGTGTTTTTGGCAAACTTGCTTTAAATTTTCATTTATCCGTCAAATTTCTCACAATGACTGTTTTTGTGACCATCGTGAGGAAATCTGACAGTTTTTCGCCACGCTGTAAGTAAAGCATTTCCCAAGCGTCACCTTTGTCCACGGTTACAGTATCTAATAACTAAGATAGTATCAATCAGACCAAAACGAAAGAAAACTCCAAAGGCGGGTAGCTTCAAAAAACTATTTCTCAATAATAATTATGGATTTAGAAGACATTTTTCAAAAATATACATATCACTGTTCACCGGAATAGCTAAGTTTTTGAATCAAGTTGCAACTAATCACAAAAAAACTTCGGTGGAAAAGTCTAAGGTTATCTACAAGCTTAAAATGGTAAAATTGGAATACTTTGATCCGTGAATAATAATGACAAAATTTCCACAGTTTGAGACATTATTTTCATCGTGAATAAAATTTAAGTAGATGAAGTATGGTGTCGAAAAGCCGTTGTCACTCATTACCACAATTATTTTTTTAAAATTTTTTTGGAAATTTATCAGGTACGAATATAAGTCCCACTGGTAGCCAGAGACGCAGATTTTTTTGCTGATTGTGTTTTTCGAAAGAGAGCTATTTGAGCAAATAACCAGCACCTTACAGCTGCAGAAGATATAACCAAAAAGCTAAAAATTTGAAATCAGTTTCCTAATACCTAATATCATATCTGAAAATCGTCAAATCACTTCTCAAGATTGTCACAGCTTGCTGATGCAATTAAACACTATAAAAATTTATTTCAATATAATTTTTGTCGTCTTTTTCAGAAATCTATAAAACTTTGATTTTTCTTAGAAAATTGGCATTTTTTACTGATAAACAATATCAAGGATCATTTTTTCTTTGTTTTCTTTGAGTCTGGATCATTACCACATCTTATGTGCTCAATGATTTCAAATTATTTTTTAACAGTTTTAGATTGTAAAAAATTGCTCAAAAAACCAAACAATTTTGTTTCGATTTCTTTTCTCAAACAATATGCTAGCATCTTCTTATTCTATCCTTATAGCTTATAACTGTAAACTATAGTTATGTTATCATTAACTTTACTGCACAAAAATTGGCTGTCGCTGTTCCTGAGGTAATGAATGGGATTTTGAAATTTTTCTTTAAAAATTTAGAATATATAGTTTCTGGGGAATTAAAGGTTGCTTGACTTTAGAATGTTATAACAATAATTTTCATAATTTGTTTTGTAGGGTTTTGTTTGCTGGGTTTTCTACTTCTCCTAATCTTTAGGCGTTCAGGGTTTTATTAAAATAACACTTTTTACATTTGTGTTCTGACTTAACTTTGTTTCCATTCAATGGAGCGTAGACCTCTTTCAACAAATATAAAATTAGTTGTAATTCCTCCAAAGTTCGAATAAATAAATTTCCAGTAAATGTTTAAACTGTTGAATCCAGTTCGTTATATCATAGCAATTCAGGTTAAAAGAGTTTTTATGAGCAATTTATATTTGAAAAATTAATGAGCTTTATAGCCTTTAGGTGCAAAAAGCATTGGTATCATAAAGGCATTGGTATCATATCGCACGTACCAATACAGGGGTGGTTTTCTAAGACTTTATGCAACTGAATTTTAATGCACTGCTATCACTTGGAGACATGATGTTTTTCTGCGACATTAAACACTTCTTAATTTTATGGCTCGGTTTCTTTTTTTCATTTCCCATTGTAAGTGAATAATAAAAATTATAAGTAAAGATTGCCCTTTTTCCTCTTTTTTACCTTTCCCCTCCCCACCAAATAGCTCAGGATTGAGTAAGTTGGTCTTGTGGTCTATTTAAAGATGACAATGTCCAAAGACTAAGTTTTTTTTACAGGTAAAGTTTTTTAAACGCGTTTTTGAAGCATGAACATTTTGGTGGTCGTTGTGATCTTCCAGGAGAAAAACAAACATAAATGCCCATCTTTGAAACCTCAAGCCCAAAGATTAGCTGAATCATTTTCATACAGAAAAAGTAAGTTAGTTGATTGCAATAGAATTTTTTCGGTCCACAAAAAACATGACAGAAAAAATGAGAAACTTGCGTAAACAACATAGAAAAAGTCAGAATAAGAAGTTTGTGCTAGAACCGCAAAGAAATGAAAGAAACGAAATGGTGGCAACAAAAACCAAATTTCTCACACTTTCGCATTATGTCGTCACCTTGTGTACAGTTATTTGGGCATCTGCTACGTCACTATTTTGATTCAAGCCGACACCATTGTAGTAAAAGTAATGCTTTGGGACCTTAGTTTGTTGCGACTCTACAATCTCTTAACTGATTACACTTATGTGTTCATCGTTGGGCCATTTTGTCAACAATATGAGAGTTTTACTATCCTCTCTTGAATTGAGCTACGATTTCGATAACAACTTACTAGACTGTAAGTATTTAAAAAATTGATAACAACAAAAACTGTGCGTCATGAGTCAAGCAAAAAATTAATAAATTTCAAAAATTTCCATAACCATCCTTAAAATTATCTTCAATAACAACCAGGTCAAAGCACAAGACTTGCCACATCTTGCCAAATCAAGTTAAAACGAAACAAATCTTCAATTTTGACGTAAAATGCTATTATTCTACGCATATTAGATATAATTAAGCTCTCTCTCTAATCGTTTCTTCATATGTGTGAGGTCTCTGAACACAATTTTGTATCAATTTGCTCACTTTTTCTGACTATATTTCCTGTTTTTGAAAAAAAGTACAGCATCTCAAAGCTGAAATGTTTTAATGCTAAAATTTACTAGAGAGAAGCCATCTTCAGTTTACTGCTCGAAATTAATTAGCTATAGTGCTCTTCTCTCTAACAATAAATTCCTCTCTAACAAATATTTTAGCAATTATGTTAGTCCTGTGGTCTTTTCAATGCAATTTTTTGCTTGACTTTTTCGTCTGACTCTTTTAACGTTTTGATCATTTCAACTTTTATCCTCGAAAACGGGATAGACAGGTAAAGCCCGGAAGGCAAAGTGGCGGAGTAGCTCTCTTAGAGCCTTACGCCTTTGTAGTATTTAAGTATGCGATTCACCAAAGCTGTTTTGAGGAGACAACTTCATGGTGTGACGATTGGTTCTTTATCTTAAAAGTTTTACCCCTTCTGTCACACGAACCCGACTCTTATCCCCTCCCCAAAAGACCAACAATCTCCCGTCCACCCTCCTCCAACTGCTGATTTCAATCCACTCGTGCATCCCTCCCAATTCTACTGCCCAAAGCATCACCTCCCCCCCCCACACACACACACCCAACAAATTACCCCCCCCCCCTTAATGTTAACATCCCTAAGCCCAGCTGGCTACTACCGAAGCCAACCGCTCGCCAGTTGTTTGAGAGGAAGTGGCCCAATGTTAGTCAGATATTCATCTTGCTATATTCCTTTTTCTTGCGTTGGTCTGTTTTTATCCCACTGCAAATCACACGGTGATGCAATTTTAGGCTACTTATGCCTGATTGGTAATCAGCCGACCATGTTGTTTTGTTACAGACTCAATAATTCCACGCTTTTGTTTCGTGATTTTTCGGGTGACATAATGAACAGCATATTCAAAAATTTTATTTTGTTGATTCTATTGATTAGTTGGTATTTTCAGGTTGCTTTTCAGTAAATCGCTTTAGAGTTTTTTCAGCATGCGAGTTCTTTTCTGTAAGTTTGGTTTCACTATTGGGCTTCTTGTCTTTATTCATGTTTTCTTATAATTGTTTCAGGTCATGGAACTTTATCAATTGTGATTGGTTGCAGTTTGATAGCAAGGCTGAACTTTTCAACTTATGAAATGGGGTAAGGCGTCATTGATAATAAAATTTCACAATTAGTTTTTGCGAAGATAAGCCAAAAATCTGCGCGCTCTTTTTTCACCGAAGTTTATCTGACTCAATTGATTGTTATTAAATTGAGAAAAGTTCTCGACTTTACTACTCAGCCATTGTGGACCGGATTGCTCCAAACGTTTTTACACTGAGATCCATCTATTTTTTATAACAGAGTGCAACGTGCGGAATCTGTGGGGAAAATTTTGTCACCAAATTTGACTAAATGGTCAAATTGGCCATTTTGTGGAATTTGGTGACAAAAAACTTAAGCAATTTTCCAAACAATTCTGTAATAGAAATAATTTTATTTTTGATCTATTGTCCTAGCACCGTTTTCATATCAAATATCAGAGATTGGTTTTTGATAGCATTTATTGGTCGAGCATGGTCTAGTCTATTCGTTTATTCGGAGGTCAAAGGGATTTTTTCAACAATCCTCCTTGGTACCTAGTAGAGAATCATCCCCCTTCTGCGCTACATTTTAACACTATATTACTTGGCCTACAATTTAGATAGCCGGATATCAATTTAAGCGCAATTAAGAGCCCCTTTTCAGGGTCATGCCTCTAATGCGCTCTGAGATGTGATCCGGAAATCGCGGGTCGGCTATTGCGGCGAAGCCGCGAAGCGCGCCGACCGACCCGCCAGTCAGAATTTCTTTTCGCCTTGTGTTCCAATTCGGCTAATTGACAAAGCATGGCTTATTCTATTTCACTCAGTTGAGTATAGTGTTCGCATACGTGGGCAGTTATTAGTCGTCTCTGATCGGTTAATAAATAGCTCCGCTTAAATAATATTCAAGAATAGCCCCCCCCCAGTGAACTGAAACATTGTATCCTTGATAAGAAACATACTAAATCTTTTTAAATGTTGTCAAGATCTTGACAATCTACTTACCATGAAAATATCAAAATTTGTACGAACTTACAAGATCTTTGCATGGCCGTTAAGAAACAAGATCTTAGCAAGATAACCAAGAAAGATTAAGCATGGCATTGCAAGAATTACCAATTTGTTAAAATTGAAAAGCACCTTTATTCAAGATTTAGCACGAATTCATATGATTAAGTAAGAATTATCAAGACTTATTAAGAATTATTGAGAATTATCAAGCCTTTTGGGAAAAATCAGCTCTCGTTAGTTTGTTAACCAACAATTGAGCCTACTTTTTCCAGAATTATGAAATTGTGGGTACAAACTTGGTATGTACATAGTACTCACCTTAGCTTTATTTAATGGGTTGAGTTTCAGAAGACCTTGAATTCTTTTCTGAGGACGAGATACGTCGAGCAGCGATCAGAAAAGATAATAAGTGTAATCAAGATTCGTCAACATTTTGTCGAGAGCTGTCAAGAAATTTTCTTGTTCTGTCATTTTAAGATCTAACCAAGATCTTTTGGTATATCTTGATAAGATCTTACCAAGATCTTTTGGTCTATCTTGATAAGATCTTACCAAGATCTTATCAAAATTTACGATGAAATGTTGGTATTTAAAGATCTTGGCAAGATGTTCCAAGTTTTGCAGGAAGTCTCTAGATCATGTTTGTCTTATCAAGGTGTACCAAGTTTCACTGGCCCCCTTTAGCAGAGGGGGGGTATTGTTGAAAAGATCTGGTCGAAAAAATGAGACAACATCACAAAACAACACCAAAACCATACGTTATTGACAGAGCCACCCAGCCTATACAACTCTGTTGCTGCCAAAATTAAGAATTATTAACATATCAGCTGTTGCAAGCAAACTTGATTAGCAATTTTGGTTGAATGTGACTAGAAAATTTATATCTCACCACGATCTTGTTGTGTTGTGCGATTCTAATTCAAAATTTCAAACCACAGATTTCTTTTTTAATGACTTTTGTCACCATTGATAGTATTGAAAAAAGGCCCTTTGAGTACGTTATATGCACTAGACAACATTAAAACTGAGCTCACATTTTTTGGAACTAGAAAATCTATTTTGAGTAGAGAAAAGTTTCAGCATAACATAGCGAAGTGCAGCGTGAAAATTTTGTGTCGAGCTACAGTCCAGCTATTCAATAAAACTTGGGCTAAACTGTTTTCATAGGATATCTTGGTCGATCAGGCACGGTCTTTTAACACTTTTCGGTCAAATATGGGTGTCAATTGGGGTTATTATAATACAAACTCGTACGGATAGACTAGACGTGCTACCTAGTAACATGTCACGTTTATCCAAAGTCTCTTTCCCCAAATTAGGGGGGGGGGGGGGGGTGGGTTCAGCGGCAACAAATACTACGTACCGCAGGAAGACAAATTTGCAGCATGCAGTTTGCGTTGATAATTATTTGCACCTAGAATTGGACTTGACTACTTTCAGACCGTCTGCGATATTTTTCAAATGGTTGCTGTTTACAATAACGACCCTGTGGGTGTCTTGTGGGACTGCGACACAGATAATGCTGACAGCTCAACAGAACATTACCAAAGTGGACTGTGACCCTTTGATGCTTTACGCTCTCGGAAGAAAGATTCTATTCTTATTTGCTTCCTTAAATCAATTGTATGACATAATCATAATAATATGAAATCCAGATTTTAATAATATATTGTCACCTGAATAGCCTCAGATATAAATCAAGCTCCAACTTTTTGGCTAATGAAATGGCAAATCAAGGGTTATTTTACTTCAAAGAGGGAGGTTTCACATTAAATAAAGTTAAGGTAAATTTATCAAAACGGAGTTAAAGTAAACCGCTGTTAAGGTAAACTTAAGGCAAAGCTTAACTTAATTTTACCTTAACTTGAGTTAAGGTAAAAATTTACCTTAACTTTTAAGTTCAAATTACCTTAAATTACCTTAACTTTTTTGTAACTTTCTGCAGTAAAATTAACAAAAAATTGTCAGGTCTGCTCAACAAAAACAAACACGCCTCCAATACTCCTCTTCGAGTCGTACAAATAGATGAACTAGACGATTCAAAAAATTTGATCAAAAAATCTGAACTTTGTTTTTTAAGGCGAATTTTGTAAATGGTTACATTTGTTCGCCGTCCCATCCTCTAAAACGTCGTTCTATAGCAGAATGGCTCTCCTACCGAAAGCAACTCGTGGTTAAAAATCAAAAAACTTTGTCTAAAATTTCGGCCTGAAATCAATTTTTCTCTCGAGCCTAAACAGAAAGTTTCACATCAACTAATCCCTCGATAACGTATTCTAATCCCTCGAAAAACTCGTCTAAAAAAACTGATAAATTATTGCTTTAATGGTTCATTCTGAGCACAGCAAATTTGAAGTATAATTTTTTATACAACTTTTCTTATTGACTTAAGTTAATTCACTGACTCCATTCACATTAAATGGTAACGAGGAGGCTCGTTAATGTGCATTTGCACATGATGTTGCGACCCGAGCTCATCTAAATTTTTGACATAATTGTCAACCAAATAAAGAGATAATCAAAAACAGATGTTTGAGTCACACACCAAAGGTACTATTTGAATTATATAATGCCATGCTTCAATACAGCGCTTACGGGATATGAAATTAAAAAGGCTATGAGAAAAACCCACAAAATAAGCAAAAACGGTTCATTCACGGCAGAAATTTAATATCTAAATTTGAGAGCACCTAGTAACAATGTCTAAATGCAATCAGATAAAATCTTAACTACAAAGATTTACTTTTCCAGATGGATGTTTTCCTTAATGAGTAGGTAACAAGTCGACAAAGAGAAGAAAAAATGAGGTGAAAAACAAAAATCTATCAACATATTTTGAACCAAATAATTTCAAAACTCTGAAAAATCTTTAGCTGAAGACAAAATAATTCTTGATAACTTTAAAAAGTAGTTTTGAAGCCAATGGGACCTGTCTTTGGTAAGACTAAGCCATAGGAACGGACTAAAGACACAAAAAATCTCAAAAATTACGAAAAATTAGCAAAAACACAATTTATTGAAGCCATTAAAATCATTTGCTATTATCTGAACATTATATATTTTATTTCAGTTTTTATTTATACTAATTCAGCAATATTATTTGATTATTATCTATGAATTACAGGGAATGCATGGCACCTCTCAATGGTGAGAATAAGCTACAAGTTGACGAAAAGCACAAAAACTGAAAAGTTTTAAATTTTATTTGAAAACGGTTAAAATCATAATATTTCAGACTGTTCGCAATAAACTGACTGCATCGAACATAGCAGTCAGTAAAACGTATCTAACTTTTACCGGAAATCAGTTTGCGATGGATCAATGACTTTTATATTAATGAAAATTTTAGTAGTACTGATTTACCTCTTCATCAAAAAAAAATATACAGTCAATGCGACCTTCCTTGTTTTTCATAATTTCTTTTCTCGAGAACTGTACATTCGTTAACAACTACTTCTTAAATTTTGTTCATTTCAGGGGCTCCAGAAGTATTGACCTTTGTTTTGATTTTGTTTACATTAAGGTTTTGTATCTGGAAAAAAATGAGTTTAGCAACGTTTTCTTCAACAAGTATTTTGATGCAGAAATTGTTTTTCACCGCAAGAAATGAAGGTATCATCAGCGTTCTGCATTTTTTTAGAATTGACATCAGTAGAGTGTTTCACATATTTTACAAATATGTTGAAGAGCTCTGGGCACCGAACAGTACCTTGTGGTAGTCTATGGTACAGAAAACTTGAACACGTTTTTATGAATAATATGTGAGTTTAATTTTGCTTGCTCACTAAAACCTAAAAAAATTTCTTTTAAGTCGCAAAATTGAGATGCGGTATAAAAAAAAATTTTCATAGTCCCAAAAGTTTTCTGCTGACATCATATCTGACTTTTTCAGTGAATTATAAAAGAGCATCTGCCGTTGACACTTTTTTCTGTATCCAAACTGTGTTGGTACACGCATTTTTTTTTCTAAATAAGATTTTATTTGTTCCTGTAGAAGGATTTTGCAATTTTTGGCCGAACTTCAGTAAGCAAAATTGGTCGATAGTTTATCTGATGGATCTTCATGATCGTGTTTTTTTGAAAATTTTTATCACATGGGAACGTTTTAGGTCGCTAGAAAAAAATTGTTCGGTTAAGAATTGGTTAAACAAAAAACAGAGGTTTGGCTATGTGTTTTTTGGCATATCTCAAGGTGGAATGAGTGATAGACCCGAGGACTTTTTAAAAATTCAGGGTGTTTTGAATATCAAATATCTCCTTGGTTGTCGTATACCTGAATAAAAATGTTTATCTGATTATTGATTTTCATATTTCAACTGTTTTTTTGCTATTTCAGCCTAAATTATACTGAAACAGTAATTCAGTACACCTGAGAAAAGAAAAAGAAACACAAATATTGATCAATCACAAAATTTAACCAGCAAATCATCAGTTACGACATAATATCAATTGATTGTTAACTTATGAATTAAAAAGAAGTGCATGGGAACTCTCAATGGTGATAAAAAGTTACAAATTGACGAAAAGAACAAAAACTGAAAATTTTTGAAAACCAACAGAGTCATAAGATTATAGACTATTTGCTATAAACTGACTGCATCTAATAAAATCTTTTTGGTCCTCAATTAGAGTTTATGAGACCTCTCTGGTTGAGACGAAAAAGACAGGCGAAAAGAGCAAATTCAAAAAATAAATTGAGAGAGAAAGGTGTCGAAAACATTAAGAAACGAAATATTCAGTGAAAGGTTTTGTATTTTCGATTAGTTTTTAACATTAATGGGATAAGTATTTTTCTATCAATTTGATTTTAAAAATATAACTCAGCAATATGACAAAAAATCAGCAATTATAAACAAACATTTTAAAACCACGTAATTTTGAGAGAACCCGTAGTATCAACGCCATTAAATTCAATAGCTGTTAACTGAAGTCAAAAATGCACTAAGCTATGCCTCGATGGGAATACATTGATGGTTGTTGTCATTAATAAAACATTGCAATAAAACTTAAGGCAATGGAGACATCAACAAATACATGCAAAACAAAAAATTCACCAGAAAAGTGCACGAAGAAAGTGCCGAAGCCATTTGAACCATATTTTTTCCTGAAAACTTAAGCTATGATCCATTGAAAGTCTTCTCTAAACCAATGGGAACTATCAATAATAGGGTAGTTTGATTTCAAAGGAAACCAAAATGATGGCAAATATCCAGAAAATAAAAAAATTAAAGAAACTAGTGGCATGGAAGTCTACAGAAACTCGTGGCATCGTGAATTTTTTGTTTTCAATAATCAAAATTGACTTTTTTTAAGACCTGAGAACAAAACACTACAATAGGGTATGCAGATGAAGTAGAACAAAAGCATTCCGTAAAACATATCTAATTTTGTCTGGAAATCAGTTTTTCGTGGAATAAAGGACCTTTATAACAGTGGAAGTTTTTGTTAGTGCTTATTTACCTCTTCATTAAAATAAAACTTACAATCGATGCGATCTTCCTTGTTTTGCATATTTTTTTTTGAGAACTGTACATCCGTCAACAACTATTTCTTTAATTTTGTTCATTTCAGGGGCTCCAGAAGAATTGAGTTCGGTTTTGCTTTCTTTTACAATTAGGTTTTTTCTGAAAAAAATAGAGTTTAGCAATGTTTTCTTCAACATGTAATTTTTATGCAGAAATTGATTTTCCACCGCAAAAAATATCATCAGCGTACTGCATTTTCTCAGAGTTCACATCAGTTGAATGTTTCATATATTTTACAAATATTTTTAAGAGCTGTGGGCACCGAACAGTACCTTTCGGTAGTCTACGGTTAAGAGAACTTGACTTGAACACGTTTTTTTGAATAATATTGGAGTTTAATTTTGCTTTCTCACTAAAAGGTCAAAAAATCGTATTGTATCGAAGAATGGAATGCGGTATCAAACCAAGAGCTTTTCATATTCCGAAAATTTCTTTTTTGCTTATATCATATCTGAGATTTTCAGTGAATTATAAAAGAGCATCTGTTGTTGACACTTTTTTCTGTATACATTTTGTGTTGGTGCAAGCACAACATATTCTTCTCTAAATAAGATTTTATTTAATTTTGTAGAAGGATTTTGCAAATATTGGCCGAACATCATTACGTAAAATTGGTCGTTAAATTATCGGATGGATGTTCATGATTGTGTTTTGTTTGAAAATTGGCAACACATTGGCACGCTTTAGGTCGCTATGTGTTTTCTTGGTTTGGCTATGAGGTTTGGCTATGTGAATAACAAAAAATGTTACTGAGGTGCATTGTGATGTTACAGAATTGTCACTGTTCTTTTATGACAAAAGATTCGCCTGGCGCTGAAGATTATAGTTGAGAAGATCTTCAACGATCATTTCCATAGTTCAGAACCGTTCCAAAATTGTTTTTGAGTCTCGGTATTTTTTCTTTGTTTTTCTACTGTTTTTGATTTCGTTTATAAATTTCTATGTATTCCTTGCACTTCTTAAGTTTTGAAACTCGCCAAACAGAATTTTTTTATTCTCCTGCTTGAATACGTTTCTCTATTTATTCTTTGTTATCTAGGCAAACTTTTCTACTGTAGTCATTGAAATCCATTGTTGACGTGGCGTTAAATTTGTCCTGTCGTGGCGGATAAGGACTGTCGTTTGTGGTGCATGTTTTCAAATTACCCTTTCCAAGGACAAGAAAAATAAAGTTTTTCATACATAATTTAAGCATTTTCTGATGTGTAGAATTTTTGTTTCTAACATATAGGGAAAAACATCATTAGAGTACCTTGTTTTATGGTACACAATTTTTTTGTTAGCTTCTTTTTTTCTTAATTTTCTTAACGGTTTCTCCAATTGAAAAAAGTGTGGCTAAGTGGTCACTTTTGAGAATTGAATCTAGTGTTTGTGGACTCTTGATCTTTCGCAGATAACATAGACTTTTAGCGCTTTGTTCATTGGCGTTTCTCTTGTTGCAAAAATTGTATTCGAGTTCAATAAACCTTACGACATGATCAGAGTTTCCGGAAGATTTCATTCATTCCAGTTAAAGTTTTTGCTGTTGTATTCACATGGTAGGCAAATTTTTTTATTTGCAGTTACTGTTCTGTTGAAATCCAGGGGTAGCTCCTCCAAAAACTTAAATTATATAAATACTTTCAAAATACTTTCCGTCATCTAAATACGTTCAAAATGGTCATTTGACATTGTTTTTTCATTTCGTGCAATTGGTTGCATTTTTTGGAACGATCAAAAGTATACAACTATTTTTTTCTCTTGAAGATTAGTACTTCGATGGCAGCTGAATTCTTTATGTAATCTGAGTGTATCAACCAAAATGAGCTATCGTTACTTCATTTGCACCATTTCTCTTAGAATCCCAAATTACAATTGTCACCCAGAGCCGTCACAAAATTTTCCAGGAGCAATTTTTGTTCGAAGCATGTTTTGACAATTTTGATATAAAAACAAATCGAATGTTTGTTTAATTGTGTGTAATTGAGAGGTGGCCTTGGGTTTAATTCTACGTCCACTGAGAAAAAAAAATCTAATGATAAAAGAGGAGTAAAGAGTATTCATGATAAAGCCGGACAATTGATATTCTTTCTTGAATACGATCTTAAGACATATACAATGATAGTCCCTTAGGAGTAATTGGTATCACCTTACACATCTCACAATTATCCTTTTCACAATTAGATTTATCAATCAATTGACTTTGAAGAATAACTACAAATTGTGGAACATGACACTACAAGATCACGCAGGAAGTATTTTTTTTAGCTATGACCATCGTCTTGACATTTGCAGCTGTTTTGCAAATGGAACTAAATAATAGTTTTTAAGTTTTAAGGACCTATGCTCTAGTAGACTTCTGAATTGCGGCAAATCAACAGAAAGGCCAGAAAGGATTTTTTGTTTCATCGTGTTTTGCAGAGTAGAAGTGGAGTTATGGTGGTCCTTGATTTTTTAATGGGAGTGTTAATGCAAAAGTCAATTATGATCGTGTTAAAGTCAATAGGTTGAGCAGTAAGGTTGATCCGATAAAAAATATTTTCAGGAGCAATCTTTGTCTGAGGCACGCTTTGAAAGTTTTTATGTAAAAACATTACTCGATTGGTGTTTTTTATTATACCGGTTAATTGGGTTCAATTGAGAAGTTGTATTATTGATTTTAATTTTACATCACCTGACGAAAACAAAAGGTATCTAATGACAACAGAAGAGTAAAGAATATTCATTTGCAGGCAAGAAAATATGATCTTTTTTGAATACGCATTTAAGACGTATTCGATGATAATCCCTTAGGACTAATTGGTATCACCTTACAAAATTCACATTTATCCTACTCAGATTTATCTGCGACATTAAAACTTTGTCAATTTTTGTTTATTTTTCAATCAATTGACTACGCAGAGAAACTACAAATTGTAAAACATGACACTGAATAATCACGCAGAAATTATTCCTCCTTTAGCTGTGACCATCGTCTTGACATTTGTAGTTGGTTTTTGCAAGTTCAACTAACGAGTAGTTTTAAAGTTTTAAGGACTTGTGCTCTAGTAGACTTTTAAATTGCGGCGACGCAACAGATAGGATGTTTTTGTCTCATGGTGTTTTAAAGACTGAAAGAGGAGTTATGGTGGTCTTTGAATTTGGTAATAGGAGCGTAAATGCAAAAGTCAATTTCGATCGTTTTCAAGTCAATATGTTGAGCAGTAAAGGTTAAATTAGAAAGGCAGAAGGGACAACAACGTTGTCTTTAGTTGCTTAGTTTTTTGTTTTGATAAAATTTTTCGGCCAGATTTTTTTCAAAGCATGACAATCACTAATTTTCACAATAGTCAACAACGAACTCATTGAGTATTGATTAGCCATCGTGGTCTTTTTATCCAGCTAATTTTGTGCTCTTAATTTTGGATTCCAACCCAAAAAAATTGGATTGCATCGGTGCTCAGTCTATTACATATTTTTCATTTTTCTCGATGACTTTGAGTTTTAAAAATAGAATGAATAGATAAAACTTGTGGCCATAAAGTTGCAGTCGAGATCCTCAGCAACTTTTAGCAGTGTTTTAAGTGCTGTGATTTCTTAAGACGCTGGAAAAGCCGAAAATCAAGATGAGAAGCCCGCTTTTTTCAAGTTTTTGAGCTCTATATAGCAATGTGTTTTATTTTTTTCTTCAGTTTTAATCATTTTGTTAATTGTGTCATCAATTGGTATTGGTCACGCTGATAGGTGCTTTATACGACCAACCATTTCCTCGTGAATGTCAGTGAGACATAAAGAGTGATTATAGAAAAATGTCAAAAGAAGACATAAAGAGTGAATAGAATAATTTCGATTGAAAAATTATGCTCCTTTATGATGTTTCTTGCCATTTTCTGTTTTTTTTTAATTGCTCTGGAAAGAGAAGCGATTAATGTAAACGTGTGTTTAATATGTATGCAGATTTTATGTTTGGCTTTTTTGTCTTTTTCTTTAAAAATCATTGACTTCTCAAGTGACTTTTTCACTTACTTTTTCTTGACATTTGAGAATTTCAATTGCTTTCACTCCGAAATAAAATACGTTGCATTAACAAAACGGATTTTATAGCATTGATGACAAGGCCACGATAGCCAAGTGGGTAATGCCTCTGCCGAGGACACGGAATGGGACTGAGAAGGTCGGGATTCGCACCCAGCCTTAGTCTGATGTTCTAGCACCCATAAATAAAATTTATCTAGGCTACAGCTCCTAATTAAATTGCCCCGCCTTTCATTCGAGGTCAATCTTCCGACGTTAGTGCCCACGGTATTTTTGAAGAGCTTTAAGTTGTTTCAATGATAAACCTGGAGATGGCGCTTCGTGGCTTTATCCTTTCTAAATCCCTGGCGAGGCCATTTTTTTTTTAAAAATGGACTTCCTTTCAGCGTTCTGACTAGAACCAAAATCCCACAATTGTTTGAAATTATAAAGAAGTTGTGAATTTTGTGTTGGCATCGAAATTTTCCTTGCATTCAGGTAGCGGTTCTTGTTGGTTCATATATTTGATGTTTAAGTGATTTTTTTTGTTGGTGCTCGTTCTTTATGTCCTTGAAGAACTGACTGTTATTTTGTGTGTTACTGTTGGAATCATTATATACCGGGGACAAGAAACTTTCCGAAAATTTTGTCAAGATGTGCGCTGAAATTTTGTAAGAATTGCGCCAAAACTTTAGAAGGAGATGGGCCATCTGAGGCAATAAATCTGTTATAATTGCGAGAGTGCGATACAATTGTGTTAAAATTTTGTAAAAAACGCACGCGAAAAGATTGCTGAAATTTTTGCAAGAAATGTGCTGAAAATGCGTTAAAATGTTAATGTTTCTTTTGCATTTACAAAATTTCCGTAAATATCAGCGCTTAAAAAGCGCTAAAGTGACGCTGACATCTCGAGTTGGGTTGTTTTTGACTGCGACTTGCATAATATGCGATGCTTTCTCATATTCAGTTTTTTTACACGCCCCAAAAAAATTGTTTTATTTGTAACGTTCTGTCCCGGGCGGAGGATTTTCCCCGAAAATAACGGTGAAAAGAGTGTAAAGAGTGCAAAAAAAATTTCCCCCTCTTTTTCCATTTAATTAGCGGTGTAAGAGTGTAATTGTGAAAGTAAAATTTTGAATAATAAGTGTGTAATTTTCAATACTAATTACACTTTCAATTTTTTTACACTCTTCATAATACAACTTTAAATGATTATTACACTCTTAATGTTTTACCTTTAAATTTTTTTGCACTCTGCCACTCTCAATTACACACACAGAGAGACACACACATATACTTATACACACATACACACCCATTTACACACATATACACATATACACAGAAAACCAACACAAACAAACACACAAAAAAACACATACAAACACATACAAACGTGCATACTTACACTCACATACGCAAACACACTTGTAATCTTGTTTTCACTCAAATAAATAAACAACAAGGGTGGAAGAGTGTAAAAAATTGCACTCGAGGGGAAGTAAGAGTTTAAAAAGAAATGATACAAGAGATAACGGTGGAAAAAAGAATGTAATTTTTACCAATCCACCTTTAATTCTACTAATTACACTCTCTCAATAACAAGGGTGCAAGAGTGTAAAAAGAAATCATAAAGACCACAGCGGTGGAAAAATGAGTGTAATTTTTTATTAGTCCACTTCAAATTACACTTTCTCAATAAAAAGGGTGTAAGAGTGTAAAAATAATTGATTTTTTTTATAAAGGTGGAAAAAAGGGTGTAATCTTTTATCATTCCACCCTTAATTACACTCTTTTTAAGAGTGTAAAAAGAGTGGACAGAAGGGTATAATAACAATTTAATTTTTTGAATTTACACTCTTACACTGTTTTCCCGGATAAATAAGCGTGGAAAACGAATTACACCCTAATCCCCGCTAATTAGGGGTGAAATAGGGCTGAAACCTACCCCCGGTGTGCACTATTTGTGTCGAAGGCAAGCTTATTGATTAAAAACTTCATATCGCGTACACTTTTTAAGCACATGAGCAATTGCTTGTGTTTTTCGTCGATTTACGATTTTTTCGATCATACTTCATTTCCCTTTTTTGTTGAACGACTCGATTTCACAGACCCTTGGTCTTCGCGCTTCCTAGAGAATGAACAGAACGAATGATTACCCGTACTTAAAGTTTAGTGACAATCAGTACTGACTCAGAACAATTTCAGAGCATTTTCAGGTTTTAATACTTATTCAGAACGATTTCAGAACCAACTGTGTAGTGATTTCTGAATTTCTCTGAATCAGACCAAATTTCAGAGAAAATATTCTGTATTCTTCTGAATCACAAAATAATTCAGAATGAATCACTGAATTAGTTCTGAATCAGACAAATTCAGTGCAAAATGTGACCTGAATTGCACTCTGACTCATTACTGAATTCGACTTAGAGTTAGGTACGGGTATAAAACAACTTGACGAAACATTCGCTGGAATTGCACAAGAAATGTGCCTAGTGTGCGGATGGCTTTATGTAAGAAATGAGGTGAGAAAACGCCAATTCTCATCTCTCTCTGCGCATTTTATATAATTTCTTCAAAATTATACAAAAATGCGCTGAAATTATTCAAAAAATGCGCTTAAATTGAGCTGAAACCTCGAACTCGAGCTGTCGTGGTCCTTAGTTCCGCGGTAATTAATGAATGCATGGGATACATAATTTAATGGTACCACTGCGATATATAAAATTCAGAACTTCATATTTCTTAAGCAGAAATAGAGGAAGCAATCAACCACTTTCCACTCAGTATCAAGTGGTCTATTTTGGATTGGAATTGTGTTGTTTGTGATCATGTCAATAATCCGACGTCAACAAACCCACGCAGTCAAGTCTTCCGGGCTCCATTTAGCACTAGTGAGGAAGTCATTGTTCGGAGACTTTGTAACGAGGAACAACATTTACAATGAGCCCAAGTACTTGACCAGCAATGCCAGACCCAGTCAAACTCTTTAGTCTGATCACGTGAAGATGTACCTTTAGGTCATTAATGCAAACGCTCGAACGACTAAATCAACAGACTGGGGAATTTTTTGTAGAAAAAACCCGCATTTGATTCTCAGAACATTGCAGCCCTGAATCATGAATTCTGCCATTTTACTCTGAGCAGTACTATTATCACGACATACCTGAGACTTTTCGCGGTAGAATAGAGAGCAAAAGATCTCTGAATTTATTCTGATGCATAGTGAAAATGAAGCCGGACATAAAAGATTTCATTCTGATTATATTCTGCCATTATCATGTACAATCAATTTTAACGCTTTTTGAGCCTTCCGTTACCATGATTCAGTACCTCATCTTTGTTTTGCTATGACAAGTAATTTCATGAATTAGTACTGATATATAATGACATTAGGGTCCGGGTTTAAATTCAGCATTACAAAGAAGTAGCTCAATTGAGAGATTTTTGATTTTGATGAAACAATTTAATTTCGGCTTAAATTATCCTTTTCAACAGAATATAAGCGTTCTATATCAACAGAATATATAAGCATTTCAACAGATTATATAAGATATATATCTTTTTGCACCAAATTGATCTACTCCCAGCCTAAGGCGTGTGATCGACATCGTCCTAATCAGACCCTCCCAGAACGAAAGAACCCTTGATCAGACTCAAATGCACTCGACAGTTTTTATGCGCTGGAAGTGCGTTCAAATTCGTCTCTGTTCAAACTCATGCGCGCTCGACACTTTCTGTGCGCTCGAACGGATCTGCCTTCCTGATCAGACCCACTTGCGCTCAAATGTACTTCTGATCAGACAAAAAGTGAGATGCTGTGCCCTGTAATTTCAAGCGCAAAATGGTAAAGTGTGCGTTCGAAATGGTCTGATCTGGACATTTTCGAGCGTACACCTCAGCTTGCGTTGCTATGGCGTCGAGCAAATTTGAAGCCGGATAGCCGACCTCATAGATAAAGAACTTTGTCTTGATTTCTAAGGCATGCGTGATCTTGATTATCATTCCAATGATGCTATGAGTGCGTTCGACAGTGCAATTTGGGTCAATATCGCCAATAAATTTTGCGTGGTCTTTTAATAAAACCTAGATCTCGACTAGGGGAAGTTTTAGCAACAGCGTTGATCAATAAAAAACATTATAGAGAGTTCTTGATAGATTATAAAATATGTTAATTAGGGTACTCTTCTAATGATTTCCAATAAAACATTTGGCGAAATTTAATTGATCGGATCTCTAATTTCTCTTCTCAAAACTAAATAAACAATATATAACAGAAATTGTATTTCCAATAGCATAGCAACCGTTAGCTTCTCAAAGTCTATTACTGACGTATCTTGTTTACAATGTCTTTACAATTACGCTGTCTTTTTCAAAAAGCGGTGCACATTTTTTTGACCTATTAATGCCAAGGTGAAGTCACATTTAGACAATTGGCTTTAATCAATCACGGAAAAGAAAAGAAGTGAAATACTAATAGTTCCCGGGCGTAAAATCTTTTAAACTGGTTTAAAAGAGGAGTGAGAAACTGATGTTTGAACAAACGTTCCCTTTTTTCAAGATTTTTTTCAACGACACTAATTTCATTTTTTCTTAAAGGTATTGTTTCACGATTGCCCCAAATGCTCATGCTGCAATTAAAAATTTGCATAACCTTTCAATGGGCAGCTAAAAGTTTGTTTGAGATTGACGTCTTTCATTTGAATTTTTTTTTGAATTTCTTATTTCTTTCGAGACGACTTGAATCAGTTATTATAAACGTGTTCGTGCTTTTTTTGTTCATAATTTTTGCTTGACCGTTTTTTGATTTGGGAGGCCTTTTGCGTCTTTGACTTTTTCATTTTGTGTGATCTAATTTTCTCTTTCATTCACAAGTTCCACAGCTGACCTCAAGCGGCGGTAGTTCTCTTCTAAAAATCAATCGAAAAGTGCGCAGAAATTGATGTAACTTTTAAACCCTAAGTTTCTTTAGTGCTTATAGTAGTATATAATATTCTCTAGTTACGTCATTTGAGGACCCGTAATGAGCTTTGTTCCCTGCTCGACTGAAGCAGGCTACAATTGATTACAGCTCCCACTAATCGTCCAAGAGCAATTCCTCCGACTTTATTCGGTTTTGTTTTAGTTTCACACACATCAATTGTCGTGTTTTTGTCTTGTCTCATGGTATCAATAATGCAAATATCATTGAATTTCTGCTGGTGAAATTCCTCTGCTCGTTTAGCTTATAGCGTTTGTTTTTTAAATAACTTATAAGTTACCTGTTTTCATAAAGTACTCGGCGAATTATTAGTCGCTTAGCATCATTAGTTACAAGTCTCATCAGTTTTGTGAAGAAGAATACATTGCTTTCTTTTTCCGTTTCTGTAGAGTTTTGTTTTTATTTTCGGATTCTAACTTTTTTTTCAAAAAAAACATTCAGGTATGTTGGAGTTTGCCGGTTTTGTCATTAATGTTCGTGGTTTTGTTACAAGTTTTTTCATGATAGTTGTTTTAGGTTTTTGGATTTCTAATAGCTAATTTTTTCAAAATTGTTTTGTTTGCCATTTGTTTTATAACTTTTTCCTTTTCATCAAATTTGTTTTTTTGTGTGTTTCTCCGCTTTTGTTTCTCTTTGTATCAGGTTCATTTTACTTTCTACTGAAGATTTGTCGAAAACTTTTGGTATAGTCAGTTGATATCATTTATGACCTGGACAACATTTAATTTAAATTACTTATAATTAGTTTTTGATTTTTCCCTTATTTGTTGTTCGTTTGATTTGGTTCCAAGCCCCGCAGAATACAGATGTCCTTCTTCTGCTGGAAAATTTGACCTTCAATTGCAATTCATTTTAGCCAAATTTTTAACTAGATTTCAAAACAAATTACTTTGTGGTTTTTGATAATTTCTGAGAAATTTTGAATCTTGTTATCAGTTGTTGTAACGTTTTTCAGTTTGTTTCTGTTTAAAGAAAGGATGTTGCATAAATTTTCAACGCTGAATATTATTAGCTCTTAAATAACTATAATATATCAGCACAACGTTTCAATAACTCCGATGCGGGTCCTCAAAGTCCTCAAAGTCATAATAAGTTACTACTAATAAGTTACTACTCAAAGTCATAATAAGTTACTACTATTTTTATTGTTACGCTTCAAATTTTTGTTCAACTGTTTTCTGTTCAACAGTGTAATTTGTAATTGAGTTGAATTCCACTCAGGTCTGTAAATGAACAGACACTTTTATTAGGACACTTTTGCGAACACGGGATACGATACTCCCTTCCATTTTGCCAGTTTCTGCTAAAGTAGCTATTTTCCGCAATACTGTTCCACTTTCAATGTATTAACATAGTAAAAACGAACACGAGATACACGCATTGGGCATATCTGCCCATGACATTTTCGGTATACCTCTGCATCGTAATGACCACATGAATTTTTTGCCACACGTACGTCGTAAAGCAATATTTAATATTTAGATTAACCCAAAACAGGGAGAATATTTACGTAGAAAATGTACATATTGTCTAGTAAATTTACTGAGTTTGTCGCTATTTTACACGACGTTTTAAGATTACGGTTATAAGCGCGTGGACCGTCTGTTAATTTGTGACAGAAAACAAATGCAGTTCGAATTTGCCTAAAGTGTTGTTATTTCAGTAAAATTGTTCTCGATGCCCATTTTTGCGCAAGCGTGCGTAGACCACAATGACAAGATTTGTGCACGCTAGTAGTCACACTTGTCCATGCGTCCACATAATGCTTCCAAACATTGTATAAAAACTAAAATTTGGGAACAGAGTTCTTTTTATAAAATACTTTTCCCAATTTCTGTAACCTGCAATTTTTTCTCTTCTTTTGTAACAAAAACCTTGCTATTATGTGTGAGAATAACGTTGCTTTCGTTTATTTTTTTAAAAATCAATTTGAAAAAAATTCCAACTTTGACAACCTTACCCAGCAATTTCAAAAGTTAATTCTTACTCGGAGGAGTTGCAAAAATATCAGAGAAAATTGAGTCTTAATATTAATGTAGGGGATTTTAATTTTGTCTATATAGCAACAAAACTTTTTTTAAAATATAAAAAATCCCGAATGAAACCTTGTGGAGTAATTTTTATTTCAATATTCTGTTATTACTTCCGAAAACCATTGCAGCTAGTTTTAATTTTTTTGCGGTATGATTAGCTATTAAATGAAACGAAAAATAAGAGATTTATTAAGACTCTCTTTTGTTTGATGAAGATTTCAATAAATGATGTTTAAGGGCCAGACAACCCAGGTTGAGGTCCCAGACGGAAAGTCGGTATGTCGATACCGTCACAGACGGAAAGTCGGTATGTCCAGACCGTCTCAGACGGAAAGTGCCTATATCCAAACATTCATGCGTTCACCAGACTAATCGTGCGTTCATGATCAGACTTTCGTGCGTTCACCAGACTTTCGTGCATTCACCAGACTTTCGTGCGTTCATGATCAGACTTTCGTGCGTTCACCAGACCTTTCGTTTACGTCTGAAAAAAGAATGAAGACCACCAGGACTCAAAATTCATTTATGTTTTTGGAAACATCTTATTTCCAGTCAATTCAAGCGTTCTATGAATTTTATCCGTTGACAAAATCACTTCTTCAATTCCAATACTGAAATAAATCGGACCATCAATTGTTCACAGTTTGAAAAAACTACAGAGAAAACATATATAGTCAAAACCAAATAGTTTCAATTAATCAAATAATTTCAAAGTAATGAAGGCCACAAACTAAGAATGTAACTGTTATTTACTTTCATTTAAATACAATTAGACAATTAGCCAGAATTAATTATATTGGGACTCAGTAACAATAGAACACAGCACAAAATAACTAATAGTGAAAATTAATTTAAAGAAAAATTTTATTGGAAACACGGTCAACAGAATCAGTAGTTGCTACTGCTCAAATTGAAGAACGGCGTCTACTGGAATTTAAGACACGGGCATTAACTTTTGTATGCTTCGCTAGAAAAGTACGAGAAAACCAAAGTAGGCGTCAAAATGCCGCAAACAGTTCATACCAGAAAAAGTTTTCAATACCAAAAATTTGGGTCAAAATCCAAACTTGTTCAATTTATTATAAAAAAAAAAACAAGATGAAAAAACAAGTGGCTTAGATTTGGGGTCAGGGTTACCATATCATGTAATTATTAAAAATGTCAAAAATCAACAAAAATTAAAAAAAAAACTCCAAAAATATAAACAAAATTGGTGTGAAAACTGAAATTTTCACAATAAAAACCTCTATAACTCTAGAAAAAACATCTTTTAATTTCTCACTCTTTTTACTGGATGAGCTTCCTAGTGATACCACTCATAAATCTCTACAATTTGGGATAAGTTCAAGTTTTTACTGGATGAAAAACGCCGAAAACTTTCATTTTGGAAACAAAATTCATATGCCATTCCGTGTTGAATGAACACATCAAGATTTTATAATAGATTTAGTAGTTCAAATTTTTTGAACAACACTGATAGACTTTATAAAAAGTACACAAGTATATACAAAACAGGTGTTCTTCATTAACTACAACAGATAAAATAATTTATAACGTATAGTTGTAATTGTAAATAAAAGAATGAAAACTACAACAGATAAAACAACAGACAATAAATCAGATCTATTGCAAATTTGAATTTGATGTACAAGCAACTTCTATCAAGTAACGAAATGATTTTTCAAACAGCAAAAATGTGGTCTGGAAATCAACATTTAGCCCCTTTGCAAACCAAAGTTCAAAGAACCATAAATCTCATATAAGCATACACGACTGTAATGTGTAACGATTGGTCTGCAGAAGGCGTTAAAATTGCAGATGGTGATCGGAACATTATTGGAAGAGATCGCTTTGCTCAGCTTGACGTATCTTTAAATCAGTCAAAACAAGTAAACTCTTTTGATTAAATTCAATATCCAACAAAAGCAAAGATAGCCCACGATTTTTCATACCAGTAGTATAGTAAGTTGCCTAGTGCTTGTAGGGGGGGGGGGGGGGGGGGGGGGGTCCGGACCCCCCCCTACAAGAAATTTTATCTCTGAAAAAGTGAAATCTTGTAATTTTTCAGAGTGTAAGGCAAATTACTATACTTTTTACTTTTCAGCTATTTCCATTTCATTTTGAAGGTTCATGTAAATTGAAACTTGGGAATTGGGTTTTGGTGGTTTTGAATTCATGTTTTGTGCGCGATTGAGAAAAATTTTCAAAAATTTTTTCGAAAATGTTTCAGTTTTTCAAAGTCCTAAAATTGTCTGAAATTGATTTTGCGCTATGAAAGAGCACTCAAAAGTGATTTTTTGTTGACTTCACTTTTTTTCACCTATGAAGTATGGGGGTCAAAACATAAAAAATTCGAATTTTTTGAAAAAAATTTTAAAAATTTTTTGGAGTCCTAAAATGGTCTGAAATGGATTTTGCGCTATGAAAGAGCACTCAAAAGTGATTTTTTGTTGACTTCACTTTTTTCACCTAAGTAGTATAGGGGTCGAAACATATAAAAATTTCGAATTTTTTGAAAAAAATTTTCAAAATTTTTGGGAGTCCTAAAATGGTCTGAAATGGATTTTGCGCTAAGAAAGGGCACTCAAAAATGGTTTTTTGTTGACTTTTATTTTCTTTGAATTAGTCTACATAAAAATAGAAGTCAAAAACTTTCTAAAAAACAATTTTGTTAAATTGATTTTTTTCTTATATGAAAAAGCAACGAACTTAAGTTCATTATTTCATTTTATCATTTGCAAATCAGCATGACAACAATTGCAACGGTAGATTTGAAAAATATTCATGAAATTTATGATCAAATAAAACTAGACTATCCGGAATACAGTGAGCGGTTTGTATATTTTTTGGCAGCATGTCTTTATTTGGACCCAGACATCAACCTTGAAATTGTTCTCAAGTTGAGACCATATGGTGGTCTTATAGGTATAGACAACTCTTCACTAGACAAATACCTTAAGTCATATAATTTCCTTCGATTACATGCAATACTTCATGACGCCTCGGGTTTTATTGCAGAGCACAGTCAGAAAGGTCCTGGTTATTCTTACGTTTTACCGTGTCCAATCACAAACGCCTACATTGGTCACATGACTGGATTAATGTTTTGCCTCTTCGTGAAAACATTTAAACGAAACCTATTTAGTTTGCTGGAATGTTAAAGCCAGAAGTTGTTGTCTTAGATTTTGAAGGTTTTCGTCATAAGAAATCGGGTTTTATAATTAAGGAGTTATCGATTTGCTCAAACAACTACACAGACACAATCTTGTTCTTTCCACCAGTTTCTTATCCGCTAGTGAGAGAAAATCTCATCAGTGGGTTAGTAGGTTCTTACACGGTTTGTCGTGGAATAGTGGCAATTATCCTTACTGGTTTATATCTCAAATTTTTATTGCAATTAAACTTCGATTTCCTTCAGGAAAGTTTTATGCTAAAGGGAAAGAGAAAACTGAATCACTGCAAACACTTCTACCTTTAGGAAATTAATACCCCAATTAAACATTTTACTTGTGCTCTACACTCTCTTTACTTGCCTGAGAAACAAAAAAAAAGACATTGCGCTAAAAGAAAAGCACAGTTGTATTTCTATTGGCTAACATTCGCAGCCAATGAGCCGTCGAGTGGAGAAGGTAGCTCCTTCAGTTCTTCAAGTGAATTTATCTCCAAGTTTGACAGTATGCATTTGCATAACAAATGATAATCAAATAAATCTATCTTTGGTCAGAGAAGATAAAGTAGAATTACGTGGGCAATCCATTCTGAGGAAACAACAGATTATTTGCAACTTATCGGAGATTGAGACACTCAAGAAATATCTTTCACTGCTTGAATACTTTCAAATGTACCATGACTTTACAAGAGAAAATGAAAAGACTGAAACTAACCCCTTTACCTATGCACAAGTCGCCAACCCCAGTTCAAGTGAGCCTGGACGACGAAAGTCTCCCTGATGAAATCAAGCAGGTAGTCAGCAAAGGAAACGTGGAGTCAATTGTCTACTACGCAAAGGATTGTGGCATGCAATCGAACTACAAATTGACTTAAAAGAAAGAAGACAAAGACTCTAGATATACTACATATGAATTTTTTATGGTTGAGAGAGTTACTAACAAAATAATGAGCTAACACAAAAAAACTGATGTTTTAATTCATTTTTGATCAAAACGTCTTTTAAAATGAGTGATAAAGAAGATCAGATAGATTCCCCTGCTGGAATAGGTTTGAATGATTTAGTTTTCAATGAAGAGAATCAAGAGAGACGCTCATGGAAATTTTGTAACTCTAGACTACCACGATCAGAAAAAGTGTATTTTACTCAAATCGTAATAATACTGTTTCTTATTGGTGTGTCCTTGATCAAGCTTGTGTTTTTCCATCTTGATTGTGAAGAGTCAACATTTTGGTTTTCATTGCTTTCATGCACAGTTGGCTACGCGCTTCCAAATCCGAAGCTATGAACAAGATAATTTCAACAAGCGATAGATTATTCATGGCTGTTTGTGGGCCATCATGCTGTGGTAAAACTGAGCTTATATTCCAAATGCTACTGAGAAACACTTTTTACCCAGAATTTAAATCTATTTACTACTTCTATCAACATGAGCAACCAAAGTTCAGCTCTATAGAGCGTAACTTGAACATTTTTTTCACAAAGTTTTCTGGATTTGAGTTCATTTCACAGCTGGAAAACTGTCTGCTTGTTTTTGACGATTCTTGCGAGGAAATTTTCAATGACAAAGAGTTTTCTAAACTCGCAACTGCTGGACGTCATAGAAATATTAGCGTCATTTACGTTAAACATAAGTTATTCCAACAGAGTAAATGGTCAAGAACAATTGATCTCAACACAACCCACATCATTTTGTTCAAATCACCTAGAGACATACAGCAGATCACCTATATTGGCAAACAGTTAAACAACACAAGTTTTTTAAAAGAAAGCTACGAGTTAGCAACAAAATTACCCTTTGGACACTTACTCATCGACTCGGATCCAAAAACTTCAGACTCCTTGCGTTATTGTTCAAATATTGTACAACCAGGTCCAACCATTTTTTATCTACCTTCCTCCAAAGCGGTCATCGCTAATTTAGCAGATGAGAGAGAAAGAGTTATGTATGCTAAAGCAAATGCTGGAGCTGTCTGATAGTAATTTCAGAAAGTTCCTCAAAGAAGCACCAAATAGTTTTTGTAAATTTTCTGTGCGAGTGTTTGCTCAATGTAATCAATGGCAATGTTCCAGTCAACAAACAGTTACTAAAAAATCAAGAGGACTCATTTCAGCAGTTATTATCAAAGGAAACAAGTCTGAAGAGAAAGCGATTTATTTTGACGAAAAAATCACAACTTATCAAGGCAATAGCATTCTCGTGCTATCTTTACTTAAAAGTCAAATAATGCATACAGAAGAATTTGTTTTGATCCCCAAGAGGATGTTCATATCAAAAAATCCAACCAAGGAAGAAATTTTTGATAATCCAATATATCAACAAAAAGCCACTCAGTTATCGCTACTACAAAGATCTAATCCTACAAAGATCTAATCACTGCTCTGCAGAAATTTTGAGCAGAGCAGTGGAAAAAAAGATGCTGACAGAAGCACTGATAGACGTATCATAAGAACAAAGAGTACCGGTCATGGAACAAGTGATCCAGATGACGTAAAATCAGAATTATTTGTGAGTGATGACAGTGAAATCGAACCTGTAGTGAAAAAACGGAAGGATTCAGCGTTTGACTCAATAATGCTAGAACTAAAATTAATGGATGAAAATAAAACAAAAAGAGCTGCTATTATCCTGAAAAAAATTTTTGATTCCAATACTGTTTCTATTAGTGAAGAGAATAATGTTCTCCATATTGAAGATGAACCTCAAGGAGTGAAGGTGACAAATTTCTTGTACAATTTACAACAACCTACCAAAAAAATTGACGTGCAAAAGTATTCCACAATATTGAGTGAACTTGATATAGCAGCTCACTTGGTTTACAACACACATGCAAAAAAATTTCTCGATGAGTTTTACAGCGAAGAAGAGGAAGAACAACCGATTCGAAAACAAAAGAAACAGCAACAAAAACAACCAAGAGGAAGATCTGAGACAAAAGAAAAAAGTGCAAAGCCAAAAGTCGACGAGAGCAAAAAGATGACAGACGAAGACACGAGTAGAAAAGACTGGGCTTTCTATAGTTGATGTGAAGAAACTTGATAGCCTTTATTTAAAAGGACCTGCGTCATTTGGAAACGCAAAACAACTGCAAAATTTGAGTAAATTATCAATGAAAAAAGTAAAAATGTATCTGGAAACGAAACCATCCTTCACCAAATATCGTTCACGTCGCCTCAGATTTCCAAGGCTTAAAGTAATTGTTAACGACCTAAATGAGATCTGGTCCGTAGATCTAGCATTTGTTGATAAACTTGCAAAGTACAACAGTGGTGTAAAATACCTTCTTGTTGCAGTTGACTGTCTGTCAAGATATCTCAGAATTGAACCACTAAAAACAAAATATGCTACAGAAACTGCAGAGGCTTTCAAAAAGATGATCAAACATAAGTAACCTAAAAAAGTTTGGGTCGATGATGGTACAGAGTTCCTCGGTGCTTTCAAAGCCCTCTGCAATAAACGCGGAATTCATTTATACAGTACGTTCAGTGAGAAAAAGTCTGCTTTTGCTGAAAGAAATATACGTTCCCGCTAAAATATAATATACAGATACTTAGAAGAAAAGTGGACCTATTCATATCTAGATGAACTGGATTCATTTGTTAAAACTATCAATTATAGAGTTAATCGAACAATCAATCTTGCTCCAAACAAGGTCACGAAAAAAGACGTTCCGCGACTGGTATCGTTGATTGCGAATACAACATATTCTCAAAAACCAAAATTCTTTGTCGGTGATCTTGTACGAATACTGAAAAAAGAGGAGACGTTTGGAAAGGGCTACAAACAGTCATTTACAGACGAGGTTTTTGAAATTTCGTCTATCCCAACATTGAACCCTCCAACGTATTCTCTTATCGATACCGATAAGGAAATTATTCAGGGAAAATTCTATCAACCCGAACTCCAATTAGTGCGAGAGTCGCCTGTGCAAAATGGCAAGTAACCGTTTTGAAGATGAATTTACGGTACATGTTATCTCCTCCGCTTCGATGGAGATCTTCGATCAAAACACATTGGCTTCATTCAGGAATTTTTTCAATGATGAAATACAACTGTCGGGAGACTGGCGAGTAGCTTTGAGTGAAATTATTTTTCCAACAAAAATAGAGCACATCACAAACGGAGTCCTAATTTCTTACAGTTTAAGTGGTTTAGAAGATCACCAACGGAATACCTCTGGAGCTAATGTCATATCACGTCCATACAACGGTGAGCAATTAGCTTTCATGCCAGGAACTTTTGATACTGTGCCACAGTTGCTAGCTACCATTAAAAGAACTGTTGGTTCACCAAATTTTTCTTTCAGAGAATTTAAAAGTTCCGGTAAATTTGAAATTGTCTTTGGAAAATACGAGGGAATTACGTTTCCAAGCGATGAAATTCCTAGCATTATTGGTTTCAAGGGCACTCCTGATGGACGAGGAACACACATTGGTTATAAAATGGACACAATTGCAAATAAACTGATGAAAAAAGATGATACTAAGGCTTTTATGGGTGACTTTCCAGCTGATCTGTGCGCCGGGAAACATTTGATATTCATTTATACAAACATTATTGAGTATCAATACGTGGGCGATGCGAAGGCACCTTTATTACGAGTCATTGATTCAAAACAACGATTGAAAAACGGTAGCGTCTGCGAGCTTGAACCAACACACAGAATATTTTTTTCGAATTTGGACTACAAAAAACTTCTTTCAAATACAATTCAGTCAATTTCTATAGAACTACGCACCGAAACAGATCAATTAGTCCCTTTTTCAGGAACCGGAAAAGTCATTTGACGTTACAGTTTAAAAAATTTGGTGAGTAAAAGCAATGGATTCATACTACACCAATCAAGCATCTGCATTGCCTTATTTTTCTGGGCACTATAGGCAAAGAGGTAGCGGCTTCGGAGCTTTAGCAAGTGGTATCGGAAGAATCGCTCTACCTATTGCCAGAAAATTTATTTTACCAGCAGCAAAGCGAGTTGGAAAAGAACTTCTGTTACAGAGCGTACCAGAGTTAATGGACGTTGTCAGTAAAAAAAATCTCCAAAACAAGCGCTGAAAAACACGATATCAAAAACAGTCAAAAAGCAAACAGGAGGCTCATTGGCACTGCGAATGAGACAAAGACGAATGAATCGTAGACGATCTAAACTTTCAGGTTCAAAAGCGAGAAACGGTAGCAAAAAAAGAAAGGTAGTCATTTCAAAATACAAACAGCCAAAGAGAAGTCGGTCGGATTTCTTTGCCAAAGTTAAAGATGATCGGTAATATGTTACCAACAGAGGCAACACATAGTTCCTTGGATTTATTCGAAAAACCAGCGCTTCTTGTAACTTTTGATGGGAGCTTTTGTCAAAAAGTAGGACCAGTTTACAGTCCTAACGGACCCATGCTTGAGTTTGAGGTTGCCGGAGACAGAAATAATTTTATTGATCTGCAAAAAATTTTCCTGGAAATCAAATGCAAGATAGTTCAGGCTTCTGAAGCTGATTTAAAATATGATGCTGGAGCTGCAGCAGATGTAACCAAAACAGACGCTCCTTACTTTTGTAATAATGTTTTACATTCACTCTTTTCTGACTGTACAGTATCTGCCAACGGACTAAAAATTTCAAAAGCAAATGGAAATTATGCTCACAAAAGTTTCATTGAAACCGAATTTTCTCACAACAAAGACGCAAAGGCTACTTGGTTGGCTTGCCAAGGTTATTCGTACGAGGATAATCCTGGAACGATAGCAACAGCTGAAGTTAACAGACGAAAAGCGTTGGTTAGACAATCTGCTGAATGTACTTTTTATGGAAAAGTGGCAGTAGATTTTTTTACATGTGATCGACATCTTTTGAGTGGAGTCACATTGCGAATTTCCTTTCGAAGATCTATTGATGATTTTGTTGTAATATCCGACGATGCTGGAAAATCATACAAAGTGAAAATTATAGAAGCTAATTTGTATGTGAGAAAAATGACATTGAACGACGACGTCGTTTCTGCCATTGAAAAAACTTTACTAACAAGCCCAGCGTCCTATCTTTACTTGGAGGCTATAACAAAAACATTTCTGGCTTCTACTGGTTTGCAAAGTTGAAAACAGGAAGATGTTTTTAGCAGGGAGCCTATTCGACGTCTTGCCATTTGTCTTAACACAAATGAAGCTTTCTTAGGAAGCAAACAACTCAATCCATTTCACTTTCGTAAGTTTAATCTGGAGCAGATATGTATTTATCGAAATGGACTCCCCGTTGCAGACAGCTCCATAGATACAGCTGACGTAAAACGCTTGTACTTCAACACAATGTCAGATTTAGCCTATATTGACAATGGACATGGAATAAGTTTGTCTGAATACCCTAACCATTTTATTATGGTGTTTGATCTCACCAGCACTCAGCAGGCGTCACATGATTTTATTCACCCTGAACTTACCAATAGTTCAATTTCAATTGAACTTAAGTTTTCAGCCGCGTTGCCCAGTAATATTGAAATTTTCATAATTGGGGAAAAAGCAAGTACAATTTTTATCGACTCTGCACGAAGAGTTTCGAAAAATCATATTCTTACAAATTGATGGATGAAGATGAAATAAACAACCTCGTTCAAGGATGTAAACGTTTGAAGTACAAATTTCATGGTGTGTTTGCAGCTGACAATTTTCCGCTGCACTTATCTCAGAACAGTTTCATTATTGTGAATGTGTCAACTTCTCAATCAATTGAAACACATTGGATACTTATTTGTCGAAGGAACGGAGATTATATTTTTGCGGATCCCGTGGGACAAAATCTAACTTCATATAAACATTTGCACAATAGACTTGTTTCCTCTGCTGGTAATATACAAACTGTATATGAATTGCTAAGAAACCAGCCAATTCAATACCGAACTCAATATTGTGTGGCTTATTTTGTATTTATATTGCTCATTATCTTTTTGGTGGAAAAGAAATTTTAAAAATGAGTGATGTTGAATTGATACGTTTTGCGCTTCATATGATGTTCTAACACTACTAACATGATTTGATGAAATAAATTTTTTTTTCAAAACTTTATTTTTTCTTCAAAAACTAAGCGTACACACAAAACATCATTGTCTAACCTTCCATAGCCACTCATAAAAATATCCATTATATGACAAAAAGCACCAGAATGAGGACCATACAAAATGTTTTCAAATCTCTTTAGAGTTTCAGTTGTTATCCGGTCAGTTTGTAATTGTTGATTCAATGTTTTCTTAGGATTATCCAGAGATTTGTAACCAACTATTCCACTTGGGCGGTAATTTTTGCTCAAGGCACTGCTCAAATTTGGTAAGCGCTTCTGAATGCTGGTTGCTTCTCCTTTTGTCGGCGGCGCTGAACCATTGTATTCCACAGCTAGTTTGAGTTTTGCGAAAATCTCTCCAGTTGTCTCCACTGTGGCTCCGTTTGAAAAAAAAGTTTTGAAGGTTGTGTACAAGCAAGGAACTGCATAAAGCTTATTTCGTTTTAATATTTCAGTAGAAACGTCAGACACATCAAACAACACATGATAATGGTTAGAGGGTAACAATTCACAATAGCCGTTTTCAAAATGCATGCAAACAGCGTAATTGTGGGCAAACATTGAAGATGGTTTTTCTTCTGAAACGAAAAACCTAAAGTTTTTTTGAAATTGTTTAAAGTAAGCAGGTGAGCGCTCGTACATAGCTTCCACCATTTTCTTTACAATTTACTCTTGATCAGATAATTCGTGTTCGTCGTCTTTTTGCTTTAACTTTGGTCGTTTTGCGGGGGTTGGTTTAGTTGTTGAATCAATGTCATTTGAGTTTTGAGCAGCCGCTCGAATTTTTGGAGTTTTCTTTGACAACTTTTCAAACTCTTCCAAAGTCAGGGTTATTCTTTGTTGAAATTCATAGTCATGTTCACCCTTTTTGAATAATGTTAGAAAGATATAAGTTCCTGTTCTTTCATATGTTTTGAGCGTGACTCGAATCAAGCGTTTTTCATTCTTAGAAACGTCAAAATGAGCGTCTCCAAACTCGGCGTCTTTTTCAGCTGTAAATGGCATTCTGATTTTGTTGAAATTTGTTCAACTGTTCTTCTTCGGGAAATAGTGTATAATGTCTCCCCTGGTGAAAGTAAAACTCAACAATTTTTACATGGTGCTAAAAATAGAATGGTTCAACTGATAAGAGTTTTGTAAAGGGTGAGTATTAAGGAGAATAATTGTTTCATGGTACTGATTAGCGTTTTAGAACCACATGTGCTCTTTCACACACATTGTACGTAGAGCAGTCCGCTTAAGGTCATAAAACAGGGTCAGACGGATTACATGTATGTTCATTTCACCATTCAGCGCTAATGTTTAATGAAAGACACTTGTAACCTTAGGTTTTGAACAGTAAACCTTGGAGCAAAACTCTTATTTAATAGCTCTAACTACAATAATTTCATGTGTTTACTTTATTATCAGTCATAAAACCCATGCCAAGACCACCACGACTAAGACAAATAAAACTTCTGTAGTTTTATGTTTTTCCAGTTTACCTACTAAGTTAATCACATGAGTACAAACTTCCAACTCTTTAAGTTGTGAACCGAATTCTGGTAACCCACTCATTCACTTTTTTACTTGCGATTGAATAACAGCAAATCAACTGCTCCATTTATTTGTTGAATTCTTTGAATTGTTTGTTTCAATTTCTGATTTTCCCAAAAAAACAAAATTCACCAAAACTGAATATCTAGAAATGTCTTATTATATTCTGTGTGAAAGCGAAGGCTCCTGGGAACGGACAATTGCGTATCAAACTTTTTACGAAAATTTTATTGTCCTCATACAACAGAAGAAATTCAATGAGAAGGATGTTTGGAATACCCAACAACATTGCATGATTCCAAAAATCTTTCTAAACTTTCTATCGCAACTTCCTGATAAACCGTCATCAGACTCGATCGAAGGATCGTACATCACGTCAGGTGGTATTATTCCTCCCTCGAAGCTGGAGGATCCTCTTGTGGCTTACGATATAGTTAATTTACCTGCTCCGGTCAAAAAAATTTTGTGCAAATACGACTGTGATACAGTTCCATTCTTTGAGAACCAACTAGGTGTTACCCAAGCTTGCGATGATCTTGCTGACTTATGGGGACTACCTCGATCACCTGAGTCGCCCTCAGCACCAACACCAGCAGTTACTCCAGCGATTGATCCGAGTCCAGCTGTATCCCCAGCAACCAGCCCATCTCTCTTTGAAAATATGAAAAATTGCCTTAGCAGCTCTCAAGAAAATTTCAGTGGTCTCTGGAGCAACCTGTCAGGTACTAACTTTGAAACTCCAATAAAAACTGAACACAACCAAGAAAATCAGGGTACAGCCAGCACTATTGAAATTACACCGGTGAACACAGAGAACCCGGAGACCATCAATGCTCCAAAGAAAAGAAAATCATCGACCTGTGTGAGAGAGCTGTTTGAAAACTCAGACTAACAGAAAACTTTCTTAAAACTGGAACAATTTCAGTTAACACAGTTATCTCATACTCTTTGGCAAAAACATTAGAAAGTTATGTACAACACTGTATGCACTACTGGATTTTGTGGGTCAAAAAATTTGATTTTTATACAAAGTGAAAAGCAATAATTCCACATGTGAGCGGGTAATTGTTTTTTTAATATTGGAAGTATTTCATAAAGAATTTGTCAGTATATTGAAACTAAAAGGTTCAGTAGTTTCCAAATCTAATGTGTGTTGTGTTGAAGTTTCCCAAAAACTGATTTACTTGATCTCAGATAAATTTAAATTTCTTGTTTTTGGTTTTATAACAACAGAGTTTTAACCAAATTTGGCTGAATGCAAGAAATCCTTAAATCTTCAAAACAGAAAACTTAAACGTACAGGTTATGAAATAAAGTAGAATTGTTTATAATTAGAGTCAATCGGCTCACTGTGAGCGAGGTTCAAACAAACCATTTTAATATAAAAAATTTGAAGAAAGAAGAATGAACAACTATAAATTTTCATTATTTTGGAAAAAAATATCAAAAACCACAGAAAAATATGTAAGTTATTCCATTTTTGAAATACCAATTAATCCTCGCTTAACGCCTTCTACTAAAACACTTTGATTTCAATCAAATGACTCACTACAGACCAACTAATATTATAATAATTTTTGGGGAAATTTTAGTATTTTCGAACATTTTTTTCTGAAAAAAAGTCAATTTTTCGCATATTTATGGTAAAATCTCAAAAACTTGATTAACGATTTTGGAAATTTTCTCTGAGCGCTCATGACATTGTGTTGGAAGTCGATTGGAAGCAATTATTTGTTCCTAAGAAAAATTTTTTTCATAACAGATCATCAGCTGATTCTAGATTTTTAATGAAAAAATCAATTTTTTTGGCAAATTTTTGGTAAAATCTCAAAAACTTGATTAACGATTTTGGAAATTTTCTCTGAGCGCTCATGACATTGTGTTGGAAGTCGATTGGAAGCAATTATTTGTTCCTAAGAAAAATTTTTTTCATAACAGATCATCAGCTGATTCTAGATTTTTAATGAAAAAATCAATTTTTTTGGCAAATTTTTGGTAAAATCTCAAAAACTTGATTAACGATTTTGGAAATTTTCTCTGAGCGCTCATGACATTGTGTTGGAAGTCGATTGGAAGCAATTATTTGTTCCTAAGAAAAATTTTTTTCATGCAGATCATCAGCTGATTGTAGATTTTTAATGAAAAAATCAATTTTTTTGGCAAATTTTTGGTAAAATCTCAAAAACTTGATTAACGCTTTTGGAAATTTTCTCTGAGCGCTCATGACATTGTGTTGGAAGTCGATTGGAAGCAATTATTTGTTCCTAAGAAAAAATTTTTTCATAACAGACCATCAGCTGATTGTAGATTTTTTATGAAAAAAATCAATTTTTTGGCAAATTTTTTGTAAAATCTCAAAACCTTGATTAACGATTTTGGAAATTTTCTCTGAGCGCTCATGACATTGTGTTGGAAGTCGATTGGAAGCAATTATTTGTTCCTTTGAAAAAATTTTTTCATAACAGATCATCAGCTGAAAATTGTTTTAACTTTTTTCGTTGTATACAATTCATTGAAGACAAATCAACTCATTTGGAAACTTTGTTGACCAATTGGGTTCCCCCCTAATAAGATACGGTTCATAATTTGTTCTTGATCACACCTTCTTTAATACTGGGGCAAATTTTGATAATCTTGTCAAGTAGCGCAGAGTTTTATTCAATATTTGGAATATAAAACACTATCAAACTGGGAAATAAACAAATTGTTCATTGCAAAGTGGGCGTTGGAGAGGTCAGGCACAATTTCAATTGTATACTTGATCAATAGGAGTGTTCAAAGTGTTTGGGAATTATACATAGTTTGAATATTCAATAAAACATACAGAAATTCAACTTTGGTTAAATGCTTAGGGAAACTAAACTATAAAATTGCTCAAGTTTATCATGTTTTGCGCCAACCCATACTTATAACTGAACCAGATAAGATATATAAGAATCTGATTTCAATGTTTGATACCGAAATGCAATAAAACGAAATTCACTGGCACAATTTTGAGCTAATGTATTAGTAATTTCACTATTATTGACTTTTCAACGGAAGATAATGTTTGACATTTGATCTGTTTAGGCGTTACTGGGAGCAGCGTGTAAATTTGTATTTCTCTAACTTTCACTTTGCTCCGTTGACTGTCTCTAAACGTGTGTGCGAACACTTTCTCAAAATACTTATCAAATTCTTGCAAAATAAAACTCAAACTACGAGTCTTGAATACATTGGATCTTTGACAATTCCTATTGCTTCTGAAACAACCTTTCTCTAAACATTTTCTTTATCAAATTCAAACCAACTTTTATAAAACAATTTTCTATCATTATTTCAACTTTTATAAAGCAGTTTCTAGTTTAATTACCATTTCTTACAATCTTGATCAATTAGCTTTAAAAAACGTGAAGGATGGTTTCGTTTCCAGATACATTTTTACTTTTTTCATTGATAATTTACTCAAATTTTGCAGTCGTTTTGCGTTTCCAAATGACGCAGGTCCTTTTAAATAAAGGCTATCAAGTTTCTTCACATCAACTATAGAAAGCCCAGTCTTTTCTACTCGTGTCTTCGTCTGTCATCTTTTTGCTCTCATCGACTTTTGGCTTTGCACTTTTTTCTTTTGTCTCAGATCTTCCTCTTGGTTGTTTTTGTTGCTGTTTCTTTTGTTTTCGAGTCGGTTGTTCTTCCTCTTCTTCGCTGTAAAACTCATCGAGAAATTTTTTTGCATGTGTGTTGTAAACCAAGTGAGCTGCTATATCAAGTTCACTCAATATTGTGGAATACTTTTGCACGTCAATTTTTTTGGTAGGTTGTTGTAAATTGTACAAGAAATTTGTCACCTTCACTCCTTGAGGTTCATCTTCAATATGGAGAACATTATTCTCTTCACTAATAGAAACAGTATTGGAATCAAAAATTTTTTTCAGGATAATAGCAGCTCTTTTTGTTTTATTTTCATCCATTAATTTTAGTTCTAGCATTATTGAGTCAAACGCTGAATCCTTCCGTTTTTTCACTACAGGTTCGATTTCACTGTCATCACTCACAAATAATTCTGATTTTACGTCATCTGGATCACTTGTTCCATGACCGGTACTCCTTGTTCTTATGATACGTCTATCAGTGCTTCTGTCAGCATCTTTTTTTCCACTGCTCTGCTCAAAATTTCTGCAGAGCAGTGATTAGATCTTTGTAGGATTAGATCTTTGTAGTAGCGATAACTGAGTGGCTTTTTGTTGATATATTGGATTATCAAAAATTTCTTCCTTGGTTGGATTTTTTGATATGAACATCCTCTTGGGGATCAAAACAAATTCTTCTGTATGCATTATTTGACTTTTAAGTAAAGATAGCACGAGAATGCTATTGCCTTGATAAGTTGTGATTTTTTCGTCAAAATAAATCGCTTTCTCTTCAGACTTGTTTCCTTTGATAATAACTGCTGAAATGAGTCCTCTTGATTTTTTAGTAACTGTTTGTTGACTGGAACATTGCCATTGATTACATTGAGCAAACACTCGCACAGAAAATTTATAAAACTATTTGGTGCTTCTTTGAGGAACTTTCTGAAATTACTATCAGACAGCTCGAGCATTTGCTTTAGCATACATAACTCTTTCTCTCTCATCTGTTAAATTAGTTATGACCGCTTTGGAGGAAGGTAGATAAAAAATGGTTGGACCTGGTTGTACAATATTTGAACAATAACGCAAGGAGTCTGAAGTTTTTGGATCCAAGTCGATGAGTAAGTGTCCAAAGGGTAATTTTGTTGCTAACTCGTAGCTTTCTTAGGTGATCTGCTGTACGTCTCTAGGTGATTTGAACAAAATGATGTGGGTTGTGTTGAGATCAATTGTTCTTGACCATTTACTCTGTTGGAATAAGTTATGCTTAACGTAAATGACGCTAATATTTCTATGACGCCCAGCAGTTGCGAGTTTAGAAAACTCTTTATCATTGAAAATTTCCTCGCAAGAATCGTCAAAAACAAGCAGACAGTTTTCCAGCTGTGAAATGAACTCAAATCCAGAAAACTTTGTGAAAAAAATGTTCAAGTTACGCTCTATAGAGCTGAACTTTGGTTGCTCATGTTGATAGAAGTAGTAAATAGATTTAAATTTTGGGAAAAAAGTGTTTCTCAGTAGCATTTGGAATATAAGCTCAGTTTTACCACAGCATGATGGCCCACAAACAGCCATGAATAGTCTATCGCTTGTTGAAATTATCTTGTTCATAGCTTCGGATTTGGAAGCGCGTAGCCAACTGTGCATGAAAGCAATGAAAACCAAAATGTTGACTCTTCACAATCAAGATGGAAAAACACAAGTTTGATCAAGGACACACCAATAAGAAACAGTATTATTACGATTTGAGTAAAATACACTACTTCTGATAGTGGTTGTCTAGAGTTACAAAATTTCCATGAGCGTCTCTCTTGATTCTCTTCATTGGAAACTAAATCATTCAAACCTATTCCAGCAGGGGAATCTATCTGATCTTCTTTATCACTGATTTCAAAAGACGTTTTGATCAAAAATGAATTAAAACATCAGTTTTTTTGTGTTAGCTCATTATTTTGTTAGTAACTCTCTCAACCATAAAAAATTCATATGTAGTAAAAAATTCATATGAGTCTTTGTCTTCTTTCTTGTAAGTCACTTTGCATGCCACAATCCTTTGCGTAGTAGACAATTGACTCCACGTTTCCTTTGCTGACTACCTGCTCGATTTCATCAGGGAGACTTTCGTCGTCCAGGCTCACTTGAACTGGGGTTGGCGACTTGTGCATAGGTAAAGGGGTTAGTTTCAGTCTTTTCATTTTCTCTTGTAAAGACATGGTACATTTGAAAGTATTCAAGCAGTGAAAGATTTTTCTTGAGTGTCTCAATCTCGGATAAGTTGCAAATAATCTGTTGTTTCCTCAGAATGGATTGCCCACGTGATTCTACTTTATCTTCTCTGACCAAAGATAGATTTATTTGATTATCATTTGTTATGCAACTGCATACTGTCAAACTTGGAGATAAATTCACTTGAAGAACTGAAGGAGCTACCTTCTCCACTCGACGGCTCATTGGCGGGGAATGTTAGCCAATAGAAATACAACTGTGCTATTCTTTTAGCGCAATGTCTTTTTTTTGTTTCTCAGGCAAGTAAAGAGAGTGTAGAGCACAAGTAAAATGTTTAATTGGGGTATTATTTTCCTCAACTTTAGGGCATGAAAGGGTATCCAAATCTATCACTTCTTTCTGTAAAAGTGTTTGCAGTGATTCAGTTTTCTCTTTCCCTTTAGCATAAAACTTTCCTGAAGGAAATCGAAGTTTAATTGCAATAAAAATTTGAGATATAAACCAGTAAGGATAATTGCCACTATTCCACGACAAACCGTGTAAGAACCTACTAACCCACTGATGAGATTTTCTCTCACTAGCGGATAGTGAGTTGTAAGAAACTGGTGGAAAGAACAAGATTGTGTCTGTGTAGTTGTTTGAGCAAATCGATAACTCCTTAATTATAAAACCCGATTTCTTATGACGAAAACCTTCAAAATCTAAGACAACAACTTCTGGCTTTAACATTCCAGCAAACTAAATAGGTTTCGATTAAATGTTTTCACGAAGAGGCAAAACATTATTCCAGTCATGTGACCAATGTAGGCGTTTGTGATTGGACACGGTAAAACGTAAGAATAACCAGGACCTTTCTGACTGTGCTCTGCAATAAAACCCGAGGCGTCATGAAGTATTGCATGTGATCGAAGGAATTTATATGACTTAAGGTATTTGTCTAGTGAAGAGTTGTCTATACCTATAAGACCACCATATGGTCTCAACTTGAGAACAATTTCAAGGTTGATGTCTGGGTCCAAATAAAGACATGCTGCCAAAAAATATACAAACCGCTCACTGTATTCCGGATAGTCTAGTTTTATTTGATCATAAATTTCATGAATATTTTTCAAATCTACCGTTGCAATTGTTGTGATGCTGATTTGCAAATGATAAAATGAAATAATGAACTTAAGTTCGTTGCTTTTTCATATAAGAAAAAAATCAATTTAACAAAATTGTTTTTTAGAAAGTTTTTGACTTCTAATTTTATGTAGACTAATTCAAAGAAAATAAAAGTCAACAAAAAACTATTTTTGAGTGCCCTTTCATAGCGCAAAATCCATTTCAGACCATTTTAGGACTCCAAAAAATTTTGAAATTTTTTTCAAAAAATTCGAAATTTTTATATGTTTCGACCCCTATACTACTTAGGTGAAAAAAGTGAAGTCAACAAAAAATCATTTTTGAGTGCTCTTTCATAGCGCAAAATCCATTTCAGACCATTTTAGGACTCCAAAAAATTTTTAAAATTTTTTTCAAAAAATTCGAATTTTTTGTTTTGACCCCCATACTTCATAGGTGAAAAAAAGTGAAGTCAACAAAGAATCACTTTTGAGTGCTCTTTCATAGCGCAAAATCCATTTCAGACAATTTTAGGACTTTGAAAAACTTTGAAACATTTTCGAAAAAATTTTTGAAAATTTTTCTCAATCGCGCACAAAACATCAATTCAAAACCACCAAAACCCAATTCCCAAGTTTCAATTTACATGAACCATCAAAATGAAATGGAAATAGCTGAAAAGTATAGTAATTTGCCTTACACTCTGAAAAAATTACAAGATTTCACTTTTTCAGAGATAAAATTTCTTGTAGGGGGGGGGGGGGTCCGGACCCCCCCCCCCCCCTACAAGCACTAGGCAACTTACTATACTACTCATACCTCGTTTTAAGAATTGGTATATCTAAAACAGACACAGATATATCAGCGTTCCATAAAAATTGCACCCCAACACTTCAAAGGGACGTAGATTCTCGATTATTCAACAGGATTTGGTAAGCACAGCACATAAAAAATTCATTGATGAAGAACATATAGTAAAATTATATAGTTGCTCTGATAAAAAACCAACAAGATCTGTTTTTTTTTAGAATTCATTAGAGTGAAAACAATAACGGACAAAACGGTGAACTTGAAATCAAGTTGAACGTAGCTTCTCAAGCAAAAAAAACAATTTCATCATGTGAGCACACAATTTCACCAAAAAAACCAGTTTCAGAGTACCCTAGTCGAGACCCGATGTTAATCTTGCAAGATCTTGCAAGATTCTTGCAAAAGGATGTTAATCTTGTAAGATCTTGCAAGACGATGTTAATCTTGCAAGATCTTGCAAGATGATGTTAATCTTGCAAGATTCTTGCAAGATTCTTGCAAGATTAACATCCGAATTTAAAACCCCAGAAAAAAAAATAAAAATGATTTAATCCTCAAAATTTCTAATCCAAATGATCATACGTTTTGTGTGGTGAGTGAAAATAACGTTTTTTGCTGATAAAATAGGTACTTGGTGAAATTCGCAAATTGTCTTTATTCTTGGCCTTCCAATCCTTTTGAAAATCGTTTCACAGCTTCACTCTAAAAAATGTCTAGGTAATTTTACCTGCAACGTTTGCAGGTAAGCAAAATTGCAGGTAACAATACGTGCAAAATTACCTGCAAAAATTTGATGCGTGCAATTTACCCTATATGCCCTATATCATCTGTAATCCTTGCTGTCGGTAACTAGTTTTTGGCGTGCTCCTCTTGGTTTTCATTTTGTGTTTACATGTCTAAAACTGGCTGTTCAGATAATAAGGGGCGGGAAAGTATTGTATGAAATTGTGAGCACAGATCCAATGTTTTCTCCTGCGGTTTTAAAAAAGACCATTTTGCGATCTTCAAAAAGCTATCCATTGCCCCAAAAACATCTCTGTCACAACCAACAAAAATGTTAGTAGCTATCGGTAACCTCTCAGACTAAGTGAAGAACCATCAGATATTGTCCACCGACTCCACAACCAAACGTTTTATGTTCAATGTCGAGAATCGTTATTCAAAGCAATCTGATTTGCAAAACGCAAAAAAAAAGTTTATAAGCACAAAATCAAATAACAAAACACTCACATGAGAAACAAGAGACAATTTTGGGCCATGAAACGAGTTTTGAGATGCATAGAATGTATTCGCTTAGCAAAACTTTGTCAAAGCAGAAAATTGGTTTTTGGGGTAATTTGGATCATTTAGGTAAAAGTCTAGCTTTTTTTTAACGTCTTTTAAATTTTTGAGACGTTTTTTTTGGCTTTTTTTGAATGGTGTTTGGATGTTAATCTTGCAAGAATCTTGCAAGTTTTGGATGTTAATCTTGCAAGAATCTTGCAAGACGGATGTTAATCTTGCAAGATTCTTGCAAGCCGATGTTAATCTTGCAAGATCTTGCAAGATTCTTGCAAAAGGATGTTAATCTTGTAAGATCTTGTAAGACGATGTTAATCTTGCAAGATCTTGCAAGATGATGTTAATCTTGCAAGATTCTTGCAAGATTCTTGCAAGATTAACATCCGAATTTAAAACCCCAGAAAAAAAAATAAAAATGATTCAATCCTCAAAATTTCTAATCCAAATGATCATACGTTTTGTGTGGTGAGTGAAAATAACGTTTTTTGCTGATAAAATAGGTACATGGTGAAATTCGCAAATTGTCTTTATTCTTGGCCTTCCAATCCTTTTGAAAATCGTTTCACAGCTTCACTCTAAAAAATGTCTAGGTAATTTTACCTGCAACGTTTGCAGGTAAGCAAAATTGCAGGTAACAATACGTGCAAAATTACCTGCAAAAATTTGATGCGTGCAATTTACCCTATATGCCCTATATCATCTGTAATCCTTGGTGTCGGTAACTAGTTTTTGGCGTGCTCCTCTTGGTTTTCATTTTGTGTTTACATGGCTAAAACTGGCTGTTCAGATAATAAGGGGCGGGAAAGTATTGTATGAAATTGTGAGCACAGATCCAATGTTTTCTCTTGCGGTTTTAAAAAAGACCATTTTGCGATCTTCAAAAAGCTATCCATTGCCCCAAAAACATCTCTGTCACAACCAACAAAAATGTTAGTAGCTATCGGTAACCTCTCAGACTAAGTGAAGAACCATCAGATATTGTCCACCGACTCCACAACCAAACGTTTTATGTTCAATGTCGAGAATCGTTATTCAAAGCAATCTGATTTGCAAAACGCAAAAAAAAAGTTTATAAGCACAAAATCAAATAACAAAACACTCACATGAGAAACAAGAGACAATTTTGGGCCATGAAACGAGTTTTGAGATGCATAGAATGTATTCGCTTAGCAAAACTTTGTCAAAGCAGAAAATTGGTTTTTGGGGTAATTTGGATCATTTAGGTAAAAGTCTAGCTTTTTTTTAACGTCTTTTAAATTTTTGAGACGTTTTTTTTTGGCTTTTTTTGAATGGTGTTTGGATGTTAATCTTGCAAGAATCTTGCAAGACGGATGTTAATCTTGCAAGATTCTTGCAAGCCGATGTTAATCTTGCAAGATCTTGCAAGATTCTTGCATGAATCTTGCAAGATTATGCATAATCTTGCAAGATTCTTGCAAGTTTCTTGCAAGATCTTGCAAGATTAACATCCGATTCCGACTCGGGTAAAAATGAACCTCCGTATTCATTTAGAAATTTGATTTGAGATTGCAAAATCAGATTTAAACCAAACAGAAGTTAACCAAGCTATAGTGACACAAGATAAATCAAGGTTAAAGTAATTCGTGTTCGCCCTTTGAAACTCACACAAATTTGCTGTGGAAAATTGGTGATCAATTCAAATAAACAAACATATGCAAATAAAAAGAAGAAAATATCTTCAAAAAAATTACAAATTCTTCGGAAGATATTGATGCTAACCAAAAAAAACATGTCAATAAAATTTAAAAAACTAAAACCACGGAACATAAGCAGACAAGATTGAGTTTGATGCAGCAAGAACATCTTCTAAAAGAGATGAGTTCATGAAGTTGAATGAACCCGTCAAGAATTTCAATTGACCCAGTAATTCATATTTTGTAAGTAAAACTGATAGTCTTGAAAATAGTATAAGTATATACAAAACATGGGTTGAAACCAGTGATCCATTTTCGCTATTTCATCAGAATAGAAATTCCGATCTAATCCAGCTTTACATTTCTCCCATCAGCAAAATGAGATCCAGAAACCACCATTTTCCCCTATGCAAATTAAAGTCCAAACAACAAAACATTGCGAATAGGAACATCAAAAATATTTAGATTGCTTGACTTTCATCAATTTTGATCGGAATATGCGAATTCAATGTTGTTGTATGCGTCAGTGCAAAACGAAAAAGCGAGATCACCCAAGCTATTCCAGGATCGGTCGTGGCATTTACCGAAAACCATTTCATGAATTTCAATAATCAAATCGACGTTTCATAAAAGTTGCAATTCAACACAGCAAAAAAGAATTCCAAATAATTTACCAAAATTTGGTAAGCACAGCACTTAAAAAAATAATTGATGAAAAACATTTATTAAAATTAGATAATTGCTCTGATAAAAAATTCGTATCTCAAATTTTTATAACCGTAAACAAAAATCAGTTAATCTTGCACTTGTGTCTGAAGCATTAAATAAATCTATCCATTAAAAAATATCGGATACCAAATATTGATAAGTTCCTCCACATAATTATTAATCAATAATAATTTAACAGTGTTCTACGGCGATAACTTACAATTACTATTCTCACTAGCTCGGACAACCAGTACATATATCTTATTAGTAACTCTTCAGTACCAAAAAGCTACATACAGCACAATTTGTGCGCTTCAAGTGTTACTTTTGCTCAAAAACTTTTAATTGTTGCAAAGGCGTGAAAAAAACGTGAAATTTTTAACTTTTAAACTTAATTTCTTTCTCATTTTCTCCGCTGACACAGAAAAGAAGGTTAAGCTGCTTTGTTAACTCACTGTTTGCCATGTTCTTGGGATTGGAGATGTCCAATTTTGATAGTCAGAAAACAAGAGTAAATCAGCTTAAAATCAAGATAGCAGTATCAAGACAATAGACAGAATGCATACAAATTACTGTTAAAGTGTGACAGGCTCAGGGCGTCTCTAGCGAAGGTATTCTTTGAGTTGTTCGGAGAAATGAAACGAGATTTCTAGGCAACATTTTGATTTTCCACAAGCAATCACTCATCTCGCTGAGTCACTGTTTGTTAGGTGATCAGACAAGCTAAATTTGCTTCGAATCGTTGAAAAATTACGAAAAAGAGTTGCATTTTCAAAACCTTATTTTTCAACAAGATGATACCTCTGTGCATAAAGCAAAGATTGTCAACAAACCCTTCAAAGAGGAGCGGGAGGTACTGGAATGGTGGGCAAATTGTTCAGATCTAAATGCAATTGAAAATTTATGGGCAATTGTGAAGCAAGAATTACGAAAACCGAGAGAAATTTAGTAAAAGTGGAAGAAAATTGTCAAAACCTTGAATCAGATGTCCTTAATAATTTGTCTGAAAAACTTCATAAACGGTCTACCAAATATTAGAAAAACTAAGAGCGTAATTTCTCGTTATTAGAGAACTGATTTGAACGCAAAATGTTGTATTATTTGATGTTTGTGCAGCTTTTCAAAAAATTTCTTGATGTACGTAGCTTTTTGGCACTATAGTGTATGATAACCAGTAAAAAGTTTTACTAGGATTCTTACTATGATTTTGCTATATAACACTTTTAGAATAATTATTTATTTAAAAAAACACTGTAAATAATGTTCTTCCTTCATTGATCTTTAATGATTTGTGGCACTAACTGTTTTGCCGTGAAAGCGGAAATGTGATACACACAAGATTTGTACAAAAATAATTTCAGCTAATGAATTATAAAGTTGTTTGCTCAATTTAATTCAAGTTCAGCTCCGCCTGGGATGAAGTCAGTTGTTCCCTAAAAACAAAGTGGAATTGCAACGGCTTTCCAAACTAAAAAAGAAATATTAATTCAACTTCTAGTCAGGCATGGATTGGTAAAGCAAAACCGTTAACAAGCAATTTCTACAAATTAGTCGCAGGTTTGGTACTCTATACTGCTATATTATATCTCTCGTCAATTTGAAAAATAGAGATAAATTAAATTCTGGGAAAAGATAATAATATTGTTGTACGAAAGGGTCTGTTGAGTTATGGCAGTAATTTGGAGCCAAATTCAGTTTTCTGGAGATCCACTATCATTTCATATTAAGTCTCTAGAAGAGAAACGATGATTAACGATTACGGGAATGGTTTTGAAAATATCAAATCAAGTTTTGATACATTTATCATACAGTAAATTTTTCCAACTGAATTGTTCAGTTCATTATATGTTTTTCATTATAATTTTCAGTTTCTGAAGTTTCAGTTTTTAAGATAAAGTACTGAATAATGTTGATACTGAAAGTTTTACTATAACAGGATCATTTTTAAATGAAAAAAGCAAAATTTTTTTTCTCAATATGAAATCCAATTTGTCCAATCTCATAATCCAATCCAATCTAAAAATGAATTGTCCAATTTTTGTTTGGTGTTTCAGCCGTTTTTGCATGCTCATGTGTAGTCAATTTTCTCATTTCATTTTTATCATTTCTTAATTTTTTTTGAAAAAAATTTTAAATTCATTTCTTTCTTTCTCAAAAATTAAGTAGGTACAGTATTTACATCACTACTCATATTATTTAAAATTTGATTATTAGCATTTAATTTTTTTTCAATCGCACAAAATAATTCTTTGAAAAATTTTTTAGTGAATAATATCCATCCCCTATTTTGAGCCATTCATATTGTAAAAACGCCGCCATTTCTGAAGAATGTTTGAATCAATAAAAATGTTCAGAATGAGATGAATCGAAATGTTTTTTTTTTCAATAGGTTTGACTTCAAAAAAATTTGAGACTCGCAATGATTATTAGAGGTCATTTATTACTGAAGAAGCAGGCGTACCATAGACTTCAAAAACCGTCGTTAAAAATAATTATGAGCGCAAACTAAGATTAACTTTTATATGATAATAATTGGCATCTTAAGGGGGCGGTAGAAAACTTCTCAAGAGGAGACACAATTCGTTTTTTGCTTAAAATAACCAGACCAAAAAATTGCAAATAGAAATTGCAATTAGAAATTCGAATGACCTCAAGAGATATGTGTGCACCACACAGTTTTTGAATACATCAATATTGACAATTAACCATATTTTATTCAAAACTCTCGGAGAACGTCAAATGATCTTTCGCTGTGTTTTTTGTAATAAAATTAGAATATGAGATCAGAAATTTTTCATACCACAGTAAAGATGCTTTTTGCTCACGCGTGATCAAGTTAACGTATTAATACCAATCAGCTCTAATAAGAGTCGCAAAGTGAAATTGTTTATGCCTATTGACAAACATGCTAATTATGGTTATCTGTAAATGTTCAACAAGATAGAGATTTTAAGTATACCAGAGTGCATAGAGTCGTAAATTGGCGAATAAGAAAATGTATAAAAAGTGTCTTTAAAACCACAAAAATCTGTTCACTTGAGACTAAATACAACCTCTTGTTAACTATCAGAATTGCTTTAAGAACTTATACGACTCTGTAAAAACAAAACGCTTTTAATTGATTCAATCCAGTGAAAAATAATCATTTTGATAATTTAGTGAAAAATTAAAACTACAAGAGCGCTCAGTTACCAGAAAATACATAGCCGGAAAATGCATAAAATGTATGCTCAACTCACAGTCTTGTTTGTAATGATTGCCTATAATAATGGGGAGCTAAAGCATGATAGGTTGAAATCATGGAAAAACGTGACCCACTTTGAGATCTACGAAACCGGGAAGACTAATGCGAGAGCGAAAATGGAAACGGACCATTTTGATGTGAGTGTGATTGAATTTGAGTTGGAGCGACGGCCCAACCTGCACGGTAATCACCTGAAAACTTCTGTATCAAACTGTCTCTACGAAGGCTTTGTCATTCACAATTCTGAGGTTGACATCAACAGTCCAATTCGATTGAAACATTGCAGTGATGCCACTGGAAAAATTCTAGAACTTTCAGGGTTGTTGTTTCTGAATCAGAAAGTTTTCACGTTGCATATGAATGAAGACAGTTCCATCATTTTGTTCAACGATGATGACGTTCGAAATGATGTTTTGAGGACCAAAAAATGTGATCCAATCAAACCAGAACTGATGGAAAAGCACCCAATCAACCCAATGGAGAATAATGTCAAAGAACTCCCAAAAGTTGTTGAGAATGCAGGTGTTAATGAGCGATACAAAAGACAAACAAGCGTCCAGCAACGAGATAGAAGTTTTGCTGAAGTTTTAATTGTGATCTCAAACGATTACTATCTAAATTTTGGATCCTCAGAGCAGGCGGTTAGTTCGCTCTGTCATATAAAGGATCTATTCCGTTATTGCCCCCCCCCCCCCGGGTACGGGAACATGTGTTATTAGATATTACATAGTAAATCCTTATGTGGTATTACATGACGTGATCTATGGGGTGCGAGTAGGATGCACCGACTAGGATGGGGTTAGGAACGGAAAAGGTCCCGTTTGGTAACATTCTCAGAGAATCACAGAAAGCAAAGCTGATTCTTCAGTTCAAGTTGGTGAACTTATCAGTTAAGTAATTTACAGGTGATTGACAATGCAGTACAGATGGTACATTTTGCCGATTTCTACTATGCTGTCCTTCCCAATATCAGTCTCCATTTTTCATTGGTTGACGTCGTCATTTTCTCGGATCCAGCAGATGACCAAACGATTGGTATTGACAACACAAATCAGGTTCGTACATTTTCGTTAAATCATCTATTCAACTACTGCACATAGATAAATATCAGAAAAAAGTTTGTTTGCTATCGTATTATACTGTACGAGCTGTCCCACTCGTCGGGTATGTTTAAGACCCCCTCTAATGGTTCTGATCCACTTTAGCGGGGGAGAAACTATATACTCAAATGGTTATTTTGTTCCGTCAGTTTTGGCCGACCGATTTATTCGTTGTGCAGGGTTGTTGTAGGCATCATAACAAACCACATCCAGCAAAAATATATAACTATAAAGTTTTTTTTTGAATTTCGTTCTTTTTTCCACGGAGATATTGAGGTTTGTGCACATTTGACTGATTTTCGTTGTTTTCGTTCACATTTTCAGTATTTTACGCATTTTTGCCAATTTTGTGGAAAAATATGTTAAAATTGTTAACGACAGTGATGTTGGCTTTACATATAACCGCTAAAGATAGAAGAGTGTTATCGAATTGTTTGATCCAATTGCTTTTCTAAAATTTTGTCAAGAAATTTTTAGTATTTAGTCTTTTTAAGTCAAAAATGGAAAGAATTAAGTCCACTTTGTTTAAATTTGCCAGCTTAACACACTTAAAAACTGCAGCCACAATTTTTTGTTAACTCCAGAGAGTGTTAGTTTTATTTGCATTTCCTTCGAGAGTGTTCTTGAAAAAAGAGTTGATGGCTTTTTCCAAGTTAATTCGATACTTATCCAAAATGCATCTTTTATTTTTGATATATTGCCTTTTTTCAGTCAAATAAACCAATTCCTTCAAATTCGGAGCTTTTTCTTGTTTTTAACGGCCGAATAGCAATCTTAAGGCTAGAGTTGCTCTAATTGTTGTATTTCATAGCCCAAATATTTGGATTACAATCAGTAGCGGTCTTTTTTCAAAAACATTTTCACATTTTTTGGATAATTAACAAGGATAATTAATGAGAGATTCAATTGGCTTCCTAACGAGTTTCAAAAACCTATCTAGTTTTTTAGTCAAAAGTTTTCGGTCCTTTTCTCTTAAAGTTTTCATGAGTTCAAGGCCAGTATCAATCAATAGGACTTTGAAAAAAACTTGTGGTTTGTTGATCCGAAGACATGTAAAAAATTTCAGCTAAGATCATGGCATCAGTTTTTGGATAAAAGTTGGGATAGTCACCAATTTTTTTGTCCAAAAATTGCGCCACAATTTAATAGCATACTGGAAATCTTCCATGGATACAATACATTTTCCGGAGAGCGAGTTGTCCCAATCTACGCATTGAGGCAACATTGTTTTCCTGAGATCCTCTTAGCCATTCAGCAATGATCTTCTCTTGGGAAAAACACATAAATTAATGTTGTTCATAGAATTGCGTGCAATCGTTGTTTTTGAATGCTGTTGTCGGAATATCAAGATTCAACCCTTAAAAGCTATAGCTACCTGAAGCTACCCATAGGAGTCATCGAAAGAAACGTCAATTAATTTCAAGGGAACGTCGTTTGTGCTGTAGTTGTTACGAAAATATTGCATACGTCTGTGTGGATGGCTCGATATTGCAGCAATTATGTTCCACTTTGTAGATATCTTGAGAAAATGGAATGTGAAGAATTGTTTTTGCTTGATTCAACTCTGTAGACAGATTATTAAATGGTTTGTAGCTTCAAGCAGACGAATAAGTTATCAAACGAATAAAGTTTGGTTGCAACGACCTAATGATCTTCTGTGATTTGATGTAAACAAATAATGAACAAATAATGACGTAAATATATTTTTTCTCGAAAAAAAATAATTAATTTTTTGCTTTCGAAACTCAAGAAAAACACAAGTTTATTTTCTTGTGAGAACTCCATGGATCAACTTTTTCTCCTTTAGGCTCATTTTCCCTTAAAAACAAAAGACAATTATTATAAATCAGACAAGTTTTTTTAGAGCAGCTAAAGACCTTTAAAGACCAACCAAAATTTATCAATCATGTCATGTTTCAATATTTGCTTTTTGTGCGAAATGTCTTGTTGTCTTACAGATCCTCACAATATGAAACTTTCAAATTGACTGACAATTTCTTAGTGGAAACATTCATTTTTTATGCAGACTTTATATCATTTTTCAAAAAAATCCTGGAGCACAAAACAACGTCCGTGAGAAGCAAAATGAAGAGCAGAAAACATGAGGGCAGTACTATCACGCTAGGGTTTTATATACAATATGTTTCTCTATTTTAGTTGTTGAGTCTGTGTAGAAATTGTACCCATTGCGCAACATTTAGTTTTCTTTTAAAAATTTTTGTCTGTGCAACACTGGTAGCGTATTTTTTTTGGTAGAATTTTAACATTAAAAAATGGTTTTTTCAACGATTTTTTCCCCTGTCAATGTGGGCATGTTTTGGTTAGATAATGAGTTGTTATTGGTGTAATTACACATTTTTTCACTAGACAATACTCGAAGGTGTTTAATTATTGCTCCACTACCTCGATTATCTGTTCCGTTTATGGTAGTTCATTTCATCACTCAAGACGATTGTAATGATTTTTTTGGCTCTACGACAATTTCATACTGAAATAAATTAATTTTTCTTGTCACAAAATATGAGAAAATACTCACAAATGAAGATTTATTTTCAATCTTTATTTTCGATTTATTAAAACTTATAACTTAAATAAATTATATGAGAGAGGTAAACACCAGTCATTATCCGATTAAACCTTCGCTGAAATTTCTTCAGCAATTGTTAAAAGTAAACAGTTCATCGAATGATCATCATTAAACGCAGCAAAAAATGCATTTCTGATCGTAACTCCTAACCTTAGGAAAAACTTACCCCTGTCTTTGGTAACTTTTAGGAGTAACTTTTTTCGAGGGGTAAGAGTGACTTTTTTCTAAGGATAGAAGTAACTTTTTCTAAGAGTAACTTTTTTGCTGTGTTTAATGTTGATCATTTGATGGACTGTTTGATTTTAACAATTGCTGAAGAAAAAAATTTGAGTAAAGATTTAATCTGATAAAGGCTGGCGTTTACCTCTCGCATATAATTTGTTCAAGTTATGAATTTTAATAGATCCACTGCCAAGGGGCTAGCCAGAAAAACCAAATAGTAACCCATTCCAGGCCCGAAAAAACTGAAGATAAACCTTCATTTGTGAGTATTTTCCTATTTTTTTGACAAAAAGTAATTTGTTTCAGTATGAAACCGCCGTAGAGCCAAAAAATCATTATGTTTAATTTGGTTGATGAAATGAACTGACACTAATAGAACAGATAACCAAACCAAATAAAAAGATCTCTGCATACCCAAATATGATTCTAAGAGCTATTTTCCAAAAGTAAAAACATATAGGAGGACTATAGTTCAAATTGATTTTCAAAGTATTTTCTTATTTTTTTCGACAACAAAATTTGTTTCTGTATGAAACTGTCGTAGAGCCAATAGATCATTAAGCTCGTTTTGGTTGTTGAAATGAACTGATAGGGATAAAATAGATAACCGAACCAAATAAAAAGGTGTCTGCATACGCAAATGTGATTCTAAGTGCTATTTTCCAAAGGTAAAACAGTTACGAGGACTATATTTCAAACTGATAACTGATTTTCAAATTAATTGAATGGTTATTCATTAAAACGTTGGCTTTTATACAAAATCGCAGCCATAGATATTTAACTCTTTTGCTAGACTGGCGCCCATTTTTTCACTTAGAAGTAAAAACGTTTGTCTGAATAAAAGTGCTTTTCAATAAGCTATCAAGTAATTAGCCTATTTTCCGTAGCTGACAGAACTAAAGGAGCAATTGATATTTTCCGGGAAAATTGTTTTCATATTCTCACAGACTCTGTTAGATAACCAGTGAAAAAAGAAGAATGATAGACTTTTCTAAAGATTTTTGGAGAATATTGTGTCTTAGATGATGCAAGTTGAGCAGTGATGCCTAAAACTAGTAGAGACTTAAGTTTCTAGAAAAGAGTAATAAGTTGTGGTAATTGGATCATTACGGTTGCAAAAAAAAATCAACATAAGGAATACTTGTTTGCTGCCTGCTTTTGGTTAAATGCACTGCAACGGTTACTCAAATCTTTTCAATCAACTAAGAGATTAAATTTTGTTGGAGGTCATGTGTCAAAGTCTTTAAGTCCCAAAATCAAGAGCTCCACTAAATCAACAGTGCCAAGGTTCAACAAAAAAAAATTGGGCAGGAACTTAATCTGTTTTTTTTAGTGACTATGTTGTAAACAAGCTTTCTGGTATTATCCAATAAAGAAAAAAAAATTCATAAAAATCGAAAACGTTTAAAGCGAGTTTCCAGACAGAAAACTGGGTAAAGCACAAAGAATAAAACACTCCTATCACCTAGGGGCAGCAAAATTACTCAACAATTTGCTCAGACTTCATTAGCTTCGTTGGAGAAAATTGCACACAGAAGATTTTTGTTACAGCTTCTCAGTAAGAAGAATGTTCTTACAAATCAAAACAGATATAACGGTTGCGCGAGAAAAAGTGAAACAAACAAGCATGGAGGCAATTGAAACAAACGGTAAAAGTTGTTCACGAATCGTGAGAGGAAAAAAAATTTTTAAGAGAATCAAAGAGGCAAAAAACCCGCGACATATCGGAGAAAATATTTGAACAGGAAAAATTTTCTTTGACGTAGCGAGAAAGTTTTTAATTGATGATCGCCTCATTGAACTCCTTGCCTCAGACTTTCTCTAAGATCTGAAGCAGCCAACCAAGAAACTCACAATGGATATTTTCAGAGTACTTGCTCTGCTAGACATCAGCAGTCATCATTACCCCCATAACATACGCAAAACATAATTTCTTCTCTCACCCGAAGTTTTTCAGTTTTAGAAGATGAGTAATTGGACTGTTAAAAGACCGACACAAATCTACAAAATAGGTATTGCAGCATTCCGAAGAGTAGAAATTTCAGAAAAGCAAGCGGTCTGTCTCAAGGAAATGTTTTCAAATAGTTTCGAAAAATTATAAATCAGAGTTCCGAATACTCATTGTTAATACTCAGTGTGAATACTCAGTGTGAACAAAATTGGTCTTTCGATTCAGCTAGCATGGGTAGAGTTGCAGAATACAACGAAAAGATTCAGGTGTTACATGATAGCAGTTGAAGTTCTATCATCTTACATGCTTGTTCATCCAACGAAACGAAATTATGCAGCCCATTGCATTGGAGCGTTCAATAAGGTTAATAAAAAAAACCAGCAAAAGTGTGGACTAATAAGGGCACAGAATTCGAAACAGTTTTCCAAGATTGTACGATTGAAAGAAATACTTTTATATACAACATAAAAAACAAAATTGTCATTTGCTGTGATGAAAATTATATCACTCAAAAAACTATGTTACAAAATTCTCAAGAAAAATAGATTAAATTTTACCTTAATGATTTATCAAAGCTTTTATGTATGATAGATAGTCACGCTAATCAAATCATCAAACTAGCTTCCAAGAAAGTTTTCACAAACATGAGACATGTTTTCGCTACCGCTACACAACACAAAGTCTTGCAAAACCGTGTTCCACAAAAGCGAACTAGAGCGTAACCAGACAAAAAATTAAAGCGAAATCGAACATGGAAGTCTATAGAACCGAAGTTGCTACATCGAATCCACCGGCCTATAATCTTGTCGATGCGAGAAACGTTATAATAAAGCAAAGTTCTACAAGCCAGAGATATTTAAAAAAAAGCTTTGAGTAAGGAAGACTAATTGCAAGATTGCTGCCAAAAAAGTACGGTTGACTTGATATCTAGCACATCCATGGATATCTTTGGGAATAACGCAATGGTAGAAATAGATAACCAGTTGTTAGCTCCGTCAGTAATGCTGGAGGGAGAAGGGCAAGTTACTGCAAATTTTTTACTCTTGCATTTGAACATGAAAACGCCACTATGGAGGCCTTAGAAGCGTATGTAGACCCAGGCACCAATCTCGACCGTGGATATCGTCGTTCTGGACACCTTAGAATAATTTGCAACGGCATTTCGGACAGCTGAGTTCAATTCGCAATAATAATTATGCAAAATGCTCTGTTGGCAAAACTTGAGTTTGACTCTCAAAGTTAATTAAAAAATGATTCTAAAAGATGGGGGAAATGAGGGTTTGAGGAGAAAGAAACGCTTTTCATTCTCAGTTCAGGAGCCTCAGAGAAGAACGCCCATTATACAAGAAAAGGATTTTCAGTTGACAGAAATTTTGGTTCGCAATTGACATTTGTTTACATAGACATCATCGAATTGCAGAAGATTGCTGACCTGAGAGCCCATGTTAATGAGTTCACCGAGACGCAAAGATGTTTGAGAAATGGAGGCACAAAAACTGTACAACCTTTCATCACAAGATTTGTACGCATCTGGACTACAAACCATTACATTCTAACAATCTCCATAATTTTAGAGTTGAGTTGAGGAACGAAGTCAAAAATTCAGTGGCTCTACTGATAAAGAGAAAATAATAGTCAGACTAAAGGTTTAGAAGTTTGTATGGGAGCTTCCTACACTAACCAAGCAACCCAATCAATGCCCCTTTTCTCCTATGTGTTTTAGGGTTTAGGAGAACTTTCAGCCCGTCGTCTCAGAACAGTTGCTTCAGCATTGGCCAGACTTATATTATTTTGATCTGCGATGAATGATGACCTTGAGTTTTTAATACAAGGTGCTCAGGAGGTGTTAGAAGTAGCAACGAAAAATTCAGCAAAGCAAGCTTTGGAAGTCACGAGTTGAAAAATTGCCCACAAACAAGCTGCTGTTTGTTTTCTTTTCACAAAAAAGACAAGGCTAGCAATTAAATACACATCAAAGACAACAGTTTACTAAAACTGGAACCTACAAAAAACGTTTAACTAAAACGATGTTTCAAGAAAACTACATCTAAAAAGGAGTCGAATTTTTTTCGGTTCGGCTGAAAACTGCAAATTAAAGTCGTTGTCGTACCTGCTGACACCCAGAGATGGCTCATTGACGTAGACGAAAAATCGGCTTTGGTTGTTATAATTGACCCATCTTCCAAACAAAAAATGGAAACCTTGTTTTATTCCTCCAACTGAAGCGAATGGCGGTTGGAAAGATATCTTAAAATTGCAAAACTTACTTATTTGGAAGTCAAATAACGTAAAAAAATTGCTGATGGAACCAATTTGTGACATTTCGAAGGCGGTAGAACTATAACTGATGCCGCAAATGGAAACTATGTTCATGGAATTTCCATCAAAACCGAGTTTTTTAACATTACGATTACGCAGTTCAGGTTTAAGTTCAATTTCCATTGAATTGCTGCAGATTAATCAAGAGCAGGAAGAGAAGTCATCCATGAATCGGCCGAAATTACTATATACGGTTTTCTCCCTTTTAATTTTTTTCCTCTTAAATTGGTTTACTAATTGGCTTTACCTTTATTTCTTTCAAAGTTTCTTTCTGAAGCACAAAGAGGATTTTGCTAACAAATTGGTGAACCAGAAAGGCCAATTCATTTGTCAGACAGATGATATTGTAGGTCAACTTACATGAAGCTACTCGTAAAAGTAAATTTATAAGATTTAGCAATATATCGCCCAAGCGAAGTATTACAAAGACGTTCATCGCAACAGCCGACCAGGAGAGTTGGAAGCATAAAATTGTTTTCAGAAGGGGACAATCAGGGCAACTGATTGTTGGGTTGTAAAGAAGCAATACTTTTATTGGTACTAAAGTTAACACTAGTTACAAATTGATTTGCGCAAAGTTGCGATGTACACAAACGGATTCGCAACAAATCGGACACCAATGTCAACGAATGATAACAAAAATGTGCATTACATTTCACGAATGTATTAGCTTGTGCTGAAAATAGTCGTTGAATATCATTATGTAAACCTGCGAAACAAGGTCTTTGATTTAAATAGCACCTAGCACATCATTTTTTCTAATCCCAAGCAAAAAGTTTGAATTTTGTCTGTTGAACTGTATTGTGATAAGAACAACATAGTCAATAATAGTTTTATAGAATTTTTCTAGTTATATTCTGGTTTTTAATTTTCCACTATAGAGTTTCTTCAATTTATTTTAGTCTACACTGTTTCAAAAAATTGCTTGAACTTTGGTCGCGGAATTAATTGAAATTGCAAACAAAATGCGATAGACACCCAATTCCTTGTGTCAAACGAAAAAATTTGGCAATTCCTAATTAATAGTGACAGAATTATGTCATGTCATTGCAGCTTTGGTTTTGTCATGTCTTTTCAGCTATGTCACGTCATTGCAGCCATTGAGTCAGTACCAGGTAATACAAAACAAAACGATCTGTTTCAGATGTCAAAAAAAAACAAAATCTGTAAAGACAGCTAGAAGAAAATGAGCAGATATCAAGTTTTTGGATGTTTGATTTGTTACAGTCGCAAATTGAAGCCACAAGCACTCCGAAAGACGCCCCTCAGTAGTTTCCAAGAATTTTTCAAATGATGGCAGCATTAAACCAATATTACGTCCCTGTCTATGGGGGTAATCAAATTTTCTCGAATTTAAACGGGACGAACCATTTTCAATCCTATTGTACTGCTCACAAAACTAACAAACTATGAAAACGCCGACAGTCAGTCAGATTGCATCAGAAAACACATCAAGTCAAAAATGCAGCGGATTGATTTCACAGAGCTGGAATGATTCAACAAATGCTACCTGAAATGAACAATTTGTATCCGGATGTTGCGACTAGACAGTCAATGAAAACTTTGAACCACGGCTATGGGTCAAAACCAATTGCTGCTACTTCAAATTAAGCTCTGCCTACTGAACTTCCAAAATAACAACAATTGCTGAATATTCTTAAGAAAGATGACCAGAAATATTTCATCTAACGTTTTATGCCTCAGTACCTGAATAGGTTTGACCTCGAACCACGGTTACCGCCCTCCAATAAAATTGTTGAATTTTCGATGCATAAAAGTGCTCGCCAATGGCAATTTTTTTAGCAGATGAGAAAAAGTACTTTATCTTGATTTTCCTCATAAATAAAATTTAAAAAATTTCAGTTTCAATCAAAACGTATTCTTGCTAAGTAACGGACTATTCACAATTTTGTTCTCACAAACATCAAGCGACCTTTTTTGGATACATATTAAGAAAGAGCAGCCCTCAATGAAGACAGCGCTCAACAAAATTCAAGTACTAGAGCACTTGAAAAACACAAGTCAAGCAGCTAAGCTAAACTTTTGTTGCTTTGAATGACACTAAGCCTTTTTTAAATTTTATTTGATGACCAGTTGTCAAGTTTGTTAAGTAGCTGAAACAGATAGCCAGGGATATGTGCGACGTAAACAACAAGACACAATTTTCTCTGTTGGGGCAACAATAACTAAAGATCAATACAGGTCCTACAAGAACACTGTTTTGTGTAGGACTTTACAACTGAATTCAATACATATTAAACAGATCCTTTGTTCTCGACCATTGTCAGTTCTAAGGAAAATTTTGAGGATGTAGAACCCACAATTTGCAACACAAAAACTTTAAAATTCACACCCCTATTCAGGGATAACTTGGAAAGCAAATATCTTCATCACGTAGTGGCGGCAATAAATAGTCTCCACGATTAGTGCAATTTTTTGTGGTGCTAAGAAAAAAATGAGAAATTCATTTCATTGAAATGCTGGCTAAATTTGAAAACAACCCAAAATAGAAAGGTGTCTGCACATTCCAGTATGAGTTTTTAAGATTTCTGGATTCTTTCAGTATTTTTGGGCCAAGACAACCATATTGGGGGCCCCTATATTGGATTTGGCTAAGCATTTTATGTAGCGGTCTCACTCCAAACCGTATTTAATCCAGCTGTTTGTATTAAGACACAGAATTTTTTGTAGGAAGTTCGCAATATTGTGCAATTTGAACCACAAAAAGATAATTCTTGAGCAGATTGACTTTTCACCTGAAAATTTGCACCTGATTATCTATTGTGCAGCGGAAGCAATGCTCGTGATCGACTAAGCTCACACAAGATCATTATGGGTCTTTTTTTTATACCCCGTCATTCGACAAAACCAAGCATTCGACAGGAACTCTGATATTGCAAGCTACTTTCCGCAGGAGAAAAACTCCAACTAATTTCAAATGAATCAATAATCAATCAGCAGCATGACCTATGCATAGACGCAGCATTTCCAGGGCGGTCATGTGGTGCCTTTAATCAACACCCGAAAGGCTTCAGGCAACCACTGTATTCATGCAATTGCTGTCAGGAAGCAATTGGTGCAGGATATTGCATAGCAGCAGCAAGGTAGCGCCCAGTAGAATCATGAAGCTAGCAACAGGCGCTACAAAAACACAGAAGCAATTGGCAAAAATACAAGCAATCAGAAAACAGACTGCCCTCTGAATTTATATTGGCACAAAACCATATTGGAAAAAACAATCAGCACAAAAACAAGCAAACAGAAAACAGATTGCACCCTGAATTTATATAAGTACTCGATTAGTGACACCGGTTTTCATCAACTCGAATACGGCGGAGAAGAGCGGAATGAATATTTGCCAACTGTTGTGAAATGCGCAAAATTGTTGGACAGTAGTTCCTTTAGAGAAATATCATACATTGGATGCAACCAAAGTCAGGCGATAGAAGGCTCTGACGGCAATCAACAGTCTCCCACCCTATTTGAACTACAACCAATTAACTTCTCAATAACAAACGGTAACCAAAATTGGTTTTTTAACAGTTGAAAATTGTAAATTTTGTGCTGGAATTTTTTTGCACGGAGTAAGAGTTGCTGATGGTAAACAGGTTAAGTGTGAGAATTTGTGAAACCTCTATTCTAACGTAACTAGAAGGGTTTACCGGTTGTCGGAACACTGTTCTTCCAGTAATTATCAGGCTGTATCAGAAATACAGTTCTGTGGCACAGGATTTCTCCAACTAAGAAAGCAACAGTCTTTCCACTGCCATACATGCAGAGTTTTTATACTTCATACCAAATAAAATTCACAGCAGAACCACGCTTTCCGAAAGCTGTTTGCTAGCCCATAATCCGTTCCGAATGAAAATATTTTTAATTTAATTGTTGCTCAGTGCGAAGTTGTTGCGCAACTCGACCCTGAAGGTAAATTTTTTGAGGATTTTTAAACTTAATTGGCGGCAAATTTTGAGATAGATTACGCTTCTGTTGAGGCAAAACTCATTTTTCCTCACGCCTCGGACTTTTCCTTTTAATGCTCTATTTAAGAAAGCACTCGAAAATTATGAAAGGAATTACTTGAAAATTATGCAAAGGACAACCAGAAAAGTCATTAAGATCAAGACAACCATTGCAGACTAAACACAACAATTTTTCACGAATCGCCATAAGGAGGTGAGATGTGTAGAGAAATAATTCTGCAAAATTAAGTTTCTTAATGCGCTGTTTTTTTCCACCAGAAAAACACAATGAATTTTATCATTATATGATTCAAATTATGATTAACAAACTGTGACTGACAACCTATATTGTTTGCTTATGGCTTCGATCATCAGCTTTTCTGGCGATCCTATCTCTTCCGTTTAAAGAAAAAAAATTTTCACAGTGCAATTTGTTCTGCGAAATGTTTTTTGGTTATTTATTTAGACTTTCTGACCTCGTTAGACTGGTTTTGCTCTAAAATTTCAACTAAAAACGGAACTTTTTTGTTTCTTCTGTCACCATTTAAAGTAAAAAGAGCAGACTGTGTTTTTCCTATATAACAACCCGCCCCGCATTGAAAGTGTAGCTTCCTCCTCATTGTTACTTGGTATTGTAGTAGGAGAGCTTTAAGGGAAAGCTCACACAAAAAACCCTTCAAACTACTTGATCAGTACAGACACACTCACTACCAGTCGCATTGCTGAATTTGTCAAATAAATGTAGGGTTCTTTGGCGGACCTCTGGAAAGTTCTTCTGTTCAATTTGGCAAACCTTTGAACCAATTTAAAAAAACAGGACCTGAGTTTCGAAAAGATAGTTAGTAACCAACCATCCATTCCCTTGAGAAAAATTTTTTACTCAGTTTTTGCGGAGGGTGACGACTAACTGGCCATTTCGACAATCGCCAACAAGTCGACCCTGAACAACAAGTTTCTGAGGATTTTTATATCTTCCCACGGTGGCAATTATTTGGATCAGTTAGACTTCTGTTGAAGCGACGAACAAATTTGATCAAGTATCTGACCGTGCCTAGAGTTTCCTCTTTTTCAAGACAACTATTTCGTGGAAAAAAAAACAATTGAAAGCCACACTAATTAGTATGATCAAATGAACCGTTTCAGACCTAATTCAACCATCTTTCATGAATTGCTACAAGGATATGGGAGGTAATAGAAATTTTGTGCAAAGTCAAATTTCTAAATGCGTTTTGGCTGGCATTTTACTTGGTTTGCTTATTGCATCCGACGTTATTCTTTCATTGTACCAACTATTCTCAGTGGAACAATTATTGCGGGATTCTTTCTATTTCGCTGAAATGACAGCAAGATCAGATAAATTGCTCTCGCTGGCAAATGGTAGATCGTTCTTAAATTTAGGAAAATTGTAACAATGCAACTTTTTCTGACAGATTCTTCATCTGTTTCGCCCTTCCAGAGTAAACAATCAGATTTCATCCCAGAGAAGAAAAGTTAGAGCTCAAAAAAAGTATTCGTTCCATAATTTGTAAAGACGCTTGGTCAAAGCGTAGTTGCGCTCTAGATCGTCGATTAAGAAATCGAATTCTTTCTTTATCTGACGTCACTATTAAATGAAAAAAGACTCACCAGCCTTTTTCTTACCTTTTACACTCCAAACGAAGCATATTCTCCTTCCCTATTGTGATTTGATTTCGTTTTGAGTGGTATTAAAGGGAGAAGCTAAGAAGCCCTTCAACATACAAGATCAGTGTAGACACACCACCAGTGCTGGTGCCGAATATGACAAAAACTATTATATTCATTAGTACATTCCTAGAAAGTTGGTAACTTGACAAACTTTTGTAAATTGAAAAAAGCTAAAACTCTAGACTAAAATTAAGACTTTAAAATCTTAACTCCTGATGACAAACTGTAGACCCATGTAATCGCGACATAATTTTGATAAATCTTGGGAAACTATAACCAGAATTTGGCGATTTGTATTTATATAGTGGGTGGTGGTTCGGATCCTCTCAGGATATCAAGATTTGTGCTCTGACAATATAACCGATTGCTGTTAAGTATAAAAGATAACAAGATTGTTAACTAAATTGAAATCTCTTTAAAACTATTCAGAAAAAAAACTAATAAGAAATAAACGGATGACAATAAGAATGAACTTTCACTCAAGCCCTTGATTCTTTAGACAAAACTAATTATAAGTTGCTTACTCGTGGACCCCCGAAAATACTTTGTTTAATTCCTTTGTTGCTGTAAATACTTTGTTGCTGTAAAGTTTCAATCTGCCACAATTAGCAGTTATTAAAAGGTTGGTTTTGCAAGATCGAAAAAGTGATAGTAATAATAAAATTTATCTTTAACATTTTTTAACATTAGCAAGTCCCTCTATTGGATTCAATATGCCCAGTATCGACCTAGGCTTAGGCTTAGGCTTTGCTAAAGCCATTAAGAGCAACTGAATAATTCCACCCAAAAATTTTGTCAAATATTCTGAACAAACAACAGATTGAATCACAACCAATTGTAAAGAATCTGATGCAATTTAGTAGTGAATTTCGTCTTTTCTTCCGAATAAGACTTCAAATAGAATTTCTAGGACTTCATTGCAATGATCAAAGCTGCTGATGATAGTATGGGGTAAACTCGGAAATTTCCAATTAATTGCTCGCCAGATTCGGGGAGCAGAAAACTACAGATTTTTTAAGCATTGCACACAAATTTCTTTTCCAGTTAATTTTTTGTGTATAACTGACAGACTGCTTCGCAGATAGGTTTTGACCATGTTTCATCATCTCGCTGATCAGTGAAAGTGCTTCGTAGATAGTGTTGGTAATTCACATTTGAGTTATAGTCTGACTTCTTGTACTATTAGTGGTTGCTAATTATGAAAGAAAGCTAAATTTACGTGTTTTTCTTTTTAAAAAATAAATTTCCAAAAAATCAAAACTAAAGCCTTATAACCCGCATGATCCCGCACAACCGCATAGCCGCACACTCCCGCTTGAATCTCTACCTAATATTATGCGCACTGTGCGGGTTATGCGCATTTCTTTAATTTTCTTTAAGAAATTTATTTATATCTATACTTCCGGCTAAAAAATTTATTTATATCATTACTTGTGAATAAAATATTGATCCTAATCTGTACTTCTGGTAAAAATATTTATCTATACCTATACCTTTGCAAAATATTTATCTATATCCATACCTTAGCTAAATATTTGTCTATATCTACAGTTCTGGCTAAAATAGTTATTTATATCTATACCTTAGCTAAATATTTATCTATATCTATACTTCTGGTTGAAAATATTTATCTATATCTATACTTCTGGTTAAAATATTATCTATATCCCAGCTAAACTCTATATCTAAGAAATAGATTTGGCTAGTAGCTCATCTAATCTATTCCTCTAATAATTTATCTTTATCTATACCTCTGGCCGATAATATGGAAACTATAAGATAATATTTATAATACTTGGGTTAATTGGGGCTATCTTCGGAGAAATTACAATTATCTATTGAAGCTAAAGCAGAATTAGTTTCAAAAGTAAAATTTGAGCTATCGATCGAAGCTAAAGCGGAATTAGACTTATCTTCTGGGAATTTAGACTTTATAAATTCATTAACAGGTTTTATTCCATCTGCGAAGAATGTTCCCCGATTAACAGAATAAACACCTCTAGGTACAAATTATATCTTGCTTTTTTAAATATAAACCTCTAACCCACTAAAGCTAATAATAGAAGAACAGTATTCACACTTAACTTTATTGACTTACATTATTTACGCATCGATCTCTTTTTCTCAAAACATGTTATTTGTTTGATAACCTAAGATTTATTACAAATTGTATTTGTTATATCAAATTTGATTTTGTAATTAGTAAAACTATATGTAGGGCTAGGCTTAGAGCTCGAAGTATAGATAGAACTAGAAGTAAAATTGAAACTAGAATCAGAATTAGAGCTAGAACTAGAACCAGAACTAGAATTAGAATTGGAATTAGAGATAGAATTTGAAATTGAACTAGAAATGGAAATAGAACTAGAATTGGAAATAGAACTAGACTTAAAGCCAGAACTAGAACACTTTTTTTTATGTGAACCGGCTCCACTGATACCAATACCTGTCAATGATTCATCCCCAAATGCCTACTCACTAATTTTTATCCTTATTCTCTATTCTACAATGAAAAGCTAAAGTAAAAGGAGTTCCACCTTCATAATTACACTCTAAACATTCTATAACCATTATTTATAACTGGCCAAAATTTGATTGAAAAATCTAGTATTAACTCTAAACCAGATAAACTTATTAAAGTTTTCCTTACTCAATGTATTAAGAGTTTTATTTTTAAGTTTTTTATCTATGATCTGTTCATTACTCAATCCAGCTTTACCTCCAATGTATCTTTAATTTTATCTCTATCTCTCTTTAAAATATTTGAATCATCTCTATCCTTTTTGTTTAAAGCGCCAGTGTTTTCATTCATATATTCATCTGTGAATGGGGTCTATCCTAGACTAGATTCATCCTTTTTCATCTGCGAAGCAGTTTGCCAATTATTATGAATTGTGGGTGAAACGCTATCTGTGATGCTGGTATCCCAATCCATTAAACAACTTTTTACTTCATCATCACCACGGTGTAACTTGGACAGAGTCCGATAACCTTGACTGAATAAGGTATTTATTCTATTCATCATAGTACTTGTTTACGCTGCTACATATGCAACAGTTTTTAATGTTGTATCAGGACTCATATAATTATATATCATAAAACTTGTAAACAGGATTCCACTTATGGCCGATACTTAAATTATACCAACAGCTTCAACTGTTTTTTTAGTTAGAACATCATTCTGATTTTTAATACCTTTGATGTAGGAAGTTTATTAAAATAGAACTGATAATTGTCTGTGTTCGCAATATTTCTGTCTGTAGCATTAATCATAAGTGGTTGCATATATGCTATAAGTTTATCTGTCTCATCACTTTCTAATTTATCTTTCGAACTAAGAACTTTTAAGTCTAGGAAAGCAACGCTCGAGTCATATATCATAACTCTATTTCTATCAAAAATAATAAAAATATTCTCTTTCTTGTTATACTTGATCATAACATAACGAGCTTCATCAGACATTCCACCTGTACAACTATAGTAGTTACTATTTAAGTCATTAATTTTTTCATCATAACTCTATTTCTATCAAAAATAATAAAAATTTTCTCTTTCTTGTTATACTTGATCATAACATAACGAACTTCATCAGACATTCCATCTGTACAATTATAGTAGTTACTATTTAGGTCATTAATTTTTTCATAGAATTTACGTTCACATTTATATATTTCACTAAAATTTATAAATAGATCTGTTCCATTATAAGTTGTTAAATAAATAGTATCACAACTTATTCTTGCTGTATTAATTATCTGAGCTGGTTTATGACATTACGATCATTTGAATACAGTGATGCCTTCTTTCTGTGAAATTATGAGCCATATGGTTATTTTACTTATCACTCATATAATGAAGAATAATTACACTGTTTTTGAAATTAGGCATATTTTTGATGTGATCATAATTATATCACACATATTAAACTTAGCATAGGGCTTGCAGTTTCTGGAGTGATCCAATCTCTTTCATCTTTACTTACTATGATTATACTTTTGTTATCTGGTCGTGGTCCTAATCTTGCTCATGTTCCTGGTCCTTATGGAACTTGAGGTATTGCCTAACAAAAAACTCTTGCTTGTACCAGCGCCACCATAAACAATAGTATGTAATGGTGACTTTTCATATTAAAATCTCACTAGACTTCTTTGTATAGATCCGGCAAAGCTTTCTTCTAGTTTTGTATAATTACTTGGTATTGAATACTATATATCAAAACATAGTTACGGAAAAAAATCATAATTGAACTACCGGTCTCCATTTTTCACCATATAAAAATTCATATCATATCATTCGAGGAATTTAATAATAAATTTGGTATTGATAATAAAGCTATGAGTAATATCAGAATAGGAGATATAGGTAAAGATATAAGTCTAACTCCGATTGAGATAGTAATGAGAGTTCAGTATCCAGTTAGTGTTTGTGAACCCGACGTCAACATTAATTTAAATCTACATCCAACTGATGGTACTCATTGGGTTTTAGTTATAAGAAAAGAAGGTGGTCCTGTGTGTTACTTTGATAGTTTTGGTGTTGAAACGCCACCATTATTCCTAGAAGAATATGTTAATCTAGGCTCTAATGAGAGAATACAACAATATGATGAATCTTATTGTGGGGCTTATTGTTTATATTTGATATATCTCAATGATAAAATTTAGAAAAAAAGTGCTATCTATAATCTAATTAATCAAGGTGAATGCCCCGGGACGTATGATGAGTGTTTGTGTTTGGGTTGTAAAGTTAAAGGTGAAGTTAAAGTTGAAGTTGATGTTAATGTTAATGTCAATCAGGGAGCGGACGGAGACCGTGGCATGCCAACCTGCTTGGAGGACCAAAGTCAAAGCCCTTTTGCAGATGCTGATGCTAATGATAGTGTTAATTATAATGTCAATCAGGGAGCCTGCTTGGAGGACCAAGTGCAAAACCCTTTTGCAGATGCTAATCTCAATGATAGGGTTAATTCTAATGCCGATGCTAAAGATAATGGTAATCAGGGATTCTGCTTGGAGGACCAAGGGTAAAGTCCTCTCGCAGATGTTAATGCTAATGCTAATGCTAATCAGGGAACCTGCCTTGCAGCTGTCAATGTCAATTGGGGAAACCGCTTGCCAGATGATAGTGATGATAATGAAATTGATAAAAATATAAATCTATTTGGCGAAAAACATGTAAGGCTTAAACCTCCAGCTCAGAGTAGTTATACCAACAATATTTCGATCGGTGAAAAAGCTTCGCCGATCAGTAAAAGTGCTTCACGGATCAGGGAACCCGCTTGGGCAAAAGCAAAACTTGTTTCACCAACCATGGGCGGAGCACCTTTGAAGATCAATGTCATTGATAGTCTACAATCATGGGTAGATGATGATAATGTAGTGGTCAATGCCTCATTCCCAGAAAGCTTCAGATGTGTAATAGCTGGTCCTAGTAAATGTGGAAAAACATTCTTATTAAAGTAGTATGCAATTTGGTAAGGTATACATCATTGGTCCCCACTGGTAATCAATATGATGATTTAAGGTATGAAGACTTCGAGTTTATTAAAAAAATAATAGAACTAACCCCACCTGATAAACTACCTGAGAACTTAAATAAACTCATGATATTTGATGATGTTGAACCTAAGGAACCAATTATTAAAGAATACTTTTGTAGAGGTGGACATAATAATTGTATTCTGATATATCTTAATCAAAATCTCTTCTCTTTGGATACACGTGGTGTTAGAGAGAATTGTAATCTAATTATTCTACTTTACAAAGAGGTAATGTACGTCTTTCATTTCTCACAAAGACTTCTATGTTGAAGTTGAGATTGATTATAAAGATTTTGCTATTATAAATACTAAGGTATGGAAAGAGCCTTAAAACTATATAGTTTTTGATCTATCAAAAACAGAAATAATATTGGTTAGATAAGAATTAAATGGGATAGAAAAGTTTTTTAATTTAATTGTTTATGATTAGGTCTATATCTAAGTCTAAGTCAAATTATAGGTGTAAGTATAATTATAAGTATAGTTCTATGACTATAAATAAATCTAAGTCTATGGGTAAGTATAAGTATAGGTGTACGTCTAATTCTGAGTCTATTTTTATGACTATGACTAAATCTATATCAAATCTAAAGTAAAAATCGACACATCACCATTCAAATCAATTGGTCTTCCAAGCTCATCTTTTATATCAAATTCAATATATTCTATTCCATACTTCGTTACATTTTGATATAAGATATTAGTTGGTATGATAATTATCAACTAACCTGGTGGTTCTGTTAGAGTAAAAGTATATAGTATGTCTGTGTTATTTCCATTATCTTCAACACCAGATACAACACTACAATGAATGTTAATAGTACTAGAACCCATAACATCAACAATCTTTTGAGATGCATAATTATATTTATCTTGTTCTCCATGAATCTAAAAATAACAATATTACTGGTAGACTAAGGATTAGTTGGGATAGGAATGTTTTTTAATTTATAAGGTGTGAGTGTAAGTGCAGGTGTAAGTGTAAGTATAAGTATAAGTATAAGTATAAGTATAAGTATAAATTTAAATATAAGTATAAGAATAAGTATAAGTATAAGTATAAACATAAGTATGAGTATAAGTATAAGTCTAAGTATAAGAATAAGTATAAATATCAGTATAAGTTTAAGTATAAGTAAAATAATAAGTATACGTATAAGTATAAGTATATGTATAAGTATAAGTATAAGTGTAAGTATAAGTATAAGTATAAGTATAAGTATAAGTATAAGTATAAGTACAAGTATAAGTATAGGTATAAGTATAAGTATAAGTATAAGTCTAAGTATGAGTATAAGTTTAGGTCTCAGTATAGGAATAATTATAAGGATAAGTATAAGTTTAAGTATAAGTAAAAGAATATGTATAAGTATGAGTATGAGCATAACAAAATAATAAGTATAAGTATAAGTATAGGTAAAAGTATAAGTCTAAGTATAAGTCTATTATCGAGAATAAAGATAAGTCTAATTCTAAGTCTAAGTAAAAGTATAAGTTTATAAGTGAGAATAAGTATAAGTCTATGTTTATGACTATGACTAAATCTATATCAAATATACCTTTGGTCAGCTGAATATGTCAGATCAACGAAGTTGTTGCTGTGTTAACACAGATGGACCTTTGGTCAGCTGGTTACACCAGATGCAAAATAAAACTCAACACTTCACCGTTGAAATCAGTTGCTCTTCCATGCTCATCTTTAATATGAAATTCAATATATTCTATTCCATTCTTTGTTAGATTTTGATATAAGATATTAGTTGGTAAATAATTTATCAAGTAATCTGGTGGTTCTGTTAGAGTAAAAGCATATAGTATGTCAGTGTTATTACCATTATCTTTAACACGGGCTATAACATTGCAATGGATGTTAATTGTACTAAACTCCACAATATCAATAATCTTTTGAGATGCATACTTACCTTGTTCATATGCTTTTTTCTAAATCCTAGTATTGAGGCTATTGAGTTTTTTTACATCAAAGCTAAGTGAACCCCGTTTGATTTCCATTATACATTTCATTGTATTTTTATCAGGTTCTATTACAACATTGCCAATAGTTTCCTCTTAATTCTGCTATTTCAGTTAATTCATATGCACCTGGTATTACTGCTTAAATATATATCATATAAAAATTGATTAATACTTCTATTCACATTAAACACTGAACTATAAACTGATAATATAATTAAACCTAATGATGTTGCATTAAGTATGGGTTCACTAAAGTTAAACTTTTCTATTGGTTTTATCATTCTTAACTTAAGTGTGTGTTCTTCTTTAGTTTTAGTCAGAGCTTCATGCATCTTTGGTAGTTCATATAGAATTAAGTTGTCAGTCACTTTTATTATTCAAATAAGGTAAATAATATCTGCGAAGCAGTTTCCCCGATAATTAATAGTTGAACATATATGATTAAGTAATCAGTTTTGCTGCTTTGAGTATTGGGGAAACCACTTCGCGGACCATACTTTTTTATTCTTCAAATAATGCTATCAGTGAAACTGCTTCGCAGATAATTTTAGTTATTTTTTTTAATTATGGATCTATCATTTTTAACTCATAAAATGAATTTTAATTTGGATACGGGTTTTGATTGGAATAATGATATACACAAAAGTAAGATTATAAAACAAAAACCAAATAATCGAGCAACAATCAATACAGTTAATACCAATATTAGTGTCAGACTCACTAGAAAAGAGAATCATTTAAAATTACGCGATTCATATCTAGAGATAGAGTTTGTTGTATCAAATAATGCTGGTGGTGTATTTGCTAATGATGCTAATATCAGATTAGTTAATTTTGGTATGATGGCAATATTTAGTTCAGTTAAGCTTGAAACTAGTGATGGCAGGACTATTGAATGTATAGATCACTGTCATCCTAATCTATTAATGTAAAAGTTATTAACCAGTACTGATGATGAATATGAGAGTGGGTTTGCTAGAAATCAAGGTAATAGAGATAGTCAACTCAAAGATGATCATGCTGCTGAAGAACGAGGTCATATGTATATGATGGTTAAGATGAGTGATCTAGTTGGTTTTGCGAATGACTTAGAAAAGATTATATATGGGTTAGGATTTAACCTAATATCAAAAAGAAATAATAATGACTGAGCTCTATTTAGAGTTGATGCTAGTGCTGCTGCAGTAGCTAATGATGGTAATATAGATATTAGAGATATATCATGGTGTGTACCTAGTTTTGATCCTAGTAATAATAATAGAATTATTGTTCAGAAATTATTAAATAAAAAGAATTATATTGATTCTAGTTATTATGAAAGCGAGACATTCTTTAAGAATGTGCCCAATGCTTCTAACTTCTTATTTGATCTTGGTATGGAAAGCTGTACGGAAAGACCACAATACATAATATTTACGAACAAACGAAAGATACAAGTACAGTTAATATAATGAATATTACAGAATGTAATTGTAAGATTGGTAGTGAATTTTATCTTGAGGATAGAATGAATATTAATTATGGTACTAATAATTATAATGAGGCTTTTCAAAAGATTGTTAAATTTAATAAAGATTATAATGGATTACCTCGTAATATTATACCTTATATAAATCATAGCACATTCAAAAGTAGATATAGAATATTTGTGTTTGATAGTAGATATCAAAATGATCATTTAGGTCCACAACCAATACAAATTAATTTTAATTTTATTACTGCAGATGCATATGTCAAGCATTAGTATTAACTAGAAAGTGTTAATAGTGATGGTAAAAAGTTGGTTAATATAATCTCGTAGAGATTATTAATCTAAGGCCTATTATATCTTTGTTATATCTTATGGTATAGTTATAGTTCTAGTTAATAAAAGTATAGTTATGGTTCTATCTAATACTTTAGTAATAATTATATCTAGTTTTTGTCATAGCTCTAAACTATTTCCTACTAGTCTTAACAAAAACCTTAACATAAATAATATCTAACTTCTTTTTATTCTCCATTGATAGACCTCTAGCTTCAAGCTTAGTCTTAGGCTTGGGGTTAGTCTGACTCTTAGGTGGCGGCCTAAAAACAAAGGGATTATACTCTTTAACTTCCCTTAATTTTTATATATAAAAATGAGTAACTTTAATGAGATTAAAATTATTTCATATTGTGTTGGTGGCAGACATTATAGTGATACTAATAACATAAGAGGTTTTATCGGGGGAACCCGCTCCACGGATTACTTCGAAAGTACTAAGATGTTAAAGGGTAATTGTGTTAAGTGTAGGAGAAATAAGTCAATGGCCGTTAGTGATGCAACAATAGAGGCTGGGGGATTGAAAGATTACTTGAAGAGTGTTGGTAGAGCAACAAGTAAGTTTGGAAAGAAAGTTGCTAATAATCCAGTAAGAGCATTAGAAATAGCAAGTAAAAAAGGAAGTGCAAATGCAAGTAGAAACCCAAGACTAGCTTTATCAGCCACACCTGATTTAATTAATTTTGCAACTACTGGTGAAGGTATAAAAGTAGTACAAAAAGGAAGAGGGTTATAATTACGTACTAATGAGAGACAGTTTAGTCCAGATATAGGACTTCGCCCATGTTTCACCATAGATCTAGCTCTAATATATTTATATTAATACTAATTTTTTTATTACTATATATATATGGTGAAAAATGGACAAAGTCCCACTGTTATAAATCAACTCCGATATCTTTAGATAAAAAAACACTCATTTTACTTTTCTTATTTTTCTTATATAGTTTATTAAACTTGTCACTAAACTGTTTACTTAAAATATACATTTGTGAATACTTTATAATTATATTTCTTATCTTAGTATTAATTGTTTTTGATAATGAACCACAAACAGTTGCTGTAGCAAAAGGTGTTGGTATAAAATAAGGTAATCATATACCTGTTAATGCAACTGATGCTGATGTTGCAGTTGTTGCTATTGATGATAATAGTATTTCTGTTATCTCAGCTACGTTAAAATAATTTTTATATCTACCTAACTTCTCATTAGTTTTAATTTCATAATAAGTTCTAATATCTTTTATAATGTTGATATTATTATTATTAATTTTATTATTAGCTAGGATTCTCTCATTTATGTATTGTTCATTAATGGTTGATCCGCGAAGCGGCAACTCCATCGAGAAATTTGGATATAGTAATCTCTTACTCGGTGCTATTAGTTGACTCATTTTCAGTAGTAAAATAACTATCAATTTCTTTCATTATATCTTGTTGATCAGAATCATAATGCATCTTTAGTCTTGCTTGTTTTTTGTTGTCAACAAGTTTACTTTCAAGTAATATAGCAAATATATATTTTATAACCGTCTTCATCATTAATATATGGTTTTCTCTTAAACCTTTCCATTTGTCAACACATGCATCACCTTATTGAATATTAGTAATTGACTGATTAAAGTTATTGTTATTGAATTCCACTTCTAATTCATTATATTTAAAATGGTATCTGCGGAAACTTTGTTGCCAAAACAAACAATATTAGTTTAAATTTCAGTCAACTTATTGGCTAATGTGGAAATATTAGATGAGTTAAGAGAAACTAGTTCAACTGTCTTATCATTAATCCATACAAAATCTCCATTGGTTGTAAATGATAGCAAACCAATAATGCTTGCATTTAATTGGCCATTTGTAACTTCTCCAAAATCACCTTTTCTTAACTCAGTTATGTTTTTACTTTATATGTCTATTTTATTTTCAGATGATAATAGGTTATTGTCACAATACTCTTTTTTAATTAACAAAATCTTTGTCATTCATGGGAGGGTGTACATTTGTAATTTTATAGAAACCCTTCCAGAAACGTTGCTTCACACACAGCTTTAAACGTTGCTGACGTAAAATATTTATCGTACTTTCGAAATACTGAAAAATTACATGATTTCACACTAAATAGAAAGCTCTCGCCATTTAGTGCTACTCATTGTCCTAGAATAACAACAATTCGATCTTAGAAATATATCATTATGCTATCTGAAGAAGCAAACAAAAGCCCAAACATGGGAAATTTACAAAAAATTATACGAAAAACTTGATAAAAAAGATAAACTTATTGACAATCACGTTGCCATGGTTTATAACAAGTTATCAAGTGAAGTCAGTGGGGACTCTACGGCATTGCCAACAACAATAGAAACAAAACAGGTTGAGTCTGAAATGGTACGAGAGTACGATTTAATCGATCTTCCTGACGATTTTACAAATTTAATTTTGGGAAGCAGTGTAATAGCAAAACTACAAACTGTCAAAAACGATTCATAGTGATATTGCTATTCATCCGTACTTGGGCAACAAGAAAAGAAAAAATTGCTATTGTCAAAAAATACAGTGAACGAAAAATGCATTCAGTAGTTCTGCAGGACGGTACAAATAGTTTTTTTAAAATTTGACAGAAAACCTGCAGAAGTCCTTGATTCCTTCAAAAAAAATTTGTCAACCAATTTGTTATATGCGAAGTTTTTTTAATGACAAACCTAAGCCAAAATGCTACTAAGAACGGTCGCATTGATGAGTTCAATTCAATCATTACAGAGGAAATAGCAAAAAGATCTTGAGATTGAACTAAATGATCAAAAATAGTGAAAACTACGACTCGCTTTATCATGGTAATGTAAATCTCAACTTTTGGACATGTGTACCGTTTCTCAAAAACAAATGATTAGCGCAAGTTCCATTGTTCTCAAATGGACTCATTACTAGTAAACGGGACAATTTTAAACCAAATTTTGCGAAAGGAAACAAAACTAGCCACAGTTATCAACAGGAAAACTATCAGTATGCTGCACAAATGCATGGAACTTCATCTCATAACCAACAATATAGCAACCACTTCAACTTGAACGGGTGGGACTATCAACAGAGATTAAAACCATACAACCAATTTATTGACCAAAGAAACATTAAAAACTATTCTAATTACGGCAGGTATAGCCCGTATTGACACCTTACGTTTCTTTTTTTGTGTTTCCTCTAGACTTAGATTGTCAGCAAAGAGACAGGCAAAAGCTTTTTGTTTCTTATTCTTATTGAATACTAATGAGAAAACAACCTTGCTGCTGGGAGTTTTGGCTATTGCTGGCCATCATTCGTCCCGCGTCATCAGTAGCAAAACTCCCGGTTGTCTTTGGGACACCCCACATTTATTTCAAAGAAAATCTTTGCTATTTGTTGATAAGAAAATTTGTATTACTTGCTACACTTGGGTTATATTTATTCGCTTAAAAACGTAATCCTCTGAAACTATTAAAATATGGCGATGTTCACAACAACCCCGGACCAGAACAAACTTATGAAAATTTTTTAACGCAAACAGCAAACATACAAATTCTCTCTGCTTTGCCCACATAATTTGTCAAAGCATTATTAAAAAGGGGAACAATTGAAAAAGCTCTTGAGAAAAGTTTCGGACAACTTAATTATTGGCCTAACTGAAACGTGGCTTACAAGTGGTAACGACCACAAACTCTGGGAGTTTGACAGTGCGAAGTATACTGCCTTCCGCTATGATAGAGAGCATAATAAGAATATTAAGAAACGAGGATGGTTATTGCTTTTTATACCAAATCTTTTAAATCCATAGAAAGTAAACAGTTTTCCCAAAACTGACAAACACACAAAATCAATTTGGGTTGCATTACAGTACAACACTACACACGGACTTCAAAACCTTCTCATAAATCTCAATTAAAACCCCAATAAAATACCATAATAAATTTTTGGATACGTTGGCGCTCCAAATTGATGCCGCTGTGAGTAAAAAAGAGAGAGTGATTCTGATGGGTGATTATAATATAAACTATCTGAACAGCAAGAGCGAATTAATATAGATACAGTTTTGATCCCCTATGATCTGAAATTGGTAAACTCTGATCCAACACGACAAAAAAATCTCATCGACTATGTCAAGACGGAGGGTAATTACCAAATACAAAGTGCTCAAACATTCAATTCGGAAATTAAAACAGACCACCAAACTGTAGGCATAATAACACAAGAGCGCATCACAAAAAAATGGAAACCAACAAATAATGTTTTTTGACAAATCGAATTACTCTATTAAAGATTTTATATCGGAGCTAGAAATTTGTGAGTAGAATTCTGTTTACAAAATGGAAAGTGCAGAAGAAAAGTATTCACAATTCAATTCAATCTTGTCTTCTATCATTCAAAAACATGCACCTTCAGTGAAAAAATTTGTACAAAATGATAAAACCAAAATATTTTTTCTAAACGAAAAATATATCAGAGACCTCTTCACGAACAGTGATTCGATAAAGAAAAAATGGCGTCTCATTAATGATGCTCAAAACACAACAGTCTCTAACAACAACGTTTTCAGCCTCAAAAACACTTTTGGCGAATTTCTGTTGGACAATAAACAAATTGTGAATTTATTAAACTATTCGTTTGCCGAAGTTAGGTGACTACTTAGGATAATAATACTGAATTCTTCAAAGCCGCTTGGACCCACAGAGATAGACGCTTGGGCTCTCATAGATGGCAAAGATTTTTTAATGCATCCCCCCGCATATTTGTTCAATGCTTTTTTGAAAGAGGAAAAATTTCTCAGTGACCTTAAAAAAGCCATTATTACACTGCTTTTTGAAAAAGGTGATCGAACTAACCCTGAGAACTACATGCCTATATCATTAACCAGTTCACTTTCCAAAATGTTTGAAAGACTACTTAGAGATCAAATAGTTGAATTTCTATTTAAAGAAATATTCATTCCAGAACGCAATTTGGTTTTGGATCCAAAATATCAACAATGGATGCCCTTGTTTATAGCACTGAACATTTTCGATATCTAATTGAACAAAATAAGTACTTGACAACAGCACTACTAGATCTATCTAAAGCACTTGATTCAATCAATCACAACATTTTGATGTTGAAACTAGAGGAATCAGGATTCAGCACAAGTGCTCAAATGTTGATACTTGACTACTTGTCTAATCGTCTTCAGGAAACAAAAGCTAACAGTATTGAATCAGATTGGAATCAATTTTATCAAGGTGTGACCGCAAGGAGCAATACTCGGGCCACTACTATTCAATCTTTACACAAACGACCTAAGATTGAAAGCATCAAACGATTGTCAACTAGTACAATATGCTGATGACACACTGATCTTTAAGTCCAACTATGTTTTGCTAAATGCCAAAAAGGACTTAGAAAAAGCCTTAACCTTAATTATTGATTATTACAAAATGCATAGTCTAACGCTGAATGCATCAGAAACAGAGTTCATTAATTAATGTAAAAAATCTAGAGCTCTCCATACAACTGATATAAAACGTAAAATGCAAAACTGCTTCATTTTTTATTCTGAATCAATCAAATACTTGGGGGTATCCATAGATTCAGCGTTAACATATCAAGATACAGTGAAACGTGTACTACGTAAAATGGCATGTGTATAAAAACCCTATATTCCTAACGAGAGGTAATATCAGATAACTACACAGTTTTGACTTCGAATGCACTTGTCATTAGCCACCTTTAATACTCTGCGGTTCTCCTGAATGGAATTAATAGCAACCTGATAAGATTACTCAAAAACAGTTAAGAGGGGTGGGGTTTGTTTTCATAGAAAGAAATATGATAGTTCTCTAGATCTCAAAATTAAAAACAAAGTTTCACCGTTCAGAGATTTTGTAGATCAAAAATTACTTTTCCATTTTTGGAAAATAGTTTTGAAGAAACTTCCAGCTTATCAAATGATAGAATCTTACACTAAAAATAACAAAACTAGAACGGTCCAAAAAGTTTTCTCCAATATCAAAACTCCATCTAGCTATATAGAAAACTGCGTATTCAAGCAAGTTACAATAATTTATAACTAATTTATAATGAATGAACAATACTCTCAATATCTCAAAAATGATCATGAAGGCAATAAAGCGAAACAAACTCTAAAACAATACTTTTTTGAGTTATTTTTAAAGAACCCAAGTGTAGAATCAATATCTTTTTTATCTTGGAAAGACTTTAAATTTGAATAAAAATGTTTTCTGTTTATACATAGCTTCTACACTGCCTCTGATCTTTGATCGTTATTTGGTTAAAACCAGATAGAAATTCAGTGTTCTCTTTTTCTTGCTTCATGTCAATATTATCATTATCGTCTAAGTAAAATTGATGAGCCTTATTTGTTGTTAGATTATTGGTTATTGCTGATTGATGTTTTGCTTGGTTAAATCTAATTCTTGTCATCTTTGTAATTGTCTACAGTAAAAAACTATGACGATCTATTTTGTAGCTGACCGAAGGTCAATACTTAATAATTCTAAAATTTTTTTTATTTGATTCAAAATCAAAATCAAATTCAAATTTTAAAAATTCCTGTTCATGGTATTTACCTTCTATTGTCTCCTCATTCATATATTCTATTTTACATGTTGGTGGTTATGTTTTTAAAACATCAAATTATTACCTTTAAACACTTCTCCCTTCCAATTAGAACTGCATCCTTTAGAAAAGATACTACGTTGATCTGCATTTCTAATATAATCACCAACTCTGAATTTTGGTTGAGCGTAGCTAGGTTTACTTTCAAGATTCCTTCGTTTAAAATATTCATTCAAATTTTCTACCCAATTACCATCACCATTGATGAACATTGATTTATTAATTATGTGTAACAATGTTCTATTGAATCTATCTATAAACACAGCCTTTAAATCCCTGTATGTAGAATACAGTTGGCTTTTATATTATTTAAGCAAAGGTTTAAATGTTTTTTTTTAAATAAAACTCACTTAATCTATCTACACAAATCTTTTCTGGTTTTCTATGTTCACCTAATACTATTTTTAAACCTTAGTTATGGATAGACCAGACTTAATCTTCAATGGAATTGCCCTTGCAAATTTTGTGAATTTATCTATAACAGTTAATATAAACTTGTAATTTTTATTGTAATCATTTAGAGATGATTTGTCTATCAAGTCAGCTGACCATGCTTCACCTTTATATAATGTCATTCTTCTTTCTCTTCTAAACATTGCTATTCAGGGACAAAATACTTCTTTAGCTAGTAGTTGTTGTTTGGTTTTAGTTGTGTCTTGTTGTTGTTGTTGTTTTTTCACCATTATTTTTTTTTTACAGTAACTAAAAACACAATTATATTGTTGTTCTTGATTATTAATATTCATAGATAATAGTTGTTTAGATATATCTAGCATTTCCTCAAATAATCCATCGTAGTCAGTTTTTGTTTCTAGTATAAGTTATTCTAGTCTGTCTATTAGAAAATCTGCTTCACTAAGATCTGTACCTAAAAGAAGATATCTTCTAGCTTCAAATTTCTGTTTTATTGTGTTATATCTTTTGATTCTTTTATCACCCACTCCTATATTATAATTTATGTCCCACAAAAAAAATCTCCCTATTTTTTTCTTCATCTTCATCCGAAATGTCCTCGTTTGTTATACTTGGATTGGTAAGAAAATTAATAAAGTCACCTGAAAATTCATAAACATTATCCCCAATAGAGAATGCGTTCTGTTCTAGAGTTATATCAACATCACTCTTTACATATTCCCTATTCGCCACTTTTTCTAATTTTCAACTTTAATTGGGGGTTAGATTGAGAACCCATTGAATGGAGAGTATTGGCTGTGTTTGTATCAATTGCAACTCGTGGTTCTTCTCAAGCCCCTCGAGTATCCAGTTCGTTTTGTAAGCTAGTTTCTTGGACTTCTTCCATACCGCAGTGATCTGTGAACCAGTTTTGCGGATAGCTTTAGTTTCTTTATCTAACTCATGGTTTTGCCAATCTAGTGTTCTTTATGTTTGTTCATTGTCTTTAATAAAAGTTTTAATTAGAGGATCAAATAACTCTTCTATGTTACCATAATTTTCCTGTTGTTTCAATTTATCTTCTAATCTATTCTTTATGTTTTGTTTTTGAAGCTTGTTTAATTCTATAAGTTTAACTAGCTCAGTAATATATTATGGCTCATTGTTTAGTTTAATTACAGCCTTAATTAACTCTCTATCATCACTAATGCTCAAATCTAGAATATTATTAGCTAGCTGTTCTTTATCTAATTCTAATGAAGTAGCATTAATTTTATTTATTAAATCTCTTTTGAATAGATATAGATTCTCATTATGAAGATGGCTTTTAATATTGTTTACCTTTACATCAAATGTGTTCAGACTAACCTTACTTGTTTTTGATTTTGGAATGTTATCACTCACTTTTTGTATTCTACTTTCATCTACAATTCTCTTTGTGTTATACATTAGTGCATTATAATTTTCTTCATGTTTAGCATTGTTACAATTCTTTATTCCTTTTTCCATTTAGTTTTATTTGGGTAATCTTTAAATCTATATGTCTGTGGTGACAGGGCTATAAACTCTTCTATTATTGTACTTCCCAATTCATGTTTGGTTTTACCTGGAAATTTACTATTAGTTTTGATTGGTTTTCTGAGATTGGATAAGTGCATGTGTTCGTCAGGGACATCACCCTCAGTAAAACTTAATACAAAAGTATCAGTATCCATATAAAGGTGTTGTAGATCTTTGAGAGATGGTTGAAGAATACTACAGAAGATATCATACTCGTGCAATTTACTTATCTCTAATATGGTAACAACTACATATACTGGAGAATCATATTATATTTTTTCTTTATATATTCAATTGGGCTATGATCCTTATAACTAGTTATATTTTTAAATGTTTGTTTACTTATACATTTCAATACTTTTCTTCACCGTGTAAGAACTTACTTTGAAGGAAGTGTACAAGATTCATGCACATTCTTCCATATAGTGAATTGTTCATTAATTTCCTTACATCCTTTTCCGCTTCAGTTTTAGCTGTTGCTCTTTTATTAGTATTGATTTGAGTATAGTCCATACATATATAATATTTTTTAAATTTAATTACTCAATTAATTTTAGTTACTTTAACACCCATCTTAACATAGAACTTTAACATCCTTTAATAAACCATATATTCTGTTTTGTTGTTTTGATCTAAGATTAATTTCTCTGTTCTCGCTCTAACTTTGTCTTGTTTTCTATAGCGTAAATCATTATTATTTATCTTTCTTTTATTGGGCCTTAATGCTAGTTGCTCTGTTCTATTTTTACAACAATTAGTATAATTATTATCACAAACTTTATAGTAACCATGATCACTATCATCTTGAGTACTTAATATAGTATCGAGGAACCCGCTTCATGGATCTAGAGAAATAGTAAAAATGTACTCAAAGTCCTTATAGGGAAACCTTTGCATCATTGCATAACCATATGGATTGTTTGCATCTATATACCATATGGATCTATTACTAGTACTATTACTATTAATATTGTTACCACTATTGCTATGGGACTTCGTCCATTTTCCAGCATTACTATTTCTACCAATCTATCTGTCAGCCATTATGCCACGTATACCTCCCCTCTTTGCTTCAACAAAATCATCTAGCATTCGCTTATCTTATACTGTATCTAATGTAACACCGCTTGTTTGACATTAACCAACAATCAAAACTATAACCAGGTAGACGTACATAGTGTAGACGGTTGAGACCGAATTTTTTCAGACTCAACTCAACATATTCATACATGCAGTAGTCTAAAATTTTCACATCGTTCTGTATATACTCTAGAGTTAGATCTTTACCAGTTTTGATGACTGTTGTCTGTATTGAAGATATTGACTTCTTCTTGCGTTGGTAATTTGTAAAATAGAGAAGATTTGAAGTCTTCTATATTTAGATTACCTATAGCTTCTTGTTGTGAGTCTAAGCTAAAGTGTTCATATGATTATAATGTTAGTCTTACAATGATATATCTATGCCATTTGACCTAGAGGGATAGCAAAGAAGTTATAACTATCTAAGAATTTAAGACAACCAATATTAAACATCTTAGACTTATCAGCAGCTAGTGGTATGTTATCTACTTTTCTTTTATCATTATTCTGTTTAAACACTTCACTATATAGTAGATTGAAATCATTACCAGGTAATTGTGGAATATTATAGGAATGAAGTTTTGTTGTTTGTATCTTAGATTACACTCTTTACATTCTGGTCCTCTATATTTACCAGTTTCATGACAGTGATCTCTTACTTCATTAAAAAAAAGTTTTGCCGCATATATGACAAGTGTTTGTAGCAATATGATATAATTGATTTTCGTTATTAAATATCATTTGTTTGTTGCGCTTGAAATTAATCTCTGTTTCTATTTCTAATAGATCGTTAGCAAACCTTTTGATACAATCAAGACCAAAGTAGTATTTGAAATTCCATTGCCAGATGTAACCCACACTTATTGGTCTTTGTTTGGCTATTACATAGTTACAGTTTTTAGTTGTGACATCGACAACACATCATTCTATATCAACAGTTATAATATTTTTAATATTCTGACGTTTATGTTCGTTTATAAAAGTAATTTTCTTTTTCTTAGGACAAACAATCTCTGGTTTGAAAGGGTGGCTACATTCGTGTTCGTCGGATTTAGGTTGAGAGTTGAACCAAAATGTGCATCTATTACAATAATAGAAGTTGTGTTGGCTCTTATTCGGTCCTTCTATCAAGGTTTCTATTGTTTCAATTAGAGCACATTGTTCTGTTAGTCCTTTTCCCCAAAATAATATTCCCACATCTTTTCTATATTCAATAAAATCATTCACTGGTTTAAACAATTCTACATTCCCCTCACCACAAGGTGTGTATACCCGAATATTAAAATTGTACAATTTCTGTATTTTTATTATATAAGCAAAGTCATCATCATGTTGTTGTCTTGGTTCAATTAGATTATAAATAATTACTCTCACGTGATGCTTGGTCTATAGCGGGATGTAGCCAAGCAGTAAAAGTTAGTTGTAAGCCGTTGTATTTGTAATTGCGTATATTAATATTGATTAAGAGTTTTTGAGATCGGGGAGAAAACATATATACCTACCAATAGATGCTTTGGTTGGTTCAATAATTATCTGAATATTTCTTAGTCCGAGAAACTCAAAATCATAGCCATAACCCTCATATTTTTCTTTTTCATATTTTAGCCCTTGTTTGAAGTCACCATATTCATATATAGCTTTATTAAAAACATAGTCATTGCTGACGACTATTTTTTTGGTCTTAACTTCTTTGCTTCTCTTCGCATACTCATAGTCGGCTGTGATCTTATATTTAAAACTCTTAACTTTTCTGTACTGATAACAGCTTTTAGTTTCCTCTAAAGAGTTATTACTAGCTTCATCTATATCTTCAATGTAATTTCCAGCTCTATCAGTAATATAAAATTCTTTCATGTTCTGGCTAGAGTTTATATCAAAAAATTCTGTGTTTTCTAAATACTTGCGATTATGACTCTATGAATGAGTAGTTAGGTCTATTTTTTTTCTCTAAATTCTTCATAACATTCTTTAAATTTGAACTTAATTCCAAAGTCGATACTATCTTCAGTTTTTGTTTTAGGTTTAGTGATGGGTTTAGTTCTAATAATAACTTTGGTGTTATCTTTAGTTTAAGTTTCAGTTTTAGTTTTAGTAGAAGGTTTGGGAGAGATGAAGTCGTCATCTGAATCATAGATCATCTCCATAATTTTTTGGGGGGTTATAGCCCCATCATCATCAGAACCAAACATTACTCTAACAATTCTTTATGTTTAGAATCGTATGATTGATGACTGTATAAACCCTTCTTTGTTTCAAAGGGTAAATTGCAGACGTCGCAGAAGTTTACATTGCTGTTAGTTGAGTGAGACATGATGCATTTTATTGGGGAAAATTTATAGTTTTTTCAAAATGAAAAAAATGAAGTGTGATAAGTGTAAAAATAAGCCTTGGAAAGAATGGTGTTATGATTGCAAAGAGTTATAATATTGTTGTTTTACATGCCAGGATATAGTTAAAGTTAAAGATTATATTAAACTTATAGGAGAATATAATGATAATCCAGATCAATATCTAGGGTGTAATATGTGTAAAGTTTGTAAGCATATTTCTTTCTTTAGGTTTAGAAATGTAAGATGCAGATTGTGCATCTATCTTAAAAGATATAGATTTGGTCGTACTAGAAATCAGTTTAGAGAGCATGTTTATAGATATAATATCGGTGTGGCTGTTTCTCCCTGATGGGCTTCGTGCAGTGCTCTACTTTTGATATGGTTGGTTCCCCTTGATGAGATTTAAATTTTGACTCTATGCGAAAAGTTGGGTTGTTTTTTTTTTAATAAAAATGAGCAAAATTGAGAGTGAGCGGATGTGCGGTTTTTGAAGCTTAATTTTGATTTTATTTTCGATAGTGTATGTACTAGTGGAAAGAAGGGGGGTTTTCAGTTACCAGTACAATTTGGCTCATTTCCCCGAATGCGGCTAGCATGAGGGGAATGAGACAAATTGGGCTGGTGGCTGGAACCCTCGTTTTTTCCACTACTTTGAGGGCACAACAAAGCAAATTTTTTGTAGCACTTTTGGGTAAAATTTCTAGTACTTTGAATAAAATCTATAAAATTTGCAAAAACAGTGAAAAACAGTGCAAAGGTAGTTTGCAAACAGTGAAAAACAGTGCAAAGGTTAGTCAAAAAAATTGTAAAGTGTCGCAGCCAGTTGTAAAATAAAAAAAAAATGCGTAACCAAGGTGTTTGTTCCCCCCCATTGAGGTTTTATTCAAAATTTTGTACTACTAAAATTGGAACAACGATGACATGTCACCTAAATCTCAAAAAACAAGACCTCCACTAAATCCATCGATGCTAATTATTTAGAATTCAATCACACGTTCATAAGAGTAGATTTACCCTGAATTTTTACCTGCGGGGTACAAGAAGATTTCGCAGCGTAGGTTGGTGGCATAAAAGGGGAGAATCTGAAAAGGCATCTCTAAAATTAGATAGTTGGGTATGAAGAAATCAGAATTTTCAGAGTAAGTTCACTTGATGAAAGTGTTGGTTTCGTACTCAGAACTGTTCATTGATCAGGATTTCAGCTAAGGCAAACACAAAGTTTTTCTAAAAGTTTGTTTTGACAAAACCAATTTGAAATATTTAGGGTCAAAACAAATACACTCAGAGCGCCAAATCTAGGATCATCTTTGACTGGTTTTATTCTAGATTCAAGAACGGTCACCGATTCAACCAAAACCCGAATTCTTTAAACTCTAAAATGGTCTTATTTGATACATGTCATAATTAGGCTCACTTGAAACTATGTTGAGTGAAACTTCTCAGGTCTTATATGTAAAATAGGACGGATTATTTCATTCAGATTATGCTGTGCTCTTTTTTTTTCAAAAATAGCCCATTGCTTATTTGGTTGGTAAAACATAGGACTATCAGTTAACATTGATCAATTATTTTTCTTTTGAAAGGTTGCGTCGGGCAAAAGACCGCAACATCAAAACTGAATCCAGTTGAGACTGAGATCAACACAAAAAAGTCAGAAGAAAAAAGTTAGAAGGAAAAAAATCAGAACTTAATTGCAAGTCAGCTGCATGCAAATTTTATAAACAAGTGAGAGCTTAACTGTTCAAACAGTTCTCACCAAAGACAGGTTTTGAACGACCTGTAGCTTTACGAGGGTTTTTGAATTCAATTTGAAGTTCGTGTGAACCGATCAGAAGCCATTCGATCATCTTCCTACTGTGCCATCTCTCTGTAGGCGTGAATCTATGTTTGACCAATGTTCTTCATATGGGGACCAATCTAGTATTTTGCACGTTAACAGTTATTTGTTTTAAGTCTTTAGTTCAAAATTGTATATGGTTGTCACTTTTTTTCCGAAAGGGTCACTAGCTTAATCATGGCGAGGCGTGTGCATCCGGCGACAATATCAAACGCTGTCCAATCTAACTGGAAAAAAGACAAACAAACTGAGGAGTGTGAAAACTAAGAGAGATCAAACATCATCGCGTCATACAAATGACTTGCACAAAGATGAAATAACTGAACTAAGAAAAGACGTAGAGGTAAACAAGCAAGCAAACAGAATTTCAAACACCTTTAAAACACAGAAACCCTTATATCATCAAACAACGTGAGCAATCGTTTTTTGAGGGAACAAAATGTTTACAGATTTCTTACTGGCAATGAAAACACAGAAATCAAACAGTTTTAGAGCTAACGCAGACAGTTTTTCGACAGCAGGTACAAATTCTTTTAAAAAAGGTGAAATAAAGAGTGAAAATGCAATACCTTCATTTTCATTTCCAAATTGAAAAAAGTTATATACGGCGGTAGTTGCAATACAAAGCAAGTTAATGACCATAATCAAAAAATCGCTTGCATCACTCGCAAAAAATCGCTTAATATAGAGTCAAATTACCGATATCCAATGTCTACGTTCTAAACCATGGACTTGAAGTTTATGATGTTTGAGGTTAAAGATGAGGATTGAATTTTATTCATCATGAGGTTTATGAAGAGTCGCTCAAACGATATCCAACAAAGAAACATTAGTTTTTTTAGCAGACTTATATAAACAAGTATTTACAACCAATTTTCAGTGAATCAATTTGAAAAGCCTGAATAATCAAGATGCTGAAAATAATGGAAAACTCTTGACCTGTTGTCATTCTTTGTTATTACAGGAACATTGATTAAAAACCAAAACACCGGAAAATTTTTTATGCAGTAGGCACTGGTATATTCAGCAGCCGAGATCGTCATTTGCTAAATTGGAAACAGGAGAGGTAGGAATATGGTTACCCAAGCATTTTTTAGTTAGAGTTAGGAACGACTTGAACACCATCATTCGAAGTTTTTTCGAACCATTATGGATAGAAGTATCTGAGGCTCTTGAAAACAATTTATTCAAAAATGTGGCCTACTGATCAAAAGTTCACCTTTGAAAACTTTTTCTCAATAAGATGAACGCGGAATTCTCAAATGCTTATTCTAGCACACTTGATCTAATCGTTTTGCAGATTGAAATTAAATTTTCTATAATGGTGGGAGATAACAACTTTGTTGCATATTATTGACTTCAATATGTGAACAAAAGCAAAGCAAAATCGACTAGTAGAGAAATATCTTCTATAAGCGATCATTGTTTCACTACTACAATTCAAATTTTCAAAACAGACATCGGAAACAACTAAAAAATCTAAAGAAGAATTTGAAAATTGGATTAAATTTGATTGAAATTAATTCTCTTACCCATGAGAAAAAGAGTCGTTAACAGCGAAGCATTCTTTTGGTATTTAAAATGTTAGGAACAATTTCAAAATTCCCAACATTTACTGTTACATTAAGATGACTTAAGTCTTGCATGAAAACCTTATGAGATTTTAATAATATTCTTTTCAAATTTGGGATTGAATTTCTCAAATGTCACTCAAATATGAGAAAAAAGATTTACTCAAACAATTTATGCTCGCTACGGTTTAATTCCATCAATAATACCTATATATTTATAGTCATAGCAATGATTTTTTATAAGAGATATAGAAACAAGATCTGGCCAATATCATAAGGCTAATTCAAAAACAAAAGAACTGCTCTCGGAATAAAACTTTTGACAGAAGTTACTACTAAGTTTAAATTAATGAAATGTAGAAGCTTAATTATTAATTATAGAACGTTATCAAAGTTTTTGACAACTCATGACCGTTTTTTTTTTCATTCCTGGCTGTTACAGAAACTTTCATGAACATAAAACCGCTCAGCACCGGATTATATTTTATGCAGTAGTTATCGCTTTGTCCAGCCGATTTCGTTAATAACTATACTAGTAAGAAGAAGAGTTGTAGTTTCATGGATACTGGAACAATTTTCAGTGAAGATTAGATATGATCTGAAAACCACTACTCGGAGTTTTTCAAATCATTAAAATTGTGGCCAATTTCTCATTTTTTCTGGATTATTTGATAACGGAATTTACGACCAAAAATGTGGCCGAATTCTCAAACCTACACATTTGCTGATGATTTTTTCTGGATGAATTAAAAGCGGAAATCTCAAACGCTCATTCTAGCAATAATGATCTAATCCGGTTTCAAGATTACAACCTAAATACTCTCAAAGATGCTGGTAAACAGTTACATGACAACTCGTTGCAAACAATGGACTGTAATTTGTGATTAAAATTGAAGCAGCATAGACAAATGGAGAGGGAAACAGTCCATAGTTGGTCAATGATCCATTTCTGAAAATCGAAGATTCGAAGAAGTCATAATAGAGGCAAAAATTGATCTACATCAACCATTAATGAAAATTGAATGCATACTCTCAAAGAAAAAGAAGAAAGAGTGATATTTGCAATGTGAAAAAATTATATATAGGATCTCATTTCAACGGCAATAATGTTGTTCAAGAACGGTCACTGATATATCAAGCAAATTGAGAAAAAGTAATCTTTCTGGGAATTTTTGAAATTTTTTTTATTATCAGTTTGAAAAATACAGAAATGACAACAAAAAAAAAACACAAAAATTTTATAACAAGAACGGCATAAATGATCACTGAAAAAAATCTCGCGTTTAATATACGGAATAAAATCTTTATGAAGTGCTGTTTAAGAGTTACAAAGTACTGAGAATGATAGTTAGCAAAACACTGCCTGAGGCGTCTAACAAGTATTCCAAGCGAACTTTGACATCCTCCCACATGCTAAGGCAAGAAATAAGTTCATCAAAAACAAGCTTACCTCATTTATGCAAACAATAATTGATTAAAAAATTCAAAAGCGGAATGAATTGAATATCAAACCAGTCATCAGAAAAGAAACATATCAAGTCATTGGCAAAATGCCAAAACAGAAATCAGCTGGACTAGATGAGGGAAGTTACTGAGTTTTAATGGATTGTAAAATTTCTATAGGATACCATTGGGTATTAACAAGTTAACAAACACAAACACTATCCCCTATATTTGAAAAAAAAGAAATATATTTAATACCTATCTACAAGAAAACTTCATTCTGAAAACTAATGGCCAATTTCAAGTTCTTAAAAAATTGCAAATTTTCCTGAAGACTTCCGTCGAAACAGAATATTGAGATTTGAACAAAACTATTTACAAAACTCTATTTGGATCCCAAAAACAAAAACCGGCCTTGACACAAAAATTGCTCCTACAATTTGAATTGAATCACCACGTTGGAGAAAATGCAATGAATAAATTTTTTTTAGAATTCGGCAAATTTTGTATTCATTATCCTTGGATATTTTCCAACAGAAGAAGAAGGAACTGTGTAACAAACCAATAATTCAGATTGGACAATAATCAATAATGATCTTTCACAAGCTATTGTACTGGGGCAAATAGTTATCATACTTAAAGTAATTGATCACTGGGAGGAGTAAGTGAATCAATGGGGAGGAATTCTAGTTTTTTTTAGAATTCACAGATGATACAGCATTTTATGGTGTGAAAAACGGACTATAATTAATTTTAATTGCTGCAAAATTGTGCAAAAAACATGCAAATTATATTGGGCATAAAGTTTACTTTCTTCCATCCAAAGATGACACTGCTCATAGTCTACTTGTTCAATACATAAATCTTCGCGCAGAAGCTTCATATCCCCAAAATTTTTCTAAGATAGGTGTTTCAGTTATATCCGACAATATCCCACAATAAAAAGAAAGGTAGTTAATGAAATTATTATAAGCAACCGTACCTATGATTTTATTTCCGAAAAAATTGGATGGAAATTGATCGACAATTCAGTTATAGGAGGTTTTGCTCCTTATTGGAAAAGAGGGACTTGCTATGAAAAAAAATAGAACTCAAAGTAAAAAATCAGAAAAAGTTAAAAATAAGATGCAAAAAACAGAAATGTTTTCCAGCAGACAAAAACTTTGCAGGCTTTAAAAGTTTATATTATTAAAAATATTCACGAGGACCGACAACCGAACCTGTTTGTCATTTAATTATTCAGAGAAAAAATTGTGTTTGTTGTTTTTTATTTTTGACATTACAAACTGTAGCTTTGACCTCGGGGTAACTCTTATTTAACATTTTAAGATAAAAAAGAGCGAAAATCTTTTCATTAGTTTATTCAAGCATGGTCTTTTGCATATCACTTTTTTTTGAGGTGGTACACGGTCTTCTCATAAGTCTATGTCTATACATGGGAAAAAAACTGATTTTGATCAATTAATGACCAGTCACTGCTCATTTAAACAAATATGCGAAACAGCTCTGAAAATCAGTGTTACGACCAAATCATACAAATTTTTTAGTTGTACCCAAAAATCTGCTTCACTGGTTTGAAACAAGATGGTTTTTGTGAGTATGTACGTATCACAGTATGTTGCAACATAAATATCAGGGTTGCCAAAGCAGCCATTTAATTCTGTCTGCGAAACTGTTGGGAATATCCGAAAGCAACTTATGTTAATTGAAGAAAAAATTGTGCTGCTTGAACCACAGATATTCGGAAAACTCGTCAACACACTCTTAAAAGTTAGGTGTTGCAGATTTTAGAACGAACATACACAAAGAACTCATTCACACAAACGTCACAGATTATACAAACCAAAAATTACACGACAACAGAACAAAACACCAAAAAAAAACATTAAAGAATTTTTTTTGGAAACTGATCGTTATTCAAGGATTGTCACGCTGAATTAACTCATCGTATGTTTATTCTAAATTAAGACGTGGAATGGTTGAAGCAATTGCATTGGTAATTGTGATTTTTGAACAAAATTTTCAGATGAAAATTTCTGAAGTTCTTCGAAATATTTTACAATTTTTGATGTGTAATGAGCATAATGAAAATACCATTTTTTTTAAAACAAATCTCGCAGATTTAGTATCGGGGAATTGAGAAACCGAAGTTTGATTTTGGTCAAAATTAAAGCTGCAATATGTACCAAATAATTTTTTGTTTTTCTATTGTTTTAATTGATCTCAAATGAAGTTTGTAGCAGTTAGTCTTTTGGTCTTTTTTATAAGATTTTTGGCTCGACCCGTTTTTCGACTGGCCCAAGTGACTTTTTTCCTCAAAAATGGGATAACCAGATAGCTCTTGGAGTTATTTAAGTGGGCAGTCAGCTCTCTTAGAGCCTGACACCTTGCTGGTCTCTCAGTCACCGCTTCAGCGAAACAGTTTTGAGGAGAAATTTTTAGAGTGTGAGGGGCGGTTTTTAGTCTTAAATGTTTGACCCCCCTCTGCCGTACCTCACCCTCAAACCCAATCCCCCACCTTTCCCAACCTAAATTCCCGCCCCACTCGATACCCCCGTCCACCCTCCTCTAATCTGACGAATTGGACCTCCCTTGTTCAGCTCTCGCACAAACCTACCCCCGCACCCCCATCGACCGACATCGCTTACCCCCTACTCCGCCCCAACCCCAATGCTCGTTTGCCTCAGCCCCAGCTGCCCACTACCAAACCCAACTGCTGGCCTGTGGTTTGAGATCAATTCGCCCGTCGTTAGTCGAGTGCGTTTAGATTTTCTCGAAATTTTGGATACTGCCTCTATTTATGTCTATAATTTAAAGGTTTGAAGCTCTTTCCTTCTCTCTCTCTTTATCTGTCTCTCACATACACATACAAAACACATCACACATACACGACACACATGTATTCACATACATACACCCACATAGGTACACACACACAAAAGAACAGACACATACACACAAATAAAACACCCACACAAAAATTTTGCGAAATTTTTTGGCCACCGACTTTTTCCAATTGTTCAGTTTGTTCATTTAGGGCCTCTTTGTTTATTCTGGAAAACTAGGTGTGGACGTCTGGAGGCATATGTATTGGTAATTTTGAAAATTGACACTAAAATTTTAAAAGTAGATTTATGAATATCTTTCAAAAAAATTATGTTTTTTTACAACATCAAGCTTTGGTGTAATTGTTAATTACACCAAACGGATTCACATATAACTTCGCCCACAATCTTGCACAAACAAATAAAAACCCACGACACACAGAAAAAATTTTTCTAAATTTTCTTTTCAAACTGATATTAACCAATGGTTCGCATCGTTCATTTGTATCTTCTTTATTAAGTTGAAAAACTAGGCGTGGTGTCCTTTGGAAAATTATATCCCTAACTGCCGTAAATTTGAATTTTTTGATTTTTTTTCCAAAATTTTTGTCATTTTTGATGTTTCAAGAGCAAAACAGGAAATTTACTTTTGTTCAAGATCTTGCAGATGTGTTACTAACTAGATTCAATTCAAATCAAATTGTTTTCAAACACATTTAAATTTTTTCTAGCTAAAGTTAAGTAACTTTTCTACTTTTTAAGGTTGCTGACATTTTTGAATGCTACTTGTGTCTAACATGTAAGGGAACTTTCTTGAAATGTGAGGCAACGTTCATACAAACGTCATAAATGTAAGGATGTCCTCAAAAAGTCCTATTCAGTAGCATTGGAGAGAATTGGTTTTTAACTCTTCGGATTAATTTATTTTAATCGAAAATTTTAATATTTTTTGTGTGACTGAGAAAGAGAAGATATTTGTCCTCTTTCAGAAAAACTCTGGATTTTCAAATCAACAGTTTCACAATAAAAAATTGTTTTGTTTTAACTGACACAAATACCCTCAGACCAGAAATCTCCGTTTGAAATGTTATTTCAATTCACAGAGAAGTAAAAAATAAATTTCTTATAATTTTAAAAAAAATTATTAACAATTGTATTAAGTTTGTTAACCTGGCTATCCATTAACTCTCTACCTGCCAAAAAATTTCATTTGTATTGCATTATACTATAGAAAGTCAGTCAGGACGATTTTCTCTGACAACATGAGGAATACAAATAAAAAATGTATGATTTCCATATTTAATTTTCGATAATGAGGTTGGTTGATTTGACGTTGTTTCCATGAAACCAGTTTTTTACGTCTCCGTGGTTTTGGAATAAATAAAATAGTTTGCAAAATTGTGTTCAGAAAACTCTCTGCAAAAAACTCAGAAGCAAAAAACTTAGAAGTTGAGTTTTTGGTAGAGAAATAGGTAACAGTTGATACAAGTTGATACAGAGAAACATTGGTTGTTACAGTAGTTTTTAATCAGCAGAAAAGGGAGTAACAATAAAAAAATTGAGTTTGAGAAAAAACAAGTAATTAATTTTTTCCGACATTTTTGGTCAAATAGTTAAAATCGTTAATTTCTAGTTTTGAGACTGTAAAGAATTAATCGTGACTATCAAACCTCCCTTTAACCTAACTAATTCTTCTAATAACTTCGCGGTTTACTTTTATCTAAAATTTTGATTGAAGTGTTCCCTCTTTTTTTAATTTTCCGGCAACTTTTTTTATATAAATCAAAACTAGATCCCGAGGGCCACCAAATGATGTTCTTCTTTTACGATGCGTAAACAAAAAGTGAAAATTTGTCTGAAGAAAAAAGCCAGCCTCGCGTATACATCCTCCTTGAAGAATGTTGGAACTAAAAATTGCAATTTTAGCTGCTGCAACAATTTCGCTCCATGCACTCCAGTTCTGATAATACCTGGGTCAATCATGACGTGGCAGTTTTGATGACAACACGGAATTTTTCTGACTCGCCTGCATCTCAGGGTCTCGCTTATATAGGCGCGATGTGTGCTTCTGCGTTCCAAGGTAGGTTTTATAAAAAGCTGCTTATCTGACTTTCAATTCTGGATAGGCCGACCACAGTAGAGACGTGAACCCTATGAATGGCATCAAACACTGAAAACTTTGCGATTAATGTATTGAGTTCTTTTTGGTAAATATGCGGTGAAGTACGATCAACGCACAGATTCAGAGCTCGACTTATTAAAAGACTCAAGAATTCTAGTGAAGGGCGGAGGAGGGCTTTTGTTGATTATAAATCCACTCTCAAGCCCCTCTTTAAAGTAGAGCAAAAATCTTTTCATGCGGTTAAAGCTGTGGGAAAAAATTAACGCTAAGAAGTGAATTTTACAGTTGAAACATGTAAAGGTGAATCTCATCATCGTAAACTGTGAACAGACTAATGAAAAGTACATATTTATGTTTTTGGAGCACAGCGGCAAGTGAAAGCTGAAAGATATGGTTTTATGAACGAATTGTGACAGATGCGGTAAAAAATACTTGCTACCGAAGTTGCTTTAAGATTGAAACCCATTGGAATGTCCTGGGTGGCCTAGTATGCTCATTGTTAAGCAATAAACGCTTAGTGCACTAACTAAAGAAAATGAACAATCTGATAACTCTTTTCAAATGCAAAGCAAAATCAACAATATCTGAGACGAGATTTTCTGCAGAAGATCGTTTGAAGGCCTCCTGTAGTTGTCGACACTAAACTGCTAAATATTTGCAAACAAAATTCAGTCTCACAATTAGCTCAGATAATTGTATCAGTTGTTTTATCTAACTTTGAAAAAATTCTCGAAGAGTATGACTTACAGACCTGAAACCAAATTCAATACTGTTTAAAAAGCTACGAATAATTTGGACAAAGTTCTGAAAGAGAAGTTGCGGCTATATGCGAAAACTGACCTGCTCCGTTTTAAAATTAAGAGTGAATAGCGAAAATGGCTTTTGCGCTACAAAGGTTATTAAGGTAAGATAAACTGAATGGAAAAAATAATAAAAAATTAAACGAGCATAAAGGTTTATCGAAATCAATGTATGCTCACAAGTAAGAGAAAAGCACAAGAAAAATGATCACTATCCAATAGACACCATCCCCAGTAAAATGGGGATCTGTTTCTTATTCAGGAATATAGCGTTCATGATCGATACAAAGTAATGAGGAAGCAAAACCTAAGTTACTGAATTGTAGAAAAACAAATCGCAATCCATCGTTATATATGAAAGCACCAAAAAACTACTTCCAACAGTAGTGGTAAAAAGGTTCTATCCAACCACCCACTCAACACTAACGTGTATTCGTGCCTGATTGGATAGCACCTTTTTCCCACTACTACTTATACGCATTCAACCAACACTAACGTGTATTCATGGTTCGTTGAATGTGTGTATCCACTATATTTTCCCTTATATTCCCTCAAATTCTATCATTTCTTGTCTCACTTAGTGCAATCCACTAGTACAGAGTTAAGCTGGTAAATAACCGCTATCAGACGGATAGTTGGGGTTCTATCCCCACTCACTCCAGTGAACGTATCCCAGTACTAGTGTAACTAGAGAGACCGTGTAGAAAGCACGTAAACCAACTTGCAAAAAAAACTTGAACAAAAATTGTAAAAAAAATTTTAAATAATAAAATTTTTTATACGTTCTCTAATTGATATTTAATCAATCTAAAACTAAAACTTTCTGTCTCACTTGTTATAGTGGTTAAATCATCGAGTCTAGTTAAGTTGCTTTAGCAATGCTTTTGCAAACGGAAGGTTTGGGGTTCCTTCCTCACTGACTGCAGTGAAAGTCCTCCGATCGGCGAAACCGCCTTCCAGGATTTGATGAATTACTTTAAAACTAAGTGAGATAAAAAAAAACCGAATTCACAGTTCTTAAAAAGGATGACCCCTGCTCTGTGACTGTATATGGGACACACTGTGATGGGTATACAGTCAAAAACACAGAGACCGGTGGAAACACAGTGATTAGTGTTTTTCAGCTTAACTCTAAACTTTTATATTAAATTTTTCAGCAAATTGTTTGAATCTATTGTTGGTATGTTTTTATCTATATGCAGATAAATACATAATCTACATCTTCCATTTCTAAATCTAAACAAAGAAATATGCTTATAACCCTTATACATATAACACTCTAGATATTGATTACGATCATTATAATGTTCTCCCTAACGTTTAATGTAATCTTTTACTTTAAACTATATCCTTACATATATAACAACAGTAATCTAATTCTTTACAATCAATACAACTATCCTTCCAAGGTTTATTTTTACACTTATCTCATTTTCATTTTTTTCATTTTTTTCAAATACACCATGTCTCACTCAACAAACAGCTATATAAACTTCTGTGATATCTGTAATTTATCTTTCAATTCAATGAAGGATTTTCTCACTCAAACTTTATCGAGTGACCACCAGAAAAGACTTAGGGATATGATTATGGATCTTGATGAAACTGGGACTAAACTTGAAACTGGGACTGATCTTGAAACTGTGACTAAACTTGAAACTGGGACTAAACTTGAAACTGGGACTAAACTTGAAACTGGGACTAAACTTGAAACTTGGACTAAACTTGAAACTGGGACTAAACTTGAAACTAGGGCTAAACCCCAAACTGTAGTCCTATTTTGGGTTTGTGGCCAAAGTTTAAAAAAGATATAGGTCTACAAACCCACATGAATAAACACTGGAGGAAAAACGTAGCCCAGGACAATAATTTTTATATTAAATCAAGCTTCAATCAAAAACAGTTATAAATTAATATATCTGATGACAGTTTTATCAGGGATGTTAATGAGCCAATCGATTACATATTAGACGAGTTTAAACCATTTAAATCTTATAAATATAAGGTCACTGCTAATTGCTTATATAGAAACAGAGCACCCGGTGGTGAAGATGGTGAAGAAAGGGGCCCAAAGACTGTTAAAATAAACTTTAGAACGGATGAAGATATGACTAAAGACCATCAACTGAATCATCGAAATCAATGGCTTGATCTTGTTAAAGAAACATATGAAGGCTATGATTACAATTATGAATTTATTGGAATATCAGACGTGCAATTAAACATAGAAAAAACTAAGCCATCCTTAGGATCTTATACTGAGCTACCACCCAGACTAAAGAGTAAAACGAAAGCAATATTAAATATTAGAAACAATAATTTTAACTTCTTGCGATTATGTATTACAGCTGCTGCATGATTCCCTGCAGCTGATCATGCAACTAGAGGAAGTAAATATATTAATAATCTAGTTGATGACTAGGAAGTTAATGAAAACACTTATGATTATTTAACAAGAATACAGAATAAATATAACATCAACATTTGATTTTATAATTGAAAATAAAGTAGAAATGTTACAGAAATGGTCAAACTTTCTAAAAGGTCGTAAGAACGTAAGAATACTAGTCTGGAATGAACCCGCCGCTTTAATTAAAAACGTAGAAGTATTATTGGAAAGACCTAATACTAAAAACTCGAAGTATTGGTTTTGTGATAATTGTTCTCTTTGGTTTCCCACTCAACAAAAATATGGAACTAGTGAATGCTGTACACAAATCAAACCAAAGATTGTATGCTCTAAATTAAAACAAATCAAACTCAAGAACATTACAAACAACAAGAAGTGAAAAATGTCATCAATAGCGATATTGAATGTTATATGGACAGCATTAATAAAAAGATTGGCGATAATTTATATAAAATATCTGACCATGTACCTATTGCCATTGGCTTCAGTTGCAATGGTGATTACAAATCATTTTTTGGTCCAGACTCTATCAAAGATTATGTCAAAGATCTATTGGAAAAAGAAACTGAGAATAATTTCAAGTTAAAAATCCCCATGATTTTTAATAAAGAAGATAAACTATATCATGAAGCCAATGACACCTGTCATATTTGTAGCAAAACATGCATTAATAAAGTTAGAGATCACTGCCTCCAAACAGGTAAATATAGAGGTCCTGCAATGTATGTAATATTTGTAACTGAAACTAAAAACAGCCAAATTTCATTCCTGTAATATTTCATAATGGTAAAGATTATGATTTCAATCTAATATTCAATGAGATATCTCATCAGAAAAATAATAAGAGAAGAGTTGGTGTATTACCTAGTACTGATGGTAAAGCTAAAATGTTTATAGTAGGTATACTAAAGTTTATAGACAGTTACAATTTTATGACAATGTCTCTGGATAAAAATGGCAAATGTTTATCAAGTTAAAAGTAAAACGTTATATCCTTATGAGTACTTTAAGGATGGAGAAAGCTATAATAATAAATTGGGCAATCTATCAATAGAAGACTTTAGATCATCGCTAACTGCCAAGCTACCAACTCAAGCCAATGTTGATAACGTTAATAATTCTAATAGTATGAAAACAGGTGAAAAATTAACACTAGAGTATATGGAGATTGATGTCAGAATATTAGAACATTGCCTCAATCTATTGGTTAAGTTAAACATAGACATAAATAAACTCAATCCGCTGCGTTATATCACTCTACCTGGTTTCAGCTTTGATTGTTTCCTAGAACTAAGAGAAGTCAAATTAGAAACATTACAACATGAAAAAATGCTAAAAGATTTCATTAGTGCAATGCGAGGTGGTATATGTGGTGTTATGGGTAATAGATATACTTAAAGTCAAAGGCAAAGTCAGAGTCAAAATCAAAGGTCCATATGGTACATCGGTGCTAATAATTTATTTGGTTATGAACTAATGCAAAAGCTACCATATAAAGACTTCAGCTTTACTATTACTACTCTAGACAAGGTGTTAAACACTGATAATAATAGTGATTAAGGCTACTGGCTTATTTGTGAATTAGAATATACTAATGAATGTAAAGATAAAAGTACCAACTTCCAACTACTACCTCATACAAAAGAAGTAGAGAATAATGAACTAGGATATAAACAAAGACCTCCAACTTCGTCAAAAAGCGAGAAACTAATACTAGATCAGAATAAAAAATATGAATATCCAATAGAATATCGAATGTTAAATTTTGTTTTTAAGATGGGTTTAAAGGTTACTAAAGTTCATAGAATATTTAAATTTAAACAAGATTATATTATTAATGATTATAATGACCTCAATACTAAAATGAGAGCAGAAGCTAAGACTGAGGCTGAGAGGGATATATTCAAATTAATGAATATTTCCCTATTTGGTAAAAGTTGTGAGAATCCATTAAAGTATTTAGAAGCTAAAATTCTAACCGTTGATTATGAAATACTTAAAGCTGTTAGTAAACCCACATGTAAAGATGTAATTAGAATGATAGTTCGAATTTTATCGAAAAGAAAAACAATACGATAAACCAGTATACTTGGGCTCAACAGTATGAGAACTTCGCAAATTCTGCATGTATGAATTCTTTTATGTTGTATTACAACCATCACTCAAAGATCTAATGCTGCATTATATGGATACTGAGAGTTTTGTAATAAGCTTTAGTGAAGGTAATGTTGATGATAAATACATGGACTTAAGCAATCTTGATACCCCGATCAAAACCAACAATAAAGTTCCAGGTAAATTCAAACATGAATTTGGAAGTAGAGAGATAGAAGAATTCATAGTATTAAAACTAAAGACCTATAGCTTGGTTTCCCAGGGGCAGAACAGAACAGCGAAAGAGAAAGGAATAAGGAAAGAAAACAATGGCAAACATGAAGACTACTATATTGCATTAATGGATAAAAAAGAAAGAATTGTAGATGAATGTAGAATACAGAAATTTGGGGATAAGATGTCAACAATTAAAACTAGTAAAAGAAGTCTGAATAACTTTGATGATAAAGGATAAAAATAATGTCACATCTATGTAAATTATATTAAAACTATCCTCATGATGAGAATCTATATCATTTCAAAAGCGATTCAATAAAAACGATAATTACTACTCCAATGGAGCTATTAATAAAATTAGGGCCAGATATTAAAGAAAAAAAAAGATAATAAAGATAATAAAGATAAAAAAGATAATAAAGATAATAAATATAATAAAGACCTGTTAATATATAATTTTCTAGAACTAACTTTAATGATGATAGAAAGCTAATTGAAGCTGATTTTAGATTATAAAATGATCGGTTAATATAAATTTGATTATGAATATAAAAATAAATATAAAAATAAATATGAATATGATTATGAATACAAAACATAATTATTAGTTAGTAGTTAGTATATTATGTATCATTATCTCTCCCATAATACAAATTATTTTTGTTAACAAATAAAAAATGAGTAAGCTAGATAAACTCATTGAATTAAATAAACTAGAAAAACTAAACAGAAAGAATAGATTAGAAGATAAATTAAGACAACAAGAATGTTATGGTGAGATAGAAGAGTTGTTTGATCCTCTAACTAATACACTAAATGCAAACAATGAGCAGAATCTTGAACAGAATCTAGCATTAGGTGAATAAACATTAAGCGCTCTAGATTGGCAAAATCAAGAGCTGGATAAACAAATTAAACCTATCCAGCAAGCCGGCTCCCAGTTTAATAAAGCATAAATGAAGTCTAATAAAGCATGGACGAAGTCCCATGAAGCCGTAGTGGAAACTCGAGATAGACCCGGAATTATAGTAGATAAAGACACAGCTTATATTATTCATTTAATGACAAATCAATCGAACCCTCAATTAAAGTTATTTTTAAGTGATATAGATATTGGTGAATTTAAAATGAATAGAGTAAAAGTAACTTATCAAGAAAATGCATTTATAGTTGAAGATAATATATTTGAATTTTCAGATGGGTTTATTAACTTTCTTACTAATCCAAATGTAAAATATAATGATCTCGAGGAAGATGAAAACAAAATTAAAAGTTTTTTACTAGATATTAGATATGATATAGGAACAGGTGATACGAGAAGTAATAGATATAGAACAATAAAACGTATATTAGGGGATGGAGATAAAAAATATGGCTGAGGTTTAACTAAAGGTAAACCCAACAATCAAGACAACCATGACAATCGCGACAATTATAACTATTACTTAGCCAACAGCTGAACAGAAAGATAAGAACTACTTGTACTAGAAACAAAAGCTGGGCATGATGGATTATATAATGAAATGTTAAATATATCTAAACAACTATTATCTATGAATATTATTAATCAAGAACAACTAGATAATGTTCTTTTGAATTATGGGTAATTGAGCAAAACTATGACTATGTCCAAGAGTAAGCCTATGACTATATCCACGAGTAAGCCTTTGACTACATCCACGAGTAAGCCTATGACTATGTCTATGAGTAAAGAAGACACAATTGTAACTAAACAACAATTACGAGCTAAAGAAGTATTCAGTGCTCATATAACAAAATTTAGCAGAGAAAGAATAATACCATTATATGGTGATGAAACATGGTCCGCTGATTTAATTGATAAGTCATCTCTAAGTAAATACAATAATAATTATAAGATTATATTAAATCTGCATGGGCCATTTCATTGAAGAATAAATCTGGTTTATCCATATTTAATGGTCTTAAAATAGTATTAGGTGAAAGTTCACAAGAAGGCTCTGAACGTCAACATATTTGCGGTTGGGGCACCAAGGACTTCGTCCTTCCATCCGTAGAAAACCAGAAAAATTATGGGTAGATAGAGGTTGTGAGTTTTACGATAAAACATTTAACTCGTTGCTTAAAGAATATGCAATAGAACTATATTAATTCTACTTATAGTGATTTAAAGACTGTGTTTATAGAGAGATTTAATAGAACATTATTACACATAATTAATAAACCAATGTTCATCAATGTTGATGATAATTGGGTAAATATTAAAAATGATGCAGTAATAACCTTTAACAATAACATTCACTCAACAATTCACCTTACACCCGTTGATGCTCCTAATAATCCCGATAAGGTTAAATACTCATTCAATTTTAAGAAAATTAAACCAAAACTTAAAATCGGTGATTATGTCAGGAAAGCTGACAAACGTAACATTTTCTCTAAAGAATACACTTCTAATTGGAATAGAGAATTGTTTAAAAATAATGAAGTTTTAAAAACACAACCACGGACATATAAGATAGAAGATATTAATTGAGAGATAATAGAAGGTAAATACTATGAACAGGAACTATTAAAATCTGAGTTTGAATTTGAATCTAATAATAAGGTTTTGGAATCATTAAGTATTTACCTTAGGTCAAAAGTCTAAGTTTAAGTCTAAGTGTAATCCTAAGTCTAAGTCTAATTATAAGTCTAATTATAATTCTAATTTTAAGTCTAAGTCTAATTATAAGTCTAAGTCTAAGTCTAATTATAAATATAATTATAAGTCTAAGTCTAATTATAAGACTAATTATAAGTCTAATTAGAAGTCTAATTATATGTAAACAAATACAAGGATGACAAGAAATAGATTTAACCAAGCAAAACAGCAATCAGTAAAAAATAACTTAACACCAAGTAAGGCTCGCGGTTTATTCTTAGAAGGTAATGATAACATCGACATGAAAGATACATTTGAAAATACAAATGTTCACCCGCCCATAGATGAAAAAGATGTTGTTAAAAAAGAGTATTGTGACAATAACTTATTATCATCTGATATTAAATTAAATAATTTGAGTAAATACATAACTGATTTAAGACAAGTTGACTTTAAAGAAGTTACAACTGGTCAACTAAATGCGAACTTTATTTGTTTATCATCATCTACAAGCGATGGGGGTAGTGTATGGATTGATGATAAGACAGTTGAACTAATTTCTCTTAACTCATCTAATAAATCCACTTTAGCCGATAAGTTGACTGAAAACAAAACTAATATTGTTCGTTTTGGCAACAAAGTTTCTGCTGATACCATTTCTAAACATAATGAATTAAAAGTGCAGCTTGACAACAATAAAATTAATCAGACAATTGCTAATATTCAATGAGGTGATGCATGCGTTGATAGATGAAGAGGTTTAAGAGAAAACCATATATTAATGATAAAGATAATATAAGAAACAAAATTATAAAGTATTCACAGATGTATATTTTAAGTAAACAGTTTAGTGACAAGTTTAATAGACTATATACTTATTCAATGAATGATAATAAAATAGATAATGATGAATGTAATGAATTAGTTCAGGTATATGAGGATTCTAAGAAGTACAACAAAGTCAAGCTGAGTATTTTTTTAAACTAAAGTTATTAGTGTTTAGTAATAATAATGTATTTAGTAATAATAATATTAGTATTAACATCTACCATTATATATATCTAGTCATAGATTTACACTTACACTTACACTTACACTTACACTTACACTTACACTTACACTTACACTTACACTTACACTTACACTTACACTTACTCTTAGACATATAGTCAGAGTCATAGCCATAGTCAAAGTCATAGACTTACACTTATAGTCATAGTCGTAGGCTTGTACTTATAGTCATAGTAATAGTTTTTTTAAAGTCAAATTTTATTAATTATTGTTTCTCAGTACCTTAGTATAACCCCCTCCCTTGGTACTATTACTATGACTGTACTAGTCTTATGCCTCCACCAGTAGCTGCAAATTTAATTCAATCGGGTTTAGCTGCTAGAGCTGCTATAGGGTTTCTTGTTGCAGCTGCACTTCCTATTTTACCTGCAATCTCTAAAACCCTTACAGGATTAATAGCAACTTTCTTTCCAAAGTCAACAGTGGGTTTACCAACACTTTTAAAGAAATCTTTCAATCCTTCTGCTGCTATTTTTGCATAAGATACTGCCATTGATTTATTTCTTTTACATTTACTACAACTACCTCTTAACTTCGCACTTCCTTTTGAAGTAATAACTCTTCTTATATTTTTAGTACCACTATAATGTCTACCACCAAAACAATATGATTCAGTTTTAAACTGGTTGAAGTTACTCAGATTTATATATATTTATATACAAAAAATAATGGAAGTTAAAAAGTGTAATCCTTTTGTTGTTAAGCCATTAGCTAAGGCTAACACTTAGACTCTGGTTGAGACTAAGCCAAAGCCTTAGGCTGAGAGTAAGTCAAAGCCTAAGGCTAAGACTAAGCGAAAGCCTAAGGCTGAGACTAAGCCAAAGCCTAAGGCTAAGACTAAGCGAAGCCTTAAACTAAATTTGAAGCTAAATGACTGTCTCTAGAGAATAAAAAGAAACTCGATATTATTTGTACGAACAGTTTTGTTAAGACTAGTAGGAAATAGTTGGATTAAGTCATTGACTAAGGCAATGGCTATGGCATTGACTAGAGTAGTGACTAGAGTAATGACTAGTGTAATGACTAGAGTTTTGACTAGAGTAATGACTAGAGTAATGACTAGAGTAATGACTATAACATTGGTTAAGTCATTAACATAACATTGCTATTATATTATTAGATATAACTATAAATATAACTATAACTATGAGATTATATCAACCATCTTATTACCGTCACTATTAACACTAATAACTTTTCTAGTTAATACTAATGTATGACATATAACATCTGCAACTGCAACACTAAATTTAAAATAAGATTGTATTGGTTGTGGTCCTATATGATCATTTTTATATCTAGTATCAAATACATATATTCTATAATTAGTTTTCAATGTTCTATGATTTATATATGGTTTAATATTATGAGGTAACCCATTATAAACTTTTTTAAAATTAACAATCTCTTTGAAAGCCTCCTTATAATTATTAGTACCATAATTGATATTCATTCTATACTCAGGATAAAGTTCACTACAAATCCTACAATAACATTCAGTAACCTTCAATATATGAAATGTATTTGTGTTGTTCATTAACAATATTAAATGAGTTTGTTCATTAACAATATTATTCTCAAAAACAATTATCATATAATGAGGTCTCTCCATACCACTTTCCATACCTGGATCAAATAAAAAGTTAGTGGCATTGGGTACATTCTTATAAAATATTTTTCTTTCATAAAAACTGAAATCTATATTATTCTTTTTATTTAACCCTTTCTGTACAATAACTTATATTACCATTACTAGGATCAATACTGGGTACACACCATGATATATCTCTAATTTCTCTATTATCATCATTAGCTATTGCACCAGCACCAGCATTAATTCTATCATCATTGTTTCTTTTTAGTATTAGTTTAAATTCTAAACCATATATAATCTTTTCTAAATCATTTACAAATCTAAATGGATCACCCACCTTAACCATCATATAAATTTGATCTATTTGTACGGCAGGATGATCACCTTTGAGTTGACTATCCCTATTACCTAGATTTCTAACAAACCCACTCTCATATTCATCAGCAGTACTAGTAAATAACTTATACATCAATAGTTTAGGATGGCAATGATATATATATATATATATATATATATATATATATATATATATATATATTCAATAGTCCTTCCACCACTAGTTTCAAGTTTAAATGAGCTAAACAATGCCATCATACCATAATTAACCAATCTGATTTTCGCATCCTTAGCAAATACACCACAAGTATCATCTACTACAACACACTCTATCTCTAGATAAGAATCATGTATATTTAAATAATTATCTCTTCTATTGGGAAAGATGTTAATGTTAGTATTGACTGTATTCATCGTTGCCAGATTATTTGATTTATATTTTATAATCTTACTTTTGTGTATATTATTATAACAATAAGTTGCATCCAAGTGAAAGTCCATTTTTATAGGGAAAGAATTCAACTTTAATTATAACGATGACTATGGTTATGACTGGGTTATAAATTTGGCTATAACTTAGATTATAAATATAGCTATAACTAAGGCTATAAATATAGCTATTACTAAGCCTTTAGGGCTTAGCCCATGTTTCACCATAAATATAGCTATAACTAAGGCTATAAATATAGCTATGACTATGACTATAAAAATAGCTATAACTATGACTATAAATATAGCTATAACTATATAGCTATAAATATAGCTATGAATATAATCGAATAATATTTGAATATAAAAAATGACTGACAGTTCAATTCTATATGAACTACAAAAGATACATGACGCTCTAACTAAAACTAGAGAAGAACATAAACTTAACGTTAGAATGATAAAATCAACAAAAAAGTTTAGCGAATTTATGCTTAATACAACAAAATTAGGTTTAATTAGATTATCGGTTTATAACTCAGTGTTTAATGTAGATAGAAAGAATAATCAATTCTTATATGCTTGCACTGTTATAGAAGGTGAAGCAATAGCAGAACCTCTTAGCTCTAGAATTAGTCCTGACTCAAACATTACATCTGACCTTAATTACAATTATAGAGGATTCCCATTGCTATATTCAACTATTACACCAGGTGCATTTGAATTAATTGAAATAGCAGAATTAATAAAAGAAGAAACTGATGGTAATGTTAAAATAGAACCAGATAAGAATACAATGAAATGTATAATGGAAATAAAACAAGGAGCACGTAAATTTGATGTAGATAACTCAATAGCCTCTTTACTAGGATTTCGGAAAGTTGTATATAAACCAGGTAAGTATACATCTCAAAAGTTTTTTGATATTATGGGTTTTAGTACTATTAACATTCATTGTATTGTTATATCTGGTGTTAAATATAATGGTAACAGCACAGACATACTATACATTTTTACTCTAACTGAACCACCAGGTTACGTGATAAATATTATACCAACTAATATCTTATATCAGAATGTAACAAAAATAGAATAGAATATATTGAATTTTATATTAAAGATGAGCAAGGAAGAGCTTTTGATTTCGATGGAGATTTGTTGAATTGTACTTTGCATTTGATATAGATTTAGTCATAGTAAACTTAGACTTATACTTAGACTTATTCGTATACTTATAGGCTTATAGTTGTATTTACACTTATAGACTTATATAGACTTATACTTATACTTATACTTAAATTATGATTATAGACCTATACTTATACTTATACTTATAGACCTATACTCATACTTATGCTTAGTCATAGACATAGACATAGCCATAGACATAGACATAGACATAGTCATAGTCATGGTCATAGTCATAGTCACAGTCATAGTCATAGTCATAGTCATAGTCATAGTCATAGTCATAGTCATAGTCATAGTCATAGTCATAGACATAGTCATAGACATAGTCATAGTCATAGTAATAGTCATAGCCATAGAAATAGTCATAGACATAGTCATAGTCATAGATATAGTCATAAATATAATTAAACCATAAAATTCTCTAATCCCAATTAATTCTTAGTTTAGCACAACCATATCTACTTATAGATTCATCAATGGCAATATAATTATAGGGTTCACTCCATTCCTTTTCACATATAACACTAAAATTATTATAACTAAGTTGAGATCCGGTAAAGTGATCATAATATATAGAATAGATAGCCCTACCTGTTAGTTCAAAGAAAACAAATAGATTAAACTTCTCTCTTACATTCTGTCTATCTGTCGAGAATATATTTTGTTTAAGATATATCATATCACAATTTTCATGTCTAGCTCTACAAAAGTATTCATTAATAATTGGGTCCTTAGCTATAACATCATCAAATACCATGAGTTTCTTTATATTTTTTGGTAGCTTATCTGGGTGGGGTAATTGTTTTATATCTTTATTAAACACAATATCTTTATACTCTAAATTATTATATTGATCACCAGTAGGACCTATGACATATAACTTGTCAAAGTGTATTCTAGCCATAAATAGATACTTTAATAAGAATGTCCTACCACAGTCGCTAGGACCAGATATCAAACATCTAATGTTTTCTGGGAAGGGGGCATTTACCATTGTACTCTAATTTTGCCAAGATTCTAGACTTCTATTAACATCAATTAATAAATTAGATGTGGGAGAGGGGCTCAATGGAGCTTGACTATTTACACTATTTGTACTATTTATACTATTTATACTATTAGCACTGTTTGCACTGTTTCTTGGTGTATGGGTCCCTGACTTTCTTACACCAACAAAGCCAGATATCTTACCACATCCACAACCACATTGAGAAAAAGGTATATCTTCTTGTTTGGTTGGAGGGTCAAAGGCTTCATCCCTTTTCCTAGTCATCGACCACACTATGTCATCATCATCTGATAAGGTATTGCCATCAGCCCTAAACTGTGGATGAAACCCCTTGACATTATTAATGTTTTTTACATTGTTAATACCATTGACATTGTCATTGACACTGTTAATGCTTTTGAAATTGCCATTGCCATTGTCAATACCATTGGCATTGTTAATACCATTGACATTGTTAATACCATTGACTTTGTCGTTGCCATTGACATTGTATTTGCCATCAGCCGTAGGCTGTTGGTGAAACCCCTTAACATTGTCAGTTCCATTGACATTGTTAATGCCATTGTTAATACCATTGACATTGTTAATACCGTTGATATTGTTAACACCATTGACATTGTTGTTGCTATTGACATTGTAATTGCCATCAGCCGTAGGCTGTGGGTGAAACCCCTTGACATTGTCAGTTCCATTGACATTGTTAATGCCAATGTTAATACCATTGAAATTGTTAATACCATTGACATTGCCATTGCTACCAGCCCCAGGCTGTTGGTGAAACCCCTTGCCATTGCCATTAGCTTTACCTTTAACTTTATAATCTAAACATTCCTTAAATCCTTCAGGAGGTTTAACTTCAGGAGGATTAACTAGAATCTTCAAAGCCTTCTTTATTCTAAAACTCACGATCAATAAGATAGATCATGTAATGACAATAGGCTCCACAAAAAGATTCATCATTTTGTCCTATTCTCTCATTAGAGCCTAGATTAACCTAATCTTTTAATAATAAAGGAGTAGTCTCAACGCCAAAATTGTCAAAGTAATGATTATTTTCACCATCTCTTCTTTCAACTAGAACCCAATGAGTACCATCAGATGGGTGTAGATTTACTCTAATATTAAAGTTGTTGTCATTATTACTATCTGGTGTCTGATATTTCTTTACTATCTCAATTGGAGTTATACTTATGTCTTTTCCCATATCTACTATTTCGATAATACTCATAGGTTTATTATCAATGCTAAATCTAATAATAAATTCTTCAAAATTTAGTGTAAGCATTTTCTATATAATAAAAATAATAGTCATGGTGAAATTAAAAAAAATATAAATGACTATGACTATGACTATGACTATGACAGAGTCTATGTCTATCTCTATGACAGAGTCTATATCTATGTCTATGACAGCGTCTATGACAGGGTCCATGACAGAGTCTATGCCTCTGTCTATGACAGAGTCTAGGTCTATGATTGTGTCTATGACTATGTCTATGTCTCTGACAGAGTCTATGACTATGACTATGACTATGACTAAGACTATGTCTATGACAGAGTCTATGACTATGACTATGACTTTTACAGTGTCTATGTCTATGACAGTGTCTATGTCTATGTCTTTGTATATGTCTATGACTATGACTATGACAGAGTCTATGTCTATGTCTATGTCTATGTCGATGTCTATGTCTATGTCTATGTCTATGTCTATGTCTATGACTATGTCTTTGATAGAGTCTATGACTATGACTACGACTATGACAGAATCTATAACTAACAATAAGTCTGAATATCAGTCTAAATATAAGTCTAAGTATAAGTCTAAATATAAGTCAATAATTTATATATAAAAATTGGAGAGAGGACCTATAATTTTAATAATTATGTTATTAGTAATACTTTGTTTTTTAGTATATGATAGCTTGCCAAATAAATATACTAAACTAGAGGAAAGCTTTGATGGGTTATGATTAAAAGTTTAGTTAGATTTGAATTTGAAAGGTCACCACTGCATACTATTGTTGATGGTGCCAGTAACACAGGTAAAATTTTTTTTTGTGAAACAGTACTTAAATTTATATACACAAGAGGAGGAAGAACATAAAAAGGAAGTAATCATAGTGTGTAGAGATGACAATGATTGGATAAACCCAGAAACTGGAGAGCCCTATGATGGATTTGATATGTGTACTATGGATATGATTACATCAGAAAATATAGAATATTTTGAAAATAGTGTAATTGTTATTGATGATATGGTTAATAAATTGAATAATGAAACAGCTGATTATTTTGGTGGTGGGAGACATGATAATATTCAAATGATTGTAGTGGGTCATAAAACAGGTCAAATAATATAAATACAGCAAGAATGAGTTGTGATAATATTTATATAATAACTTAAAATGGTGCTGATCTATTTAAAAAATTTAATAAAATATATAATTGTAAATATGACTTGAATGGCATAATTAAGGAAAGAAATAGAAGCTTTTATAATTGTACAGAAAAAACGGCATAAGCACTTCGTTATGAAATGATTAAGTGTAATGTTAAAGATGATACTTTTATTATTTTTGATAGAAGTAGAACAATTATATATGACTCAAGAATTGGTTTCATGGATTTTAAGGCTCTTAGTTTAAAAGATGAACTAGATAGCGATGAGGCGGATAAACTTATAGCTTATATTAAGCCACCCTTGAAAAGAAATACTTTTAGGAAAGATAACTATATATTCTACTTAATAAACTTCTCACTTCAAAAAGGTAGTAAGGTGTATTACAGAATAATGATCTATTAAAATAAAAGTTTTATACAACGGGGACAAAGTATGTAGGATATGTAGCATCGGGTATAGGTTTACTCTTATGGAAATTTAGTGGTATAAAACCTCACCCTACAGTAAGAACAGCTGCAAGGGTGGCAACACATGCAAGTCAATTTATAAAAAGAACGGGCACAGTAATGAACTCTGCTTGGGGGAGGCAGATGTAGAAGACATAGAATATGTCAAAACTTCAGCTTCAGCTTCACCTTCAGCTTTGGCTTTAGCTTCAGCTACGGCTTCAGCTTCAGCTTCAACTACGGGGATTCATTCAGGCTACACTATACCATGGTATATACAAGAAGAATATGTTGATGAAGAGACTAGATGTTTAATCGAAGTGGGTAGAAAATAATTAAATGATCTACATAAATATAATCAGAAATTTAAAGATGATATTATAAATTTTGTTGGTGATAGAGCTGAATTAGATAGAGAACAGATTTTAGATAAAAGATTTAAATATAGTACTCTAAATAAGTTGGGTATGGAAACTCTGGCTAAGTTTGACTTCTTTAAAGATCATACTAAAGATTTAATTGAAATTATACGACGGAATAAGATACTAGAAGATATTATAAGATATTATAATTTATAAGTAATTAGAACTATAAACAAATGTTTAGAACTATAGATAAGTCTAAGTTTAAGTATGGCTAAGTCCAAGTTTACAGGTTTATAAGTTAAAGTCTATGACGATGTCTAATCTTAAGTCTATGACTTAGTTTATAAGTTTATAAGTTTAAAAGTTTATAAGTCTAAGTTCAAGTATTACAAAGTCTAAGTTAAAGTATGGCTAAGTCTAAGTTCATAAGTTTAAAAGTTTATAAGTCTAAGTCTATGACTAAGTCTAAGTTTAAGTCTAAATCTATAACTAAGTCTAAGCCTATGACTAAGTCTATGACTAAGTCTAAGTCTATGACTAAGTCTATGACTAAGTCTATGACTAAGTCTAAGTATAAGTTTATAATCCTAAAAGTTTATAAACCTATAAGTATAAGTCTAAGTAAAAAAGTAAGTATAGATATAAGTATAAGTATTAGTTATAAATAAATAAACAAAAATTATATGAATTTTTGTTTCCTTATAAGTAATTGGTGTAAATTGTTTTGATTGTGATTATATATGTGTAACCCCGTTTAATTTACTGTTTCATTATACTGTATTACATAAAGATAAAGTTACTTGTTGTCCACGTGGAAATAAATCGATAAATGGCAATTGTGTGGATGAAATGGCTTCAAAGATAAGAGGTGTTACTCCAAAATGTTCTAACCATAACTATGAATCTGACTCTACTTCTAACTCTGGCTCAACTTCTAACTTTCACTCTAGATTTGCTTCTAGTTCTAACTCTAACTTAATTTCTTACTCTGACTTTACTTCTAACCCTAGCCCCACTTCTAACTCTAACCTTACTTCTAATTCTAGTTCCATCCCTAGTTCTACTTCTAACTCTAACCCTACTTCTAAATCTTCATATCCAGATAGCTTTACTTCTAACTCTACTTCCATCCCTAGTTCTCCTTCTATCTCTAACCCTACTTGTAGATTTACTAATACTAAATCTAATATCAAATTTGATTTAACAAACAAAGCTTTTAATAGATGTAGAGTTATAAAAGAAATAACATGTTTTGTTAAAAAGAAGGCAATATGTAAAGAATGTAATGCAACTAAGGTGAAGTGTGAACATTTTACTGCTATTATTAGCTTTAGTTGGTTAAAAGGTCATATAAAAAAATTTCATGAAGAAACAAATTTACCTCGGGGTGTTTATTCTGTTAAGAGTCTATTAATAAAATAAAACCTGTTAGCCAATTTATTAAATCTAATCCAGAAATTAAACTTAAAATAATAGGTAGACCTAATATATTAAATGGACAGGCATAGTTGAAGACCAATGAACCTAATATAATAGACAGGCCTAACATAATAGATGGAGAAGCATGGTCGAAGACCCATAAGCCTATTACAATAGATGAGTCTAATATAATAGATAAGCCTAAATAATAGATAAGCCTAATAAAATAGAGAAGCCTAATATAATAGATAAGCCTAATATAATAGATGAGTCTAATATAATAGAAGAGCCCAATATAATAGATTAGCTTAATATAATAGATAAACCGGATTCAATAGAAAAGTCAGATTCAATAAACAAGTCAGGTTCAATAAAAAAGTCCAAAACAATAGAAAGGTCTAATATAACAGATAAGAGAGATTCGATAAATAAGTCTAATATAATAGATAGACCTAATATAACAGATAAGTCAGATTCAATAAATAGCCCTAATATGATAAATAGTGAGGCCTGGTCTAAGATTCATAAGTCTAATGAGTGTTATAAGTATTATCTTATAGCTTCTAAACTAAAAGCCAAGGTTATAGTTTTAGATAAATTATTAGAAGAGTAGTAACAAATTTTTTAATAAAAATTATTATTTTTTATGGGTCTTAGACTCTGCTTTTCCATCATTAGTTATATCATTAAATTTTATGATTATTGACTTATAAGTCTAATTATAAGTCTATGTCTAATTATAAGCCCAATTTATGAAAATATAATGAACAATTTAGAAAAAAATAAAAATAAAAATAAAAAATTTAGATAAAAATAAAAATAAAATGGTACACGTATAATAGGTCACTTGATCTGAGTAAAAACCGTATGTGACACGTGTGAAACTTGCGAGGTTGGCGTAGATGTATGGATTAGGTGATTTATCTAAATATTTATTTATATATGCATATATTTGTCTAAATATCTATATATCTATCTAAATATATAGATATCTATCTAAATATTTGTCTATGTATCTAAATATTTGTCTCTGTATCTATATATTTATCTAAATATCTATATGTCTATCTAAACATCTATCTGTGTATCTCTATATTTATCTAAAAATCTAGATGTCTATCTAAATATTTTTATGTCTATCTAAATATCTATATGTCTATCTAAATAATTATCTATGTGTCTATATATTTATCTAAATGTCTAGATATCTTAGAATTGTCAATTACTTTTGTTGATTCAAAACACTTTTTGCGCTTGGTTATACGTTGTGACTGATTACTTCGATCATTTAGTTTCATAAAAACTTTCGAGATTTCTAACTGTTCAATTTTCGGGTTTCTTTTTGTCATGTCTAGGGAGTCTTTTTATAAGGAAGACTCGTTGATGGTTAGATGAAGAGAAAATAAAGATTTACAACTTTTGCTGGTGATATCTTGTGATTATTGTGCCTTGAACAGTGTCACGTCAGAAAAGTTGTTTAAAGTTTTCGCTTCTCTATGAAATTAGTTTTTTTAGGCTCGTGACTTAGTCTCAATATTTTTTGTCTTCCCGAGGTGTTGAAATTCAAAACTCAATCATCACTTTTTGTTTTAAGCCTAAGTCTGATGAGATTTTTGAAATTTGTTCTCAAAAGTAAATTCTGGTTTTTTTTTAGCTTCGTCTATTTTAAATAGTTTTTCGTCGATTTGTAGCTCAGTTTCTGTAAACATAGTACACAACCCATTTCCAGTTAGCTATGATTTATAACAATTTTAGATTCATTTATTTGTTTCCCGGCTTTGTTGCTACTGTTATTACGAGATTTCATAAAATGTTTGATTTTTTATAATTGAACATTTCAAAGGATTTTTGGTTTTTTAAATTATAACAATAATCGTTGATCCCGTTGTCTTTGAAATTTTGCGAACATTGAATAATGACATGTCTGAAATGCTTCCTTTGTAGATATAAATGAATATTTTAGATGTTTCAGTTGATATCTAAGGTCATTAATTACTGTGAAATTGTTTTCAAAAATGGAAAAATATTTTTGAATTTCGCACCTATTTGTTCGTTTTTGTCGACCTGTTAACCAGTAGCATTGGGGTTAATAGAAATTTTTTTCTAATGAAGTACAGTTTAAATTATTTTGGTTTTTATCTGATGCGAGTAAGATTTTTTTATGCTTTTTTATTATAGATTTGATTATTATGTTTTTTTTATAGATTTTATTTAGTTTTGTTCGTAAAAATTGTTTGTTGTTTGATTTTGTTTCTGTCCATTCTAGTAGTACTATTTTCAACAAATTTCATTGGTCCTCTATGACTATCGTATTTCATTGGTTGTTTATTGAACGATGTGTATGTTTTTGAAAGTTTTCTATCTTTTCATCATTTGGTAGCCAATTAAGACAAGAATGTGGATGAGCGGGGTCGGAACATTAAGTGCGTACGCACATTAACGACCCTCCTTGTCTCAAATGGTACTATTACAAATGCATTGTCAAATATTTTGCATAATTTGCAGCTACTAAGAAAGATAATGTTTGGCATGACTAAAAGTTTGCAAAGTAAAGGTGAAGTGATCAGTTTACAAGGTTAGAATTAGCAAGCAAAGAAAATTAACGACTGTTTTTTTCTCATTCAAAGACTTCTCATTGAAAAAATTTCCAAACAAACAAAATCTCTACCAATTAATTAGAGTCAAGATTCTGTTGCAAATCTCGAAATATTGTCACTATAATTTGATGTTGAATATGTCATTATTTGTCTTTTTGGTGAAAACTCAATTTAAGTTTATTTTCAAATCATAGTTTTTTTTGTCAACAGTTTCTAATTTTAAACAAAGTCAATCAAACAAAACCGATTTTTCTAAAATCAGCATATATGTTACAATTCGAACAGGATGTATGAAATTAAAGCTTTTTTGTACTGACATACTAAAACTTTTGCATCAGAGTTAAAATACGAAGTGAATTCTCTATTTTGATTATTATAACTATTATAACTAAGAGTACACAAAAATGTTTACGTTTTGATGCCGAGCAAGCCTAAGTTGACAAGATGGTTTTAGGGTTGGCAGATATATTCTTCCTCGTTTTTTTTCTAGAATCAGACCAGTTTTTTTTCTGTTTTTCGTGTTACATATTCGCCATATGTTATATTAGCAAACAATTTTAGTTTTTTTTATTTTTGAAGTGAAAATATAAAAAATTCTACTATAAAAATTTCATTAAATCAGCGCTAATAGAAAACAATTTGAATAGTGTAGACATCCAAGTCAATATAAGTCTGAAAAAAGCAGGTTAAATAACAAAAAAATCCCTTTATTTCCTTAGTCAAGTAGTATTCTCGTTTGTTATATCTTTGAATGTCTCTTAAAGTCTAAAGTGAAGGTAAGCATCAGGAACAACCAACCGAGAATAGATCGCAAAAGCAAGAAGTTTTCCATCGGTCTCACATTTAATCCGCTGCTCTCGTCTCAAATTTTCCATTTCTGGGCAATTCGGAGCATTTTTAATACGGTTGGTTTCCAGATGAATATGGGCGGTCGGTTTTAGGGTTTGCCTAGGTTCGTTAAAAAAATTAAAAAATTTAAAAAATTTAAAAATTTTAAAAATTATTCCTGTGCTGTTACACCAATATTTTTTAGTGCAGAAGACTCAGTTTGTATGCAAAAGTTTTGTTCCAGAGGCCCTAGAAAACACAAAAAAATTAAATGCATTTTCTTGAATTTGTGTTTGAGTTTTCCTTTCTCTATATAAAAGTTAGTATCTATGTTGTATTGTTCACAATGAGTATCAACGATGTTTTTTTTTGGCTACGGATCTGGCAAAAGAAACCAGAGAAACTAATTATATGCAAAACAATTTTAAATATCCATCGCATGTTTCAAAAAAATGAGATTAATTGTTTGTTATATTTTCCTATAGTATTAAAATTTATCACTAGTTTAACAGTACGGACGCTATGTTCCATAAAGTATTGCTGTTTTTTTGATAAAACTAGCAATCGTTTAAGCTCGCAGAAAGTAGATATCTAAAGTAGGTAGTGAGAAACAGCTCGATAAAGGAAATTTTGTCTTTTTTGTTTTCAACCAAATTTGTATAATCAATTATAATAATAGTTATAGATGTTAATACAATCATTTATGCATTCATGTTTGACAAACCTATTACTTTAATATCTTGTAACCCCCACCCACGAAACCTTATCGTTTTTCTTTTTCCTGGTTGAGTTTTTTAAGGAGCTCCCCTTTTCCAATCCGCATAAAAATTAGTAGTTTTTTAGAGGAGTCGTCACTAAGTGCCAAGCGCTAGAAAAAGATTTCCCTTTTTTCTTTAAGATATTTAAACGAAAAGTAAAAATTTACAAAAATATTAAAAAATAACGCTACTGTTATCGAGAAACCACTCCTTATACATTACAGAAACTCTGGACTCACTCACTCTACCTCAAGACTCTCTCATGTACATTCTTGCGATTTTTTTATTGTCTGATGAAACTTACGCGTGAATGAGTGATTGAGGAAAAAAAGCAATTTTTACAGAATATTTTTCCCGGAAAATCTTATCAATTGTCTCTTTTAAATGAAAACCAAAGTGATAATTTTATTGAATGCTCAGTCTTGTTTAAGTGTTGAAACCCAAGTAACTTCTGCCTAGATTAGACTTGACGGATTTCCTGACCTTTGTCTAGTGTGTATGAGGAATTGAGGCTCCCCGGCAAGGCAAATTATGTTGAATAAGGCACAAAAGCAATTGAACAAAAAGGACTTTTTCCGCTTGTGCCCCCGAGTTTAATATGCTCCCCCGCCACCAGTACGTTACGCTCCACCAGTTACAGAGCAAATGCCATTTCATAGTAAATCATAATGCAAAAATATGGCACGCGAGTCGGCGGGTGCAGATAATTTGCACCCAAAAATGGGGGAGGGGGCACAAACTGAAATGAACCAAATAAAAAATCAAGAAAGTCCACCAAAAGAAACCACCCAAAATTTGTTTTTAGTCGAATTTGAGTTGACACGATTCAAGTTTTACCTCCTTCGACTCACTAGAAGAACCATGGGATCAAGGCCTTGATAATCGTGGTCATAATTTATAATGTAACTGGGCATTTTCTCGTGTGTCACTTTTTGCCCAAAAAATCAAAATTTTGTGTGGTTGAGAGTAGTGAGCATTCGATTGAATAATTTTAACCTCGTCCCACCCAGGTTAGACCTCGATTTATGGCAAAAAATCTGATTTCTAATAAGGGGTCCTTATTGACTATAAATACACAGTCCAGGACTTAGGTAAAATCAAGGTAAAGTTTTTTCATGGGACCAGCTAATTTTTTTCAAAGCCAATTAAAGTCAAGCACGGTCTTTTCATTTCTCTGTCATTAATTTTGCACACTTTTTGCTACCAAAACTTGACACGAGTAAAATTGAGAGCTAAAACTCAATTGAAATGAAATGGCGTCACATTGAGGGAAACAATTAATAGTTTAATAATCAAGTCTGCAGAAATCAGTCTACCATGGTAATAAAAAGCTGGAGACAATTTGTTTTAATACGCTCATTTTGAGTCTTGCTTTGGGTCCAAGTCAAAGTTTTTATGCAACATTGGGTCCAGCTGAGGTTCAGCTTTAATTTTGGGTCGAGCTAATGTTTTATTTGTGAAACGCAGAGTCCAGCAAAACTAGCTCTTGTGAAACATCGAAGTCGAGCTGAAGTCCAACATGTCTTAAAGTTAAGTAAAGTTAAGTTGTTAGGAATGCAAACCGTCTGCCTGTTTCACAACCTGATGGTACGAACACATCATTTGCAGTTAGTTGACAGTCTTGATGGTCTGTGTTATGGTTGCTCAAAGATCCGTTACAAGAAGAAATAACCTGCAACAATGTATTCAGCTAATGTCACGGATTTCGTCAGAGCAGCAACGTAAATCAATGTAGTTTTTTGGTTTGAATGGAAGTGAAATGGCAAGTCGGTTTAGCACAAATTGAGATCGATTTGTTGGTCAACCCACCTATGGCTTTCATATTGATTGTCTTGGGGAAGGTTTTTTCACATCGTGCAAAAAATTCAGTCATGTATAACAAACAATTAGGAGCTCGAAAGACTATTGAAGATTTAACAAGAACAACATTTAGCATTGCAGAGCTCGGTTAACAAAAAGTCACTCTTGGCAGTCACAAGATGCGACAAATATCTAGAAATACACATACCAAATCTTTTTTACCGTTGGAAATATGAACGTTACCTGACCAAATGGTATGTTCTCCAAAACGACTGCATGCCCCGGCTGAGGTGCCAGCAGAAGCAAGTATATCCAGACCATCCCAGACGGAAAGTGCTTATGTCCAGTCTTTCACCAGAATTTGGTGCGTTGATGTTCAGATTATTGAGCGTTTTTGACGACGCCCCCAAATACGTTAAGCTCTACCAGTTACAGAGCACATGCCATTTCATAGTAAATCATAATGCAAAAATATGGCACGCGAGTCGGGGGGAGCAGATAATATGCACCCAATGAAATGGGGGAGGGGACACAAACTGAAATGAACCGAACAAAAAATCAAAGAAAGTCCACCAAAAAAACCACCCAAAACTTGTTTTTCGTCACATTTGAGTTAACACTATTTGAAATGTAAATTCCTTCAACTCACTAGAAGAACCATGGGATTAAGGCCGTGAGAATCGTGGACATGATTTATCAAGCAACTGGGCATTTTCTCGTGTGTCACTTTTTGCCCAAAAAAGCAAAATTTTGTGTGATTGAGATAAACTTAGAGTAGAGAGCATTCGATTGAATGAATTTGACCTCGACCCAACCAGGTTTAGACCTCGACTTTTGAAAAAAAACTCATAATTCTGATAGGGGGGTCCTTATTGACTACAAATACACAGTCCAGGACTGAGGTAAAATCAAGGTAAAGTTTTTTCATGGGACCAGCTAATTCTTTTCATAGCCAATCAAAGTCGAGCACGCTCTTTTTATTTCTCTGTCATTAACTTTGCACACTTTTTTCTATCAAAATATGTCACGAGTAATATTTAGAGCTAACACTCAATTGAAATGAAATGGTGTCATATTGAGGGAAACAATTGGTAAATTACTAATCAAGTCTGCAGAAATAAATCTACAGTGGTAATAAAAAACTGGAGATCATTTGTTTTAAAACGCTCATTTTGAGTCTTGCTAAAGTCTTTTTTGCAACATTGAGTCCAGCTAAAGTTCAGCTTTATTCTGGGTCGAACTAAAATAATTTGTAAAATTTTGGGTCGAGCAAAGTTATTTTGTGAAGTTTTTGAGTACAGCAAAACTAGCTCGTGAGAAACATCTAGAGAGTCGAGTTGAAGTCCAACTAGCTCTTGAGTCGAGCTGAAGTCCAGCATGTCTTGAAGTTAAGTAAAGTTAAGTTGTTAGGAATGCAAACCGTCTGCCTGTTTCACAACCTGATGGTACGAACACATCATTTGCCGTTAGTTGACAGTCTTGATGGTCTGTGTTATTGTTGTTCAAAGATCCGTTACAAGAAGAAGTAACCTGCAACAATGTATTCAGCTAGTGTCACGAGTTTCGTCAGCTTTTTGGTTTGAATAGAAGTCAAATGGCAAGTTGGTTTAGCACAAAATGAGATCGATTATTTGATCAACCCACCTATGGTTTTCATATTGAATGTGTTGGGGAAGGGCTTTTCATATCGTGCAAAAAATCCAGTTATGTATAACAATAATTAGGAGCTGGAAAAGTTATGGAAGATTCAATAAGAACAACATTTGGCCTTGCAGAGCTCGGTTAACACAAAGCCCCTCTTGGCAGTCACAAGAGCCGACAAATATCTGGAAATACACATACAAAATCTTTTTACCGTTGAAAATAAGAACGTTACTTGACCAAATGGAGTGTTCTCCAAAACGACTGCTTGACCAGGATGATGTAACAGACAGAAGAAAGTATGTCCAGACCATCCCAGACGGTTAGTGCTTATGTCCAGACTTTCGTGCGTTCACCAGACCTTCGTGGGTTCATGATCAGATTTTTGTTCCTTTTTGACGACGCCCCCCCCCCCTCGTGCGTTCATCTTCCGTCTGGACGCGCTTGCTTCCGTCTGGGACCTCAACCTGAGTATTATAGAAATCTATCGTGAGACAACAACAGATAATGACTACCAGATTGTACATATAGATGACTGAGTACTTGCTTTTATCATATCATATTCGAAGCAAATGGTCAAAAGCAGAATTGGAAAGCCCAAAATGGAGCCTTGCTTTGATTGATTGAGAGAGACGCTCAACATTTCAACTATCATCTTGAGAAAAAAATTAAATGCATGAAAGACAACTGCAAAATTTGGGAAATCCTACTTTTCTCACAAAAGTGTCGCAGTTGAAAGTGATAGAAAATGAATTTCGGAAAATGGTTACCATAAAATTGTTAGTAAGACTGGTGGCTTGCAATTCAAGGTCATTTGACAGGCCAGACTTCTATGAAACAAAAAAAGTGAACTTGAAGTTGAATTGAAGTCCAACATGTCTTGAAGTTAAGTAAAATTAAGTTGTTAGGAATAAAAAACGTCTGCTTGTTTCACAACCTGATGGTACGAACACATCATTTGCAGTTAGTTGACAATCTTGATGGTCCGTGTTATGGTTGTTCAAAGATCCGTTACAAGAAGAAATAACCTGCAACAATGAATTCAGCTCGTGTCACGAGTTTCGTCAGAGCAGCTTTTTGGTTTAAATGGAAGTCAAATGGCAAGTTGGTTTAGCACAAAATGAGATCGATTATTTGATCAACCCACCTATGGTTTTCAAATTGAATGTGTTTTGGGAAGGGCTTTTCATATCGTGCAAAAAATCCAGTTATGTATAACAAATAATTAGGAGCTGGAAAGACTATGGAATATTCAATAAGAACAACATTTAGCATTGCAGAGCTCGGTTAACACAAAGCCCCTCTTGGCAATCACAAGAGGCGACAAATATCTGGAAACACACATACCAAATCTTTTTACCGTTGAAAATAAGAACGTTACCTGACCAAATGGAATGTTATCCAAAACGACTGCATGCCCAGGCTGAGGTAACAGACAGAAACAAGTATGTCCAGACCATCCCAGACGGTTAGTGCTTATGTCCAGACTTTCGTGCGTTCACCAGACTTTCGTGGGTTCATGATCAGATTTTTGTTCATTTTTGACGACGCCCCCCCCCTCGCGCGTTCATCTTCCGTCTGGACGCGATTGCTTCCGTCTGGGACCTCAACCTGGGTATTATAGAAATCTATCGAGAGACCAAAAACAGATACTGACTACCAGATTGGACATATGAATGACTGAGTACTTGCCTTTATCATATCATATTCGAAGCAAAAGGTCAAAAGCAGAATTGGAAAGCCCAAAATGGAGATTTGTTTTGATTGATGGAGAAAGACGCTCAACATTTCAACTATCATCTTGGGAAAAAAATTAAATGCATGAAAGACAACTGCAAAATTTGGGAAATCCTACTTTTCCCAGAAAAGTGTCGCAGTTGCAAGTGATAGAAAATGAAATTCCAAAAATGGTTACCATAAACTTGTTAGTAAAAATGGTGGCTTGCAATTCAAGGTCATTTGACAGGCCAGACTTCTATGAAACAAAAAAAGTAAATTTGAAGTTGAGTTGAAGTCCAACATGTCTTGAAGTTAAGTAAAATTAAGTTGTTAGGAAAAAAACGTCTGCCTGTTTCACAACCTGACGGTACGAACACATCATTTGCAGTTAGTTGACAGTCTTGATGGTTTGTGTTATGGTTGTTCAAAGATCCGTTACAAGAAGAAATAACCTGCAACATTATATTCAGCTAGTGTCACGAGTTTCATCAGAGCAGCTTTTTGGTTTGAGTGGAAGTCAAGTGGCAAGTTGGTTTAGCACAAAATGAGATCGATTTTTTGATCAACCCACCTATGGTTTTCATATTGAATGTGTTGGGCAAGGGCTTTTCATATCGTGCAAAATATCCAGTTATGTATAACAAATAGTTAGGAGCTGGAAAGACTATGGAATATTCAATAAGAACAACATTTAGCATTGCAGAGCTCGGTTAACACAAAGCCCCTCTTGGCAATCACAAGAGGCGACAAATATCTGGAAACACACATACCAAATCTTTTTACCGTTGAAAATAAGAACGTTACCTGACCAAATGGAATGTTATCCAAAACGACTGCATGCCCAGGCTGAGGTAACAGACAGAAACAAGTATGTCCAGACCATCCCAGAAGGTTTTTAATAGAGTTGAACAATGCAAAAATTTTGATGAAGAAACAGAATTGGAGGACAGAGAGTTGCAGTCACAAGTTGAAACGGACAAAATGTAGCACCGAGAGACGTTGATGCAGTCTGATATGGAGAGCAGAGAACAGAGAAGACTATTTGAGGAGAGTAGGGGAAAAGTCTTGTCAAAGTTGGAGAAAAAAGTCACACCTGAGGGATTCGAGTACTATACAGATCTTTCATCAGCAAACAATCCAACATGACTATCTCTCCATAAGCGACTTCGACCATGAAGGCAGTGCGGATGAGGAAACTGAGCTTCCTCTTGAGTTTTTTGGCCGTACTCAAGAGACAAACCTAAAAGATGTCTCATGGCACTTGAGTTTTCGTCTATAGTAGGAGGCAGTGAAATTGATATAAGAGAGATAGAATCTAGTCAATGTAATTTTGCAGAATGTCTAGCTGAGGACAATCTCAGAGCTAATTTGATTGAAGAGATTGGCACTGTAACTGAAGAAGACCCATGTATAATTGAGAAAAGGAGTTGTGTATCTAGTAGAGTTGGAGAGGAGTTTTTTAAACGAAAATAAAGTCAGTAGGGAAGTAATGGTTCAGTTTGTTGTGCAAGTGTTAGCTGCATTATCTGGCACTGTACAGACTCACAAACAAATGGGATTGGATAAATTTTTAGGGAGGTTCCGTGGAGTTACAACCCGGGTGACCTTAAAGGGAAACGGCCAAAACTGTGTGCAGTTATTAATCCATTGGTGGATCCTAAAGTTCAAGAACTTGAGTGGGAGGAGGAAACTAGTACACGAGCACTTGTTCATTTTGAAAGTAGCAGATGCATAGTCCAGAGATTCCGAGTTGAAGATGGGCAAGATGATTCTCAATTTTTTTTGAGGGGTTATGAGGCATTTCTGTACTGGGATACAGCTCGAGTTTTTGAATTGGGCGCCACAGGTACGTCAACTGCTGACTGGGAAGAGGTCCATGACATTTGCACTTCAATTAAAGAAGAAGAGCAACTCGAGGTGATCTCGAGAGATTTCAAAGGTGTTGTGTCTTGAAAGACAGCTGAGGTGTTCACGATACCCAGATCAACAAAGAAAAAAGTTGATTTTATTTGCAAGCCTAGCGCGTTGGAACACAAAGCGCCAGCGATCAGGAAGAGTTAGGAGTTTGTGCAAGCCTCGTTGGTTGTTTCAAGCAAGGAGAGCACTACAGCTTTAAACGAGGTTGAAGCCGTTGATTTGAAGAAAAAGGTCCAAGTATTAGGCAGAGCTTCAAATACCATTGTGATGTGGGAGGCTACATCAAATTTCCGTAAAGTTGATGCAGTGTTCGCTTCGGTTGTTAGGTTGGCGAGCAATTTTCATAGCTATAACGAAGTAGTAGAGAATATTAGTGGAGTTCTTCTCGGAGAAGAAGTAAGCAGAGATGTCACGGATAGGCAGAGGCGTGTAGAGTCTTGCAATCATTTGTCGGTTTTCGGGACATCGTATTGAAACGTTTTGATTTGATTAGAATTTTTGCTTGTTCTAGCGTTGGGTATCATCAAAGTTTTTTGGAGGTTGGAAAGAGCCAATGATTCGCAAATCTTAGCAGTAAAACCAAATAACCGGGATCAGCAGGACCAAATTTTAGGATGTTCATTGATAGAACCTAACGAGTTGAGGCAAGAACCAGGTTTGGAGAAGCTCAATCAAGTGTTTTAGAATTACGTTTCAAGGTTTAAAAAATGTCCTTTAGTTCCAGAGAGTGCGATGAAAACATCAAAGTTTCATCCGCGTAGTGAAAGTATGCAGGGATGTGACTGTGGACTCAAACAACCTAGCAGTTTGGGAGGTAGTAATCAAAGACTTCAGTTAAGACTGAGGCTTGAAGTGGGTCGCCGGGTAGTTTTAGCAATCAAGAAAACCCCTCTGCTAAAAATGTCCTCTAGAAAAGAATTGTGTTTGAAGTTCAGTAAAGGGCGAAGTGTGAGTTTTGGCGGAATTTATACAAAGAAGTAGTTGAAGAAGTTTGAGAATATGAATAAAACAGACAGGAAGCAGCTTGAACTAGGCACATGCAGGGACCTCTTCAGTACTGACCAGTCGATCGACGATACAGATGTGGAGGAGGCGCAACCAGACTTGACAACCGGTGTGTTGTGTGTGGTCTGCTCTTGATAGTGAAGCTTGATGTTCTTTGGATCTATTCGAATCTATTTTTGCATGACCGCAGATAGAGTGGAGGACACATATGCGAAACCTCAATTGAATACAGGCGTCGAGGGGACAGAGGAAATTCAGAGAATTAATGAGGGAGATGTAAGGCTCAGCAATATTTGGATGGTTCAAAGGGACTCCTATGATCATTGCTATCGAATGGGAGTCGCGTTTAGCTGTGTTAATCAGGGCCAAGGCCCTCGAACTGAATGGCATCCTTTTTCGTTGGGATCTTCAAACGACTTTGGAAGCAGAAGCCAGGAGGTTGATGCAATGCCTGTTGTGCGGTACTCACCTGTCGATTTTTTAAGTGATATAGTCAACAACAGAAGAGGGGAGTCTCACTTCGTAGTCAAATTGCATTATGCGTTGGTGGGATTGAAGGGCAATTTCCAAAGCAGAAGGGAAGAGGTCAATCAGAGGGGTTACGGTTTCAGCAGTTGTAGAGACTCGCTTTTACGAGGGACAATGTGGCTTCAGAAAGTTCAGAAGCTGTTGAGGACATGGAGCAAGTTGAAGCTGACAAGGAGATGGTGCTGGAGGAGGAGCTTCCAGATGTGAGGTGGTGGTCCAGTGAGAAGATGGGAAGACATCTTTTCAAGCATCGAAGAAAGAAAAAAATTGAGAAAGTACAGGCGGTTTCATAATCTTCATCATGATAGCTTCTTCCTATTTTAGTATCCAATCTTCTGTTTCAAAATAGTGTCTAACGATTGGTTGCTAAAGTGCTAAAGTTAAACAAAAAAACTGACGAAAGTTTTTATGTTTGATTATGTGGCGAAATAATCGCTTGATATTGTTATCCAAACTGTAATTGGTAGAGGATGCAAGAAGTTTGAGTGGTTTAAACACACAAACCTGGTTTGTGAATATTAGGTAGAGCAAGCTAGTTACATTTATTTACCCTTGAAAAATTCCTTGATAGGTGATTTGTACCAATTTAATTGAATTTGATGTTACGGGAGTTGTTTAAAAGAGAATTTTTTGTGAGATGGCCGATGTAAATGATGAAAAGATTCGTTGGTTCAACTTACCAGTTATTGTGTAGATAAGACGTTACTGAAAATGATATTGAGTTGCCCCTTTATTAGTTGTTATATGTGTTGTATCTATAGACACAGACAAGTTTTTAGTTTGTGTAATCCTTCTAGTAGTTTTAGCCATATTTGTTTGTTTGAACTCATTTGTTGTAAATTTGGTGAATGTTCTAGAGTAATACGTGATGTACTATCAATACTCATTTGTAGATTGCGATGGTTCACAACTTACTGACCTAGGCCTAGCTTAAGTGAATAAGTCTGTTGTGATGTGTTGTGGAACTAATAAGGAAAAAGTAAGGTATGTATGAAGCAAAACCTACTGATAAGGGAGACCAGATAATTCAACAAGACAAAAAGAACATTTATAAGATTAAGGTTGGCTAAGATTTAGGTCAAATGCCAGTCTTAGCAATTATTCGGGAGAACAATAGTCTAGGAGGGAGGAGTGCAGAATTTTGGAAATCCTCCTTTTCTCTTAAAAGTGTCGCAGTTGAAAGTGATAGAAAATAATTTATAAAATTGGTTACCTTAAAATTGTTAATAAGACTGTTGGCTTGCAATTCAAGGTCAGTTGACGAGCCTGACTTCTGTGGAACAAAAAAAGGGTGAAATTGAAGTTGAGTGGGTGCAATATTGGTTTTCTGGGGATGACCGAAGTTATGAAGGTTGTTTATAATCCGGTATTTACCTCAGTGTGGTGAAATTTGGAAGAGAGTTAGTGCCACCTTGTAGCATTTCCTTCGTTGACATTTTTGGGGAGTTTGTTTTGAAGATACCGTGGGGGCTTAAAACCTCCAAATAAGGCTTAAGATTTTGAGTTCATAGTTTGACTGATTGATTAATTGGTAGCGTCGTAAGTCGGATACTGCTATTGTTTTTTTTGAAATCATTAATGTATAAAAAAAGGCTTTCAAGTCATTTAATTGTTTTTTCGAAATCATTAAAAACTTTACGTAAGAAAAGCATAATTAATGTTGCCTGTAATGAGAAAAGAACAAAATCTTTTGTTTTGATCAATCTTGTACTTTGTTGCTTGATTAGTTACTAAGGTGTAGAACCACAACATTACCAAAACAGAAGCATAACAAAGTCGTAGCTTAGTTGATCTGTTGAGGAGTTCTGATAACAAAAACATTGTTGAGAGAGTTGAACTGACTTCATAAAATTAGAACACCGCTTTGAGCGATTGGAAACCTGAACACCGGTTTGCTCGATTGGAAGACAGAACAGCGGTTTGCACGATTGGAAACCAGAACACCAGTTTGCGCGATTGGAAACCAGATCACTTGACAGGACTGCAGGACTGCAGTTGACATGAGCAGCGTTGGGACAAAAGAGCCCTCCATCAGAAGTCTGAGAGCCTTCGAAACGCCCCTTTCAATTTGTTAGTGTTTTGGGCGCTAGTCGGTCCCCAGCTAATCAGCCCAAGCAAAGTAAAAAATTCTACAGCAACAATGAACATCAGAATCGGCAGATGTAAAAACCTCAACAGAAGGCCACAAGAGGCGAATTTTGAAACCTATACCATTCCATAGTGATTGCAAAGAAAATTATATTTGCGTTATGACCAAAAATTTGCTTTTAACCTTTTTTTTCTGTTTATCGTGTCTTTTCTCCAGCGCACAGTTTTCCAATTAGTCATCCTAGTTGAAAATCAACACGTTTATTGTAATCCTTATTAATTGCTCGCAAACGAAGTTTGTAGCAATGATATTAGTCCTGTCGGTCTTTTTTATGCGATTTTTCGCTTGACGGATTTTTTGTCGGACCCATTTGACTTTTTGTCCTCAAAACGGGATAAACAGGTAGCACCCAGCGGGCATTAAGTGGTCTTAGAGCCTTTCAGTTCAACTGGTCTCCAAGTATGTGATTCAGTGATTCACAGAAACCACAGAAACGGTTTTGGAGACGAGATTTATGCTGTGAAGGGTGGCTCTTAGAGGTTGAATAAAGCCCCCTCCCCCACCCCCCACTTTTGCCCCACCCCCCGTGGCTAGTTACTAACAAAGCCAGCCGCCCGCCGGTCGTTTGAGAGCAATTCGCTCGACGTTAGTTAGTTATGTTCTTTTGTTTTTGCACTATTAAGTCCTTACAGCTCAGTTTATGTTTGTCCTCATTCATATATTATAAAGTTGTCAACGTCATGCAGGGATGCAATCAATTGGTGGTAACTAAATCTGATTTTATTTGGATTTTTGATACCTGGAGGAATTTCTTAATTAATTTTCTGTAATTGCTATTATCCGGTATTTGATCACAATTAGCTAAAGATGGATTACAGAGTAAAGGTGACCAAATAAATTGAAGAGATTTTCAACTAGTTTTTAATTGCACTCTTTAACTTTTTTTAAAACCAAAGTTGAACCAGAATCCGTGACGATGTCAATATATTCTGTAGTTTTCCGACATCAACAGCAACAGAAATGTTTCAAGGTTTTTAAACCGCTCGTGTGTTAGATTGCAAAAAGAGTACCATGACTAATTCGAGTATAGTTCCTCGATTCTTAATTGTGCTGATTTGTCCCTGGTAACGTGACAATGACGTCAAAAGCGGTCATCTGCGGCAACTTATAACCGTTTCTTACTTGTTTTTTTAACTGGAGTTGTTTAGTGGCCTGGATCAAAGAGAGAGGGGAAACAATGGAAGTGATGGGCAGCCGTTTGGCTCATGAGGTAGGTCACACTTTCGGATTAAGTCACAATCCAACAGATACAAGCGACCCATGTGCTTGCCAAGCATCAGCATGTGTCATGGATGGGACAGTGATATTTGGCGTTGCGGCAGAAGCCTTCACATCTTGTCATCAGACGTTTTTTACCGACTTTATTCAAACAGGTAAACATAACTTCTTACCCAGCTTCAGGTCCAGATCGTAGCGGTCTCTGATCAGCCCGTCCAAGACAAAACTGACCTCTGATCAGACCGTCCCATACAGAAGTGACCTCTTATCAGAATATAGCAAAAATTTGTTTGCGCTCAAAGCCACATCAGATCAGACGAATTAACCAAGACTAAAGAGACCTTTGACCAGAAAAGTCCAAGACCGATTCCCAGACTTTAGTGCGAATCTTGTCTAGATGAATTTCAGACCATTGCCCAGACCTTCTTGCGCTCGAAATCATCTCTGATCGAAATAAAACTATTTTTTTAGATGACCAATACGTTGACTTTCTGTATAATAAATGTTTCTGGTGATAATTTTTTTGTCACAACTAACGGTCCTTATGTTCTGATGGATAATTGTTCTTTTCGAAAAGACATGACATTTTATGCAATTTTACTTTGAATTAATTCATGGTTTGAAATAAACTTTTTCATAAATGCCTTCATTGGCGCACAGGGAAGATGGCCTTTTATTTCGTTCTTTAATCTAGCCAGAAGAACTAGAAACGAGTAAACGTTTCATTTTCCTCCTTTTTGGAAAAACTAACATATGTACCCAAAAACGTGCTGATGGAAAGGATGGAACTTTATCAATTTGCTCCTTTGTGGGGAAAATTAACATACATACTCACAAACGTTTTGGTCTGCCTGGGTATTTTCGTGAGCAAAAATAATCTGGATGGGTATTTTCATAGATCATTTTGAACGAGGACCTCAACCGGATATACTAACCGTGAAGTCAGGTTGGCGGTGAATTTAGCGGTTCATTTCTGTAAGAATTGCGATTTTTAGCGGCAAATATTTTTTTTCACCGCATTGATTGCATTGATCGCAAATCTTATACTTTTTCTTCAATTTCACCGCAAACCTTACATCTTTTAGCAATTTTTAGCGGTGACACCTCGACCCGGGAGATTCTTGTATATCAATTTTCTCTAACAACGTACTGAAGGTTTCCTGTGTTGTCAACCAAACATACCAACCATTTCTCCGTTATGAAACCACAAACAGCAAACGTTTTTTAACGTCTATTAATCAAACATACCAACTCTGGCTATCCTACTGAATCTTGCAAAACTAAACATACCGAAGCTTTCTTACGTTCCAGACCGAACATTCCGACAGTTTCTTTCGTTTGAAACCGATTATACCGAATCTGGCCGAACCGAACATACCGAATCTTTCTTGCACTCCAAACCGAACATACCGAATCTTGCATAACCGAACATACCGAAGCTTTCTTACTTTCTACGCCAAACATACCGACAATTGTTTTCATTTGAAACCAATCATACCGAACAAACCGAACATGCCGACCATTTCTTACGTAGAAAACCGAACATACCAAACATTTCTTGCTTCATTTTTGTTCGGTCTTCTCAACTAGGGATGGCATCGCGATCCCCAAAGTTAATTTTTTTGTAATTCGGTAATAACAACATTTACCGATACAGAAAATAATGTTTGACTTGTGAAAGTATTTCTCAGATGGATAAATGCACGGCTTCCCAATATAGGAAAAATGGATAAAGATGGATAAAAACACTTGTCAGTAGATTTAACACTCAACTGCTTTTCTATACTTATTTAACATCAGATACTGACGTTGGAGAAGGCCATCAAGGAAAGAGGAAAGAGAGGTCTTGTGAAAGAGGCTCTTTTGGTGCTCGTAGATTTTGGTGCTCGTATCTATCTCGAAAAAATAGAAAAAGGGAAAAACGGACTCAAAATTTATCCGAATTATGTTACCGAGCTGGACGAATAAGAATTCAGAAATTTATAACGACCAGAAGCCAGCAAAATTTCTTACGTTTTTCTTCAACAATTATAAAGTTTTTTTTTCATCTTTTAACAGTTTTGATGCTGTCAAACATTAGGAAGTTAGCTAGTGCATTTAGTCTTTTAGCTGCGAAGTTTCAACATTGTTTGGAATTCAGCAGATGCTTTTGGTTTCTGCTTTCAATTTTGGGAGGAAAATTGATTATCTTGAAGAAAATTCCGATTTGTTCGCACTGCATTTTTACCTTTATTTTTTATTTGGTTACGGTTACATCCTATATGCATATTTAATAAAACAAGGAGGCTCGGTAATGTGCAGTCGCACATAAGCTTCCGATCCCGTTCATCCACATTTTTGGCATAATTGTCTACCAAATAAGAAACAGATAGAAAAACACAAAAATTCAAGTATTTTTCAAAAAAACTGGTGTATGAACGAAAAGATAGCCACCAAAGCAAATAATTCAGTGGAGGAAAAAATGATGCATTAGATTGATGAGATATGCCGATATTAAGAAAGCGAGCGAAGGCGAACGGCAAAATCAAACAACAACAACAACATCAGCAACAACAACAACAAACATTAATTACATCAAAAAATTTATGTCCGTTTTAAAAAACAAAACTTAATAACAAAGTCAAAATAGCGTCAGATAAAACTGAAACTAAATAAAATAACTTTTAATTCACCAGAAAAAAAACGGATTTTTACCAGTTCGTAATAAGGCTGGGTAACAATTAGACAAAAAGAATAGAAACTTTAAAGTACGAAAATTCGCGAGTTTTTTTTGCTGAGAATTCGCTGAGGAAAACAATTAATTTCAAAGTAATGAAAACCATTATTAATCAACTAAAATATCCCATAGGTTTACAATTACCAATGCTTCTGTAGGAGGAAATTAAGAACTGTCGGTTTTCAGTTTTTTATGCAGTTACAAAAAGAACAACAAATATACAACAAACAAAAAGTAAATGAAAATTTGCCAGAAAATGCTTTCGAAGCCGTAAGGCCATACTTTGGCCCTCAAGATATGTTCATTTGCACTTGCACCAAACGTCAATAATGTATCATGTGAGCGCTCATTAATGAACCTAGGTAGTAATTAGACAAAAAAGAAAAAAAGAAAAATTATGTAATACGTTTTTTTTTTTCGAAAGCAATTTAATTCCAAAGACATGAAAGCCAATAATTGCAAAATGAAAATTTTGAATAGGTTTGTCCATTTTTCCAGAGGAAGCCCTTAAGACCTGCAATTATCCAGAAAATCGTCTACAATAAGAACGTCAAATAAGACAAAAATCAGAAATTTATTTACTTTTTTTGTGAAAAACCCGTGTCGAAGTCAGTAAAGTCGTAACGAATTCATTAAAAACATTCGATTTTGTGACACCAATAGCTTTTTTCAGCTTCCATTGACGAAACTGATTTCATTTTTAACCTTTAATTAACGAGACCAGGTAACAAACAGACTATAAAAGGAACAAAATTGCGAAGTTAAAGTGTTTTTTTTTTCATTTTGGAAAACAGGTGTTTTCAAAGTCATGAAAGCCATCATCTATCTTCTAATATCAGAACATCGGCTCATCTACTGTTCCACGAAAAGCCAATCAAACTGGGTCACTGTACAGGAATTTGAATACGAGTAAAAAGACAAACTAAAAACGACAGTTAAAGACAAAACTAAAAAATTCAATTAAATTCTTCGAGAAAGTATTGTCAAAGCCGCAAAGAACCACAATCTATATCTTTAAAGATTTAAATATTATCAATTGTGCGTTGTGTTGAACGCGAATAATGTGATATATGAACTGCCAATAACATGATAATTTGACAAAACTAGAAAACATGAAAAATGGGCAAATACCAAAAAATTAAAAAAAAAAATGTGAAATCTAGTAGTGTCAAAGCAAGAAAAACCTTAACTTAAAGCGTAAAATCACAATAAAGACCTATTTTGAATACAGTGGAAGAAGGAGCACTCTTTGATTGCTGACACTAAGCTACAAGTTGACAAAAATAAGCGAAAATTGGGAAGCCAAGTTGAATAAGCCTTTTTTAAATTAAAAATCAAATGTTTTAAAAGTCAAAACGAGCATAAGCTTTCAAGCAATCAACTAAATAAACTAGTTTGGAGTTTATTAGAAAGTCACTGGGGCTTATCAGTAGTGAGCTTTGATTTTAAATGTTCTGTTATTTATTTAATATAAAAAAAACGAATTTTTTAAAAAAAACCGTCTGAAGAGAATCGGAAATATTTTCGGGTTGTAACGGTCCAAGATTGGTACAAAACTAGTCCTGCTAATGCTGATTGTCCATTAGGAATATTTAATTGTTCAAATGTCATAGATATAGATATTTTGTTAATTAAAAAAATCAAAAATCAACGCTGCGTTTTTGATAATCAACGAATAAATCTAGCAAAAAACGGCAAAGTTTTTATTACAGAGCACTCTCAACGGAAGTTGAAGTAGAATTAGCCCCCTTCTCAGTCTACAGATTGTGTTAATGGTGTTTGGGTGTGCTCTTCCTGCATATTTAAATAGAGTGGACGAAAGGAACTTACTCGTTTTTTTGTTGAAAAAGTCTGAAGCCGGAATTTGTGACAAAAAAATTGAATAAAAATAGCGGACCAAATTGTTTTTCTATAAAAATAAAATCAACAACACTTTCTGGAAAAAATTTAACGATTTTTAGCAAAATTGGCGAAATTTTTGTCAGAAGTTCCAAAAAATGTGAATAAAATCAACTGAATTCACTCTATTTTCTCCGTAACCTTGATATATTAAACCTCGATATCTCCATGTAAAAACGAAAATCAAAAAAATCTTTTTAAATCCATAATCTACGCTGGACAAGATTTCTAATGATACCAGAGTCAACTCTCTACGATGAATATATCGATCGGCCAAAATTGACTGAACAAAAAAAACCCAATTTGAGTCTATAGTTCCTCCCCCCTCAAGAGGGGGAGGGGTCGGAACAATCAGTTTTTTTTGCGTCTTTTAAAATCTTTGTCATTTCACAATTTTATGCCTCTAAAATGTAATTTCTTTGACCTTTTGGAATTTCACTGCGATATATGTGATATAATTATCTTTGGTAATCTCTCCAGGTAGTGTTGTTCATTTTTGTAAAACATTTGGTAACTGGTCAGTTCAATTGGTTTAGTAATTATTTAATTCATCTGATCAGAGATAGATTCATCGATACAAAAATTCCGAGAGCACAAGCGACAAAACAGAGGTCTTTTTGGTCTGACCAGAGGTAATTTTGATCCTGGAGTGAAGTTACCAATTGCATAAAATTTTTGTCACGTTAAACCCAAAGCATTTTTTGTCGGTCTCTATGCTTGCCAGAAGAATTAAATGTTATCACATATACACTATCTAATCACTTTTTTTGAGTAGCAAAGAGAAATTTAACAGGCGGAATTGTAAACTGAAATTATAGAACTAGATGGAAAAGTATCTTTACTAAAGTATAAGCCCAATTTTACCTGAATAAATATATATAAATATATATTGTAGCAGTAGAAACACTGGATGTACACCTCCATCCAATCAGAGACTGAGAAGACACAATTTTTTTTATATAGAAAGAACTCCACTAACTATAGTCAGTCTATTAGAGTAGTTGCACGATGTGTATACCTCTGACTCGGGTGTTAACTCTTTTATACATCATTATAATTGAAGTATATCATCAGTGTTTTACAGAGTCGGTTAGTCTGAGAGATATAGGTAAGCTTACTTTCGCGCGTAGAAATAAGTAGCCCTAGCTCTTCATACCTTAAAGCTGTAAAAGGAGCCCACCTTAGGTCTGCCTTAACTGGCGCGACCAGTGAGTTAACAAACACTAACCGTAAAAGGAACTCACACAAAACACAATATTCTCTCTTGAGAAAAAAATTAGAAATAGTTTATATAATCATTTAATTGTTCTTCATTTAAAAATAAGAAAAAAGGGGAACACAACCCCAACAGAAACACAAAGTACAAACTGAGAAAATGAACCACCACATTGGTCAAACTTCCCCTATTACAGACACAGACTCTGATGAACTACAACTAACTGTTCTTACACAACAGAACAAACGTCTTCTACGCGAAATTTTACCCTTTGCAGTTAAACACTATCGACACCAAAATGATTTAAATAACTCAAATATCACTATTTTGCAGTAGAGCAACAGCCTTTCCTTTCTTCACCAGATAAAGCATCACAAGTTTCACGAACTGTTTTTCTTTCATACCTAATTGAAATTTATGGAGCTCAACTCACAAAGGGCTCGATTCTTTTTATTTGTCATCTTCTCACAAAAACATATATTTCCCTCATATACGACACCCTATTTAATCCACTATCAGATACACTATTTGAATTCCTTAACGGAGTATGGTCAGAAAACAACCTTTGGATAAAACAAGTGTATTTCGAAAATCCTCTTTCTAATTTCTTAAACGTTTTGCTTGCACACTTAATACTGCTAATCTGCAGTCACGAAAAGAGAGCGTACACAAAACCACTCGACAAGAAGTAGAAGGTTTCACTCACCTTCTTAAAACATACATAAGCTCTGCCAAAGACGCAGACTTAAATGAAGAAGAGATTCCCGATTCTCTTGCGCTTCTATCTTTGTACATACACAGATTTTGGAAAAAGTCTCGTAAGACACATTTTTACAGCTATAAAACTAATAGCTGAGACATACTCACAGTTAATATCTAAACTACCAGAAACACTACATTATATTTATGATTCGATCTGGTTCCCACAAAATTTTGTGACTATCACAAAACTACCATCAGAAATTATACAAAAATTATCCATTAACCATAAAAATAATGAAATAAAAAAATATAATGCAATGAATCAACCATTTACATGTACAAACGTTCCAGAGAACACAAATAACTCTCTGTAAGCGTCACCGATAGAAAATATGGATACGATAGTAGACTCACAGCCTACAGACACTTGTATTAACGAAAATATAGAAACAGACTTTAATTCCACATTGTTAGATGATGGAACACTCTTTTCATCACATACAGTGAACACATTAATTGACCTTGAAGATAATGGCCAAAATAATAATCCAAATAATGATAACAATCTTGTCACTAATGATACCGCTAGCAACACAAATATTTACCAGAATCACCAACACAAACAACTTGTGAAGCTGACTAAATTGACCCAAAATTCAGATCCATTAAATACAACTCTACCTACATTACCAAACGTAAACACGCCTTTACCACGCTTACAGAGACAGAATTCTGTACACTTTAACTCTGAACCCATCATTTTAAATAAATCAACTAAACCAATACTAACCAATGATCAAAACATTCAAATCACTTCACAACAATATGTAAATTTAGTTCGACAACTTAATTCACAGAATATTCAACAAACAACAAACGCCTCAAATCCTTATTTTGCACAGGCGGCGTCTACGCAAACACCGTCGGCCGTATTTCGCCGAAATACACAAATGATGGACCCTTATTTACGAGGCTCAGTACCAATGCAACAGTCTCTAAGACCGTTTGATGGTACTGATCCTATTTACACAACAGAGGATTTCTTAAATGCTACCATAGGAAATATAGTAATGACGGCGGGACCAGAACAGAGTGATTCACCATATCATGAAGCATTGATCCTGAAACGAATTGCCATGATACAAACCGCCCTAATTGGATCTGCACAACAATGGTATTCACATTTACCAGTATTTACAATGGTATTTATATTAGGAAATAAAAAAGAACTAGCAAGCTTCTTGCCCTGAATTTTAAAGCGCATTCGATAATCAACAATCCCAAACACAGGCGAAACTATTAATAGAAAGCATAACACGTGCTTCGGGTGAACAGATAAAAACAATAGCACTTAGAATTGAACAAATTACTCAAAAAGCATATGTTAATAACACTCCAGATATGCGTAATACACAAATGAATGACTTTCTTGTCAAAGCACTTGATCCACAATTAGCCATAATAGCTCTAAAAAAGGTTGCAAACCACAAATCAACTGCATTGGAACCACAATTTCCATTCGCACAATTAGTAGAAAAAAACATCAAGAAGATATCTCAACAACACATATAGTTAGACATAAACTTAGCACAAATTCCATTCTTTCCTCATCAATTGATATCCTTTCTCTAGATATTGATCATCTCACAGTAGATGATATACATTTGATGGAACAAGATATTGAACAGGCAAAGATACACAAAACCACTTGAAAAAGCCAAAATTCAGAAGCAAACTTTTAATCAAGCGATGAAAGGTAACCAAAAATTTCCAAACCAACAAGTCACATCAAACATTATTACAGGTAAAACACTACCGTTTTCTTATCGCTGTAGAAGCAACAGTAGAGATCACCGTGATAATTCAAGACATAGAAGTCCAAATGAATTCTCACATTCAAACTCAAAACCTTATCACGGTAATAGTAATTTTAAACCACCGAGTAGAAACGGTTCACAAAACCCAAGACGCTCCAACTATCAGAAAAAAACTAATGATAACACTTATAATACATACTCAAATAATTCTAGACCACAATCACCTCATTATAATGGAGATGGAAATCGTTCACGACGACCATTATCACGTAATCGACTTCTCAATGTAAGAAAATACATTAACTCACTCTTAGACCAAGAACAAACAGACAACACAACGTCTAAAAAAGCAAATACGGAAACACAAAATGTTTCAGAAGAACAGCTCCTAGAACAATAATTTAATGGTTTACAATTGGAATTAAATCAAGAAACAAAAGATGAATATTTTAACTGCCAAGAAGAATGCAATATTCTCACAGAAGAATACACTCTTTCTACATCATGTAAAAGCAATATTTGGGTATTACGACCAACAATATATACACAACAAACACCTGATCATACGAAAACAGTTCCTCCACCACACCTTGAAATTGATTTTCTACTAGATTCAGGCGCTACATTTATTGTCCTAAATAATGATACTTGGAATGAAATTAAAGAATACCAAAAAAACGGCGACTAAAAGCGTCAACATTTGTTCTCTCAGCAGCAAATAGCCTCTATCCACATGTAACAGAAAGTAGAACTCTCAGAAATACTTTTCTCACATTCTTTTTTTCAAACACAGGATTCAATATCCTAGGAACACCTTTCCTAGAAAAATATGTTGATTCGACGAAATGTTCGTCTCATACAATAGAGATTAAACATAATCATGAATCGAAATCACTGAAATTTTATAATTCTTCAATCAAATCACCCCCATACTAATAACGGTTTTTTCCTATTAATGGTGATCAATCACTGTTTTTTCAACCCTCTGAACACATAATTTTAACTTACTCATTAACTGCATATGAATGTTAAAACAAAAAGGCGAACGGCACTATTCCTTATGCATCTGATTTTTCATTCATACGATTTCGCAAAAATATGTTTTTCTCTATAATGTATATTAACAACTTTGAATACCATTACCAATCATTTTTCAAATATTAAAACAAAACCACTTAAATCATCCACTAACATTTGTAAAAGGACTAATTGGATATAAACAACAAGATGTTTCACTCAATGATTTACAAACAACGAAATATCGCATTAATGAACTCACAGAATTCATGGATGCTTATACATCAAACTACCTTATACACGGCTCATCAGAAACATTTAAAAAATTTTATTGTCTGAACCTCACTAAACAACAAGAACGTGAATATAAATCACAACAAAAAAATCATATACCATTTGATGTCTCAAAAATCACAGAATCTGATCGAGGTTCTCTCGCAATGTCCAATTTTGAACACACAAAATTAACACAACCACAATTTAAACAATTAGCTCTACTTCTCACACAATTTAAGCAATGTTACTCTACGTCTAAATTCGATGTAGGTAAAATTAAAGTAGAACTAAACCTACCCTTAAAATCAACAGCGGTATTTAAGAAACAGAGCAACCGACATCCCTCTTCAAATACAAGAAAGAGTACAACACTTACTCGATATTTTAACACATTTCGATATAAAAGCACCTGTAAACACAGATTCACTCACTACGGGAAACACTTTGATTAATTCAGTAATTATCCTTAAAAATGGAGAATCACTAAAATTCATTTTAGATCCTCGCCAACTGAACACAATGGTTGACGAAACAAAATGCAGCTGGCCCATAGAACCAATCCAAATAATACTGACACGTATTAAAGAACCGATTTTTTCTATAGCTAACATGAAGAGCGCATACAGCCAGCTGCCACTAGATAAACCATCACAAAGACTCGCATTTTTTGTCATAGCAGGACAACAATACTGCTTTAAACGTTTATTTCATGGCATTTCAATTGGCCCAGCTGCCTTTTCATCCTTTATGAGTAGTATTCTCAAACCACTGATTCGCAAAAATAAAATCATCACATATCTTGATGATGTTTTCATACAAGACACTACAACAGACACAATGTTACAAACACTTGATCAATATCACAAAATTCTCAAAAAATGAAAATCTCAAAGCAGCTTCTGATAAATTTTTCTTTTTCTTAGATTCAGTTAAATTCTTGGTACACCAAATACAAAACAATCACATACACCCAATAAAATCAATAATCGATGGATTTTTAAAATTACAACAACCAAAAAACACAAAAGAGATTCAAAATTACGTTGGAATTCTCACTTTCATCTCAAAGTTTATCTATAACTTACAAGTTATAACGAGACTTTTCTACGTCCAACTCCGGGATACAACAGATTTTAAATGGACCCTAGAACTGAACTACAACAAACATTTCACAGAGTAAAAAAGGAACTTAGGGACCGAAGACTTCGTCTCGCAATTCCTAACTCAGAAAAACCCTTTTATAATTTATGTAACGCCTCTAACTATGGCATTGGAGCTGCACTTCTCCACAAAAAATCAATTTGAAAAAATGGAAATAGTTTCAGCAAACTCTCGTTTATTTTCCACCAAAAAACTTAGATTCCCAACCATTCTTCGCGAAAGTTCAACAATAATTTGTGCACTTTCGGAATACGATTTTCTCATTCAAGGGTCACAACATCCTTTTATTTTATACACTGACCACAAAACCAATTCTCTTTTTGTTCACACAAAAGAACTAACCAAACCACAGAGTATATAAATTTCAATTAATTCTAATGAAATTCCCAAACGTGGACATAGTTTGGACGGAAGGAAAAAAGCTTTCTCTTCCAGATTTTTTGAGTCGTGCACTAACGACAACAACACAAGAGGAACCCCGTCTTAGAACAGTTGAGATCCCCGACTCTATTAAATTTTTAATGACACATAACCAAAATACTCAACCTATACAGTGTCACGATGCTGTATCAAAGGAATATATTAACACAATGACACCGGACACTACTGCAGGATCACCAAATTTTCCAATATTCTTAGAGATCAAAGATAATTATTTGAAAGTACAACTCGAAAATGATCTCTATCTTCCTGTCTCGTATCACAAGTTCGAAGCACAACCTTTAGAACACAAGTAAACCAAGGCACAACCTTTAGAACTTTTGCAACAAAACAAAATAAAACAATTTAAACAAAATCACTCATTGTTAGAACCCTATCCGGTTGTACAACACACGGATGTCACTCCGAAAACAAATAAAATAGAACCATATACACAGTTTACTCAAAATGCAAATTATGCAGAGTTAATAAACACCATTAAATTCTCACTCCCAGCACTGGACGATTTTATACCTAAATCTCCAGAAGTTTGTGATTATATCTACAACGAACAAACAGAACGAAACGATACACCTCTTTATGAAGCACAACAACAGGACCCGGTTATTAGACAACTTCTCCTCTGGAAAAAATATAAAAATCACCCCACGTCCCTTCAATAAATATCCGAGCAAACAAAGGGTTATTACATTACAATCAACGTTTCCAAGACCTAAGCATAAATGAAACAAATCATCTCTTATACTACATACAAGAAACCACTTCACCAAAAATCTTTACCACTCACTTTTTTTCTAATAATACTTTTTATTGCACATTCTCACGATCTTTCAGGCCGTCCCGGTCGTGAAAAAACATGTGCTACAATAACAGAAAATTATTACTTGCCGAATATTAAAACATGGGTCGCAATACTTACACAAGATTGCTTGAATTGCCAAAGGAGCAGGACCATGCCCAACCTCCTCATGGCTCCACAACATCCATCTTTAGAAGATCCACCATACTTCTCAATGGACACAAAAGGCTCAATCTATCCGTCTTCGGATGGAAATTCCTATGTCTATTTTATCGTAGACGCCTTCACACATTGTGTTGTCCATCACCCTTCTCCCAAAAAAGATGTAGCAAATGCACTCACTGTTTAAATTGACAACTGGATTTTCAAATTCGGGATACCCGATAATTTAGTAACAGATAATGAAATAAATACATTAACGGAGAACTTACACACTTTTGCCGCACATATAATGTACAGTTTAAACCACAAACGCCATGCGCACCATGGTCTAATGGACTCGATGAGAATAGTAATCGTCAACTAAACACATTTCTTTGCACAGTTTTAGACTCACAATACGACACATTGTCAAAGAAAGTACAAACATTTCCTTTTGCATTCAATTTACAAGCTTGAAGCAATATGAATTTATCACCATTTGAACATGTATTTGTTCAGAAACCAAAAACACCAATGATGGTCAATCCATCTTCCACTACAGACAGCTTTGGATATTGTAAACCTTCACCCAATTCACCCTTTAATTCCTTCCCCAAACATACACATACTGAACATCTCGGTCATCATCAACAAATTAAAAAATTACAGAAAGGAACCTTTGCACATTGGTTTCTCAATCGTGAAAAGTTACATTCAGAATTTTATAACGAAGTTCGCAATTATTTAAATCAGTTAAACATTTACGCACGTTCATAAACCGCCGTTTCGGAACGGCGCAACCACTAAAAGTCAACACTTATGTTTTAATTGTAAATAAAGCGTCATAAAAAGGAATATCAAAAAAGATTCAATCAAAAAAAATTGGACCCTACAAAACAATTGATACCCCCACATTGGTTACTTAACAATAAAATTTCTGTGTTAAACAAATAACTCGTCATAGAAGTAATACTGTACCATATTACCTGAAAGAATTTTTCGTTCTAGAACAAATAGAGAAATATTTTTCGGACAATTCTTTCTTACGACTCCATCACAAAAAACCGACTATCACCACGTCGAAATCTGTCTCGTTTAGTCCAGACAACCAAGACATACCAACCACAAATGAAACTTCCCCCACCACCTTGTAGTTTGTCTGAAATATCCTAAAGTCACTTGGAAAACTGCAATTAAAGAGACACTCGTCTTAGACGTCAACCGATGAAAGACTTTAGAATCTTCATACCACAATAAAAAATTTCGGCTTCGAGAACGACGCACATTTAAAACATATACACAACACTCTTATAATACACAAAGTCACTCTTCTCGCATTAGTTAGCGGAACACAAATTAGCATAACACACTAATTACCTAGTAAATACAATTCCTATGAAAATACAATTCCCTCGTTTTGTTATTCGAGAGGGATAATTGGGATAGTTCCTTCACCCCTCTCCCCCCTATTACAATTACTTTACTGAAAAAGATAATCAAGCTCTTTAGTATAGTAAACAAGAAACAGGGAATATCTTTTCACCCGCTACCCAAGCAGAACAACAAAAACCCCTCCTTCAGAAAATGAAAGGAAGGGAATTACAGGCCATTCCCCACGAAAATAATAAAAAGGAAATTAACTAAAAATTAAGTTAACAAACGACCCACGGCTCGGTCCGGGTAGAATTCCCTAATCTCATTTATTTACCAAGATATGATTTGGTAACTCCTCCTTCCCCGAATAAAAAATCCTGATCAGGCTATATGGTATCGTCTACTATCACTTTTCAGCGCATCTCTCTCTCAATTTAGTTGCTTCTCTTCTTTCTCTTCTCTCTTGAATCAAACTCAAATTTACACTCTCTTAATTTCCCTCTCTTAACAAACTTTTCTCTTTTCACCATTCTATTCTCACTTTCACTTAGAAAAAAAATTCCTTTCTCTAAGTTTTCAAATTTGATTTTACTCTCTCTTCTCCTCAACGACAACAACTGTCACACAACTCAGTTTTTAGCTGTTCTTTCCGAACCGTCTATCACAGCAAAAAAGAATCAGCTGAAAGAAGCCTCAACTGAACTGCTCACAATAGCCACCACCTCAACACGACTTCATACTTTCAGTCTCACAGTACTGGGAGTTCAGCTCGATCTCTATCAATACTAGGTATGCAAATTACTTCACAACACAGACTTGAAGTGTTATTTAAAAGAACACCATATGCTGATACCTTTAAATATATTCAAAATTTTAAACCTAAAAATTTCCATTTTCAATAACTTAGATGATATTGTATTCACACACTTGTTGTGAATGGGTTTTCTATATTAGAAATTTTAATAGCGAACCAACTGCTCTTTTCTATCTTCCAATATTCCCACCTCAAGCCACACCTAAACTATTTGAACTCTTTTATACCGACATTGTATACACAATTAATCTTGACGCTATCCCAGCCTCATACGATATTAAATAGCGAATGATATTTATCGAACTTTTTAGGTTAGATGAACAATACCAACAACTCTTAGCACAAAGTGAACTTATATATCCACACATAATTTTCTCGTTAGCTCGAAAAGATTATACAATTGCAGAATTGTTAACAGTTTTCTCTGCCGATTTGTTAGATCTCATCTATCTACAAAGTGACATCCCACCTGAATCACCCGTTGCAGCAGTCCGAGTTAGTATACCTACTTTAAATCTCTTAATAATTGTTGTTCCATCTTCCACAATTTATAAAATCTAATTTTGTGATAATTGCCCCACTCTGGGACAGAGATTAATATCACAATTGCGTCCTCTAGTCAACAACCAAATACTAACCTAAGTGCTCCCCCCGTCTCCGAATCACCTACTTGCTCATAGTGTGGAGCGACTAAACAATCTATCCCCAAAATGTCGTCATTTAAACTCCTTAATAAAAAAACATAAGCACAAGAAACCGAAGAACACCCATACTCAGTCATTACTACTGCCAAATATGCAGATAGACCTCGTCCCCGGACACTCCCCCACTTTACCCCACAATCAGTAATCCCATATCCACCTATCAAAGCCAAACGCAAATACACCAAACGCAAGCACAGCAACAACAACAACATCAAATAAACACACAGATTTTATTGCCGTATTCAGGCTTTATAGCTTATTCAACACTCCAACCACCAACTATTATACCCGCTCCGCCACGAGCACCATAACCTGAATAAATTAACTATTCAATGAAACCACAATTCTCTACTCAACATTTAAGCTTTGCGAACGCAGATAAAACCAATAGTTCTGAATTGCCATAGCCAATTCACACTGTTTCAACTATAAACGATTTACCACAAGATATTAGTTTTTTCTGAGACACCTCTATATCCGATCCACTTAGTTCTCAGTTTTTTTCACCTACTCCATCACAAATTGCGAGAAATCCCTTTAATCCACCGCAAGAACCGGTAACTAACATTGAACGCTTATTCTCACAAGCAAACTGGAATCACTCTTTTAGTATAGTCAATTCATCATCATCATTTCAAAGCTCACTACCACCTAATTTTTAAGGCACTCCACCTATAATCACACTGTGTTCAAACTCACCTACACCAGATCCAGACCAACACTCTCACCATTGTATCGGAGAACAACCTGATATTACCAGAAATTATCCAACTCTACCATTAAGACTTGACCCAAAATTTGTTGTTCCCCCTCCGCCCCTTTTCGGAGATCATAATAACGGTGAACAACTACATAATTGAGCTAAACAGAGAATTTCTAAATCATACAAAATCATACCAGTACCGAAATATTGAGCACACGAATTACTTAAACAATCTAAAATTACATTTTCAGTCGAAATTGTAGTTGAAAAAATATAAACGGAGTTTTCACCCAAAAGCCGCTGCACCACCTTTTTATTTATTTTGTAAAATTAAACCAATCGACCTTTATCTGCCAAAAAATTCACTATAAATTTGAAACATACACAAAAAACACAGCAGGATATTTTGTATTTTACAATCCTCACTCTAGATTTTCTCACACATTTCCTTTACAAATTTAATTCTCCTAGTGCTTATGTTTATCATTTCACCCCCACTTCCAATAAAACAACCTATTAAAGTAGATAAACACAATATATACACACTTAAATCAGGCGTACAAGATCTCGTAGTTACCCACTATGACTGCTCCCCAAAGCACATCACAAATATGCAGTATTATAAGCTGAATGTAAGATCAAACCAGCAGACTTTCAAATCCTCCCCGCTCAAGTACAAATATTTTCACAAATTCGGATACTTCAAGTACGCGCCTACGCCATATATGCTAAACGTAGCAACAAAAAAAGCTTTTGTCACAAAATCTCACTTAAAAGAGGCTTCAAGTCTGATCACGATAATTGGTATGTTGACAATCTGGAAAGGCGTTTCTTTGCCACAGAAATTGAAGCTCGTAGAGAACTTGCACGCGTTGGTCTCGTGAGTAAACTTAACTACTACCCACAAAAATACAATTTGATGTACTTAATGATCCACGCGGCAAGCTAATATTGAAGCCAAACAAGACCGTTTTCAAATTGATCTCTACAGACCTTTTGCTTTCTAAAACGAGAATCTGGCATATAATCCACAGGACAATGATTGGATCCCAAATGCCACAGATAATCCCTGGGCTAATTGTCTAAAAATCCTGAATACGAATATCATGCCATCCATACACTAAGATCTTGTATAAAATGTGACATAGAAAGAAGCTACTGCCCTTCAAATCACACTATTAAGGCAACAGTTGTTTGGGAACCCAACAATCACTGTCGTATTTTTGATGTTGGTAGATCATATGCACGAATGATCAAATTTCAAAAATGCTATTTTTTTTGAAAAACTCGAGATAATGAAACCAATTTTGTCACAGACACAACGCACACATGTATTCTAGTTGTTCACAAAAACACCTTTATGATGAATCCACACTTTCTCGTTTTGAGGTTCTCACGAAATCTATACATAAATGTAACAAACACCGCCCATATTATGCTACACAATACTAAGATGTTTTTGTTGAATATCGAGAAGGTTTTATTTTTGTCACAGACAAACCTTCAGCCGCATTTAAAGATGTACACTTAACTATTCCTGAAGGAGCACCTTCTCTCACACAATTTACTAAAGCAGATATCCGTGACGGATTTGTTACTCCACAATATTCACCTGTATTCTGAAAGTTGTAAAAATTTGAACTCTTTTGCAAACAAAATTGGTTTGGCGCCGTCCATCCAAACGTAAAAATCAACGCAAAACTCGATTATATGATTAGCCGAGTATTACTTGAAATGAAGCACACAAGTTTATCTATTTATAAAAAACTCTGCGATTTAGATCGCGATCTCAAACAAACAGCCATTTCTCCTCTCACACAAAAGTTTTTCCTCGTAGGTTATGTAATCACAGGACAGCGACACACATTTGCTACACTCAAAAGCACAAAGGTAATCTCACTCTTTCAATGTTTTGTTGTTTCATCCCCCTTTTTGTATTAGAAAACCAATGTCTTGAATGAATCTGAATCTACTATCAAAATAAACTACAATTTGTAGACCAAGTAACACGTAAGACCTTCTCGTGGTCTTAAAGCACCATGTAAATTGGATAATTTTGATCAACAAATATTGCTTGATGCCAATGGCGATGAATCATATCGCTTAACGCCTTATCCAATTAAAGCGCAAAATTCCGTCAGAAATTTCACGCCTGACGAAGTTGAAAACCGCTTCACGCAAACGGACTTTACTGCACAACAACTTGGTTTATATAGACAACGCGACTGGACTAACGCTATTGATAAGATGAAATTTAAACAACTAGTAGATGACACCGCTGAAAAGTTTGAAGTAGCACAAGCTATAAACTTTGCGGAACAAGCACAATGACAAACACAATTTTCACAACTACAAAGCCAAAATAAGAATTACTTTAACAAACTCTTTATTAACGGAAAAGAAATCACATTCCGTCGTCTCGACTGGCTTGATTTAATCAACGGCAACTATTTAAAAGAATCCCTTATCGGAATCTTTGGCTACCCCTGGTACGTATTAAAAGAAACAGCCATTATTTGGACTGTATTTAATTTCTTTTAGTGCCTTTTTTTACTATTTCGCAGCGCATTTAATGCCGATAATCTCAAAGCACTCTTAGGCACTAATATAACATTAGCCAAAATCGACCCCTCTTGATTTTTTGGCGTATTTTCAAAAACAATATTCCATGTACTCCAATCTGATTCTTCACAAAATAAACCACCCTCCCCTAAAACACGACGAAAACACTCCGTTGATAGTAACACTCCTCACTCTCAAACTAAATTGAATCTATTTCAAAGAAATATTGAAAACTTCTATAAGAAATCTTCTTCTCCTGTACACAATAATTCGAACAAACACAAAACATCCACTCTCCCCACCTCTATTTATGAATGCTACGATTTACCAGTAGCATCTAACAGTAAACCAGATTTTCAATTTTTACACTTTCATACCTTTCAGCCTAACAAACACAAACGCTTACGAGGCATTTCACTCTCAAAAGATTCTTTCGAGAATGACCCCGATTATCAGGAAATTCCTGAAGAAGTTCTTTTCAATGTGCCTAGTACTCGTTTTTAACATTTTTCCTGTTGTAGCCACTCCAAAGCAGTCACTCCCATAGCACAGGAAGGAGGTTTGCCAATTCCTCCAAATGTCGACCCCACAGCATACGACCTCAATATGCTGGAGGTCGAGGACATCTTGCCCTCACCACTCACACCAAAACCAGTATGCGAGATGCAAACACCAGCCCTCTTCACGATAGGTCAATCCTCACCACAGCCACAGTCTGTTGACACAGCAAAATATGCGCGAGTGTTCCGCTGCCTTCAGCCGCCACCTCATCCTCCTCTTCAGGTGAACTCAGATGTTTGGAACAACCACCCACACAGCAATACCCGTATCACAACCACCACCCCAGCCTACAAGTTTTTTTGGGCTGATGAAGTCGCTATTGCGGAACAATTAGGCCGTTCGACGCCCGAAACGGTTTTTTCAAACTGGGCATACTCTGGAATGATTCGTGGATCTCGACCACGCTCTCAACCACTGGTGTACCCACCACCAGTTGTGCCCACATCCTCTGCAGAACATCCACACGCACCTTCATCACGGTATGGTCTAACCATTCCACCTCTTCGACCAAAGCCGTCTCACACAACCACCCCTCTACGATCGACCGACGTCGACGGATAGTTACCCGTGCACCGACCCTTCACACAAAAGACGCCCTAGAATCACAACACGCGAGATCTACCCTGTCCACTCTTTACCAATTCAAGGTTCACAGTCGCCCACCCGGCACACTGTCAGCCCCCTAAGAGGCCCACAGCCCTCATCTTCTCGCGGGAAAAGAAATCCCTTTGCGCCCACGCAAGTGCTAATTCATAGAGCGCCCGTCCCAAAATTTCGCTTTCACCAGTTCACAAATCCTCTCGGCATCGACACAATCCACGGTTTCCATGTCCCCGAGCGGATCAACTACACTTCAACACCACCACAACACACCCTCAAGCCCAAAGCCAGTTCCTGCTCTCTTGGACAATTGGAAAACGAGTATGTCCATGAAGGTCGGGATAGAGACCTCCCAATAAGGTGTCTCCATTTTCCAATCAACCACCGCTTCACAGAACGTTACCGGCACCAATCCCAAAAATTCTTCGCCCTTGCGGACCGTCAGAACGACTATTTGAACACTCTTATAACTCATTTACCAGAAATACGGCCCCTTCTATCTTCAATTTGTTTTTTTTATATCCCACACAGATGGATGTAAATAACCAGACTCACAAAGTCAACAGAGTGAAAATGTTACACACTATTCACAACTATTTATTTGTCCAACACCACTTCCACAGGGCAAACCCACTCATCCACATGAATTCGCGTCTGCAATATGCTAACACAAAGCTTACTTCACCCTACTACATACAATATAGCTATATAAATCAATCAAATGACTGTGAAGACACTCTTCGCAATTTCGATCCGATAAAAAACTACTTCCAGTTCTCGCCACTCTATGCGAAGACCAACCGTCCAATTCTTGTTCCGATCGAGTTTCTCCAGTGTGTAGAGGGAGGAGCCACAAAGTGCATATATGGCCACACCTTCAACCTCCTCTACAGGAAATGGATGACGGACAAGTTGGACAGTCGAGAACTGTCAGCAGAAGAGACACGGATCCTCAACCATCTTCTCGCGTTGCAACCACACTGCAACGTCGACCTCTTCCCTCGTGCCCTTGCAGCTTGCCTGGCACGTGATCAGGAATTCATGGAATTTTTCAGGATCTTGACAATCGGGCCACTGACTTTGAGTTAGAATCTCGGACGTAGGCCACAGTTCTACAACATCGGGCTCAAAGTCCCTCAAAAACTAATGACTCAATGAGCTTTCAAACTCACTTGAAACTTTTTATTTTTTCTTTTCGTTCTATTTCTCTTTCTCTATATACACTAATTCCTTTCTATTTTCCTTTCTTCTTTGCCACAATTGAAGATTGGGATCAGTTTTTTCTTCTTACTCCGGGTGAGGCCTACTAAGTAAGAATTAATTTTGACTACTAAAATTAATAAGGAAAATAGCTCACACAATAGCTAAAAGATGGATTTCCACAAGAAGGTAAGCTGGTAAATCCGACTGGTTCAAACTTTGTACCAGAGGCAGAAAAAAAGAAATCTCCTTGTACAAAACAGACAGAGACTACAGACTACAAGCGATCCTCCAACTGTGAATAAATCCTCACCACATGACAGTGAGAGCAGTTGGGTACTCTAACAGGACTGACGTTACCGGCCAGCACACCCTGTAACTGGCACCCTCACTGGTTCTACAATCAAACGAATCCTTCACTGACGACAATAGTTACTATTTTACTGACAGGGCCTTCAAACGACAGCACGAGTCAAAACCTCACTTCAAAGAGAACACAACTCTTCACTCCACCATTCAACGGCGATAACACATCCAGCGTATTTGTGCTAAAATTCACAAATTCAGATTTAAAACTCTTAACCCCGGATGAATTTAGCAGTAGAATTGCTGGATGTACACCTCCATCCAATCAGAGACTGAGAAGGCACTATTCTCTTTTATACAAAGAGAACTCCACTAACTATAGTCAGTCTATTAGAGTAGTTGCACGATGTGTATACCTCTGACTCCGGTGTTAACTCTTTTGTACATCGTTATAATTGAAGTATATCATCAGTGTTTTACAGAGTCGGTTAGTCTGAGAAATATAGGTAAGCTTCTTTTCGCGCGTAGAAATAAGTAGCCCTAGCTCTTTTTACCTTAAGGCTGTAAAAGGAGCCCAGCTTGGGTCTGCTTATATATATATATATATATATATATATATATATATATATATATATATATATATATATATATATATATATATATATATATACCCTAGTTGAGAAGACCGAACAAAAACGACGCAAGAAATGTTCGGTATGTTCGGTTTTCTACGTAAGAAATGGTCGGCATGTTCGGTTTGTTCGGTATGATCGGTTTCAAATGAAAGAAATTGTCGGCATGTTCTGTCTAGAAAGTAAGAAAGATTCGGTATGTTCGGTTTTGCGAGATTCGGTATGTTCGGTTCGGAATGTAAGAAAGATTCGGTACGTTCGGTATTTAAACATAAGAAATCGTCGGTATGTCCGGTTTTGGACGCAAGAAATTGTCGGATTTTTCCATTGGGAAATTTTATATTTTTGTTTATAATGTAGCCAAACGCTACGATAGCGTTCTTTTTGCAGGAATTTCAATCGTACGTCTCAAAGAAAAATTCTAGAAAAGTGTGCAAAACTCCTGAAAATTTTTCTTTAGAGCTCGTTGGCCGAACTAGTTATGCAAATATATAGTTCTTGATTATTTTTGAATTTTAGAATGTAACATACTTGTTGAAAATTGATGAAAATTTTGTTAAATAATTCACTCTCACTGGGATTGGACATGCTTTCTTGTAGTTTACAAGTAAGTTCTTTGACGGTTGGTTACGTTTGAAACAGAACGTGCCGACAGAAATTTCTTCCATGTTTATTCGTGGTAGGAAAACTCAAAATATGATAGTTCTTAATGTTTCTCTCAACGATACCGAATCTCTCTTATGTTAAAAAACGACGATACCGAATCTCTCTTACGTTAAAAAACGACAATACCGAACCTTTCTTATATTAAATACCGAACAAAAACGACAATACCGATGAAAAAATCGTAAGGGATTTCGTCGTTTTTGGCTAGAAAAAACCGACAATACCGACAATTTCTTACGTTTAAAAACCGAAGATTTCTCAACAAGGGTATATATATATACACACACACACACATATATATATATATATATATATATATATATATATATATATATATATATAATGCAATGCTCATATGTTTGCGTGGGCCTGTCCAGTGTCTGCTGGGTCTGGCAGATGGTCTGGCCTAGGATTTGTTCGGTGAGCCCCAGGGTGGTCAATCTTTATTTGGTCCGGACGCCGACCCAAGTCTGCCTGGTGTGTAACAAACGGTATGCGAAACAGATAGCTTTTCATCCTGGGTTTGCGACACAAATAGCTTTTGTGTACCCGCAACTGTATTTAGGGAATTCCGATTGTCTGCTAAATCAGCCAGTTAAGGCAATAGATGAGCCGTACTGTGGTGACTACATCGTGAATCAAGCCTCAGAACAGTGTGATTGCGGATTCAATGCAACTTGTGATGATCCGTGCTGCGATGCAGCAAACTGCAATTTAATCTCAGGTACTATTGTTTAGCTTTTAAGAAGTCAATATGCCTCTACTGTTTTAGAGTTACACATGTGCTTTCTTATTCGATTGGGATCAACTTTATATTGATTTATTTCTCCGTATTTACCAATTTCCCCGAAAAATGATGAGTGTGGGGGCGAAGAATGGAGGGTAATGAGAAGTTTTGTAGAATATACTCCGCTAAATATTCACTTTGAAGTTCATTTAGGAGACGTAGCTAGCGGGTCATAGCCGGAAAAACCCCGGCAAAATTGAGTAAGAGATCTAAAGAGCTTTTAAAGTGGGTCAAAATTGATTTGCAACAAAATTTGTAATACCATTTCAAAACACGCGGTTAAAACACCCATGTCAACATGCGGTTAAAATAGCGCGTAGGAGCGCTTTGTTTCACCAGCACAAGTATGTCAAATGTTTTGTCGTCTTCTGAATTTCTGCTAGACTCAACAGTGAGGGGACTCTGTCGCCCAGAAGATCGATCAAATAAAATAACCAAAGGTTTTGAATTGGTGAAGCGAGCTTTAATTTGTCACTTTGCGATTTCCCCTCTTCCACTCTTGTATGCTGTTGCAAATTAGATTGACTTGAAATAAGTTAATTCCCAATGGGGCTCGTAATATCAATTCCAGTTATATGGATAACGAATGTAAAAAAATACTTGCACATCAACGGAAAGGACAAACTCAAAGACAATTTATAATAGTAATTAAAATATTAATAACAATATCCGCGGATCTCTTCTCAAATGAAATAAATCAAAAACGCTCACAGTATCACAACTGGTCTTGCAATTACAAACTTCCAGAGTTCAGTCTCAATAAACTCTCAATCTCTTCTTGCTTTTCACATTATCTTGTAAAGTTTAGTCCAGCTAAACCAACTACTTTATCGCTTATGCAAAAATCTCTCTTGAGTCCAAACTTGAAGTTCTCTCAAAACTCTCCAAAGTCTCTTCTCTAAATTTCTCTGTGTTACTTCATTTTATACTCGACCAATAAGCTCTTATCTTAAGCAAACAAACCTTAATCTCTTAAGTGAACATTGCAACTTAAACATGAAATCTGTCACACTCAGTAGGAGGGCTTTGTTTGCTATACAAACAAACCAATATCAGATTATGCTCTGTCATTCAACTGCTACCAACCATTGTTCAATTTTCTCCTTATCCTAAGTACGCGACCTTTGGACTCATATGTAGCAAATCCACTACACTTTGTCTCATATATGCGCTTGACATGTCAATCAGTGTTTGCTTAGTAAACATTGAACGTTGCTCAGAAAAGTTCTTATTCCTCTTTTTCCGCTATCAGATTAGCTAACTATAAATCATTCCCTGTAAGAAAATCATGTGTTGAATAAATAATTAAAATCAACCCCAAAGCTAAGAACAATTGTTATTCTGAGTTTTAAATCTGCAAAAAGACTAAGATTTCTGAATGCCCAAAAATTTGACCTCGAGGGGTCATTCAAAGGTCACCCCTCCAAATGAGGGGTCAAGTTGATAAAAACTAATTACTGTCACGGAAAGTCCTACCATAGTTACACCTACCCACAAAATTTCATGGTCTAACTCCCACTAGAACACGAGCAATGACTACGCACATTTTTCATTGACCTCCCGGATGACCCCAAATTTCCAAACTTAATAACTTGCGAAGTAGTGGTCAAAACGTCTTCGGGTCAAAAAGTTTTTTAGTTACTATAGGGTGCCATTAATTTGCCTGCCAAGTTTCATGACCAACGGATCAGCCGTTGCGAGTCGTTTGCAATTTGAACATTTTTAACGAGTTGTGGGTGCCGAAAGCCGAAAAATCCGATTTCGTCAAAATTGACCGGGGTGGTTATTTTTTGTCACTAACTGTCTCAGCTAATCATATTACCATTTCCAAGTCATTCGGTCGCTCAAAAAGGCCAATTTCCGGTTTTTGGCACTCGGGTCGTCTCGAAGCACCGAATTCTGGTCATAATCTGGGATTAAAATATCACCAATCGAAAGCCCTTGAAAAGTTACATTAACCCTCCAAAAATCATAAGGCTGCTATTAATACTCCACGAGCAGTTTACGTTCCGCAGCACGGGCCTGCGCTAGTCCTGTGCAGGTTGTGGGGGGTCAAATCTGACATTAAATTTGGATTCCTCGTACCCAAATTAGTCTATCCCCCAAATTTCAGGTCAATCCGACATAAACTTTTCGAAAAAATACTATTTCAATTTAGGTGCTAACTACCTTCCTGTGATAATTACCAATATTCGCAAATTGCCATTTTACATCCTGAACCCTTCCCAAGATCGTGCAAAAACCTTAATTCATACGTGCATGCCATTACGACTGATTAATCCCATTATTTCTGACTCAAACAGTCATAATTCACAGTAAAATACCTAAAAACCTTCAAATCAAACTACTTCCGGTATTAATAACTGGAAGGTGGGTGGTCAGATTGGCCTGAAAATTATTTCCGCAATAGAAGACCATTAGGAGTCCCTCCCCATCTTTGACCAGTTATCAACCAATAGCTCTTTCCCATCCGGAGGGGGGAGGTCGGACAACTTTTAGACCCAGGGTATTTGGAAAAACTGATAAATTGCCTATTCTTATTTCCAAATGCAAATAAATTTCTCCCACAATTTTCTAAACCATTCACATGATCACCCAATTCATTACTGCACAAGTACATGCTAGTACGACTGGTTTATACCGTTACTTCATCCATAAACAATCAAATTTCTACATAAAGTATCAAAAGAAACTTTGAATAACAGCCATTTCCACTGCTAATAACTCGGATTGATAAAGTGTAACCGGTTGCTTTTTCCTATTATATATGGACAATCTTTATGGGAACATCCTTACAAATTTTCAGAGTCCAACAACAGATATAACTTACAGAATTGAGGTGTACCAGGTTCTGGGTGCCCACTTTTTTGCAAATTCAAAGTCGCACTTTTAGTTACTTCAAATGGAAATTCCAATTCTGATCAAAAAATCTAGTTCACTTCAAATGTTCGCTCTCTGATTTTCTTCTAAATTGAAAGCACACATTTCGACTTTTGCCTGATGCACACAAACCACTTTGCTAAGCAAACGAATTATTTCGACAGCTCAATATGCTTTTGTTCATCAAATTTGTTTGTTTAAGATATATCACTCAGCTCCCCTCTCTGGCGCCGTCGAAACAATGACCCTTTAAGAAAGAACGCTTACTTCAAACACCTAAATAACGTGTCTAATTTGACCTAAACGATCTAATTTACGATATCTGGTTATAACATTTCCCTGCATCCTACATGTTTGTGATACATATGATTACCTAGATATATATCGAAATCCCTATATGTACTAAATTATCAATTACCCTCTATTTTAATATTCATATCATACATATTATAACTAAGATTATGACTTTTTATTGTTCATGTACAAATATGTTCCCGCTAGTCTACTAATTTATTGCATATTTTGTGCACAGTATTTTATTATGAGTAATCATATTCTGATTAAGCAATCTGAATTCAAGTTGTCTTTGTAAACGCTCTTCATTTACCCGAGATAAATTCTAGCCTGGATTCGCATTGCGATTCCACTGAGCAAATTTAGGCAAACACGCTAATTCTCGGATTTGCTCCGCGATTCCTCTATATGATTCTAAGATAGTGTATTCGCGACACTATTCCATTTCTAATAAACTAATCCTACGTATAACATGGCGCAGTCAGCATTAAAGGACAGCAGCAAATCTCCACTCAGAATTCAACCCTTTTGGGAAAAGGAAACCCTGGAGCCCCCATTTCGGTGGGAATATTGGAGGACTCAACTCAAACTTGCAATACTTGCTCGTGAAGGAATTGTTGTGGATCTTCTCTTGGCCGACCCTCCCGAGCATGTCATTCTACCCCCTGAACTGGCATATGAAGAAGCAGTCGAAAATCCTACAGCACAATCAGAACGAGATCGACGCACTCGTAACGAAAAAGCAAAGACGGCGTGGAAAAATCACTGTCAACGCCTTGAGGCGGTAGGCATCCTATGCGGAGATAAACCATGGCAACTTTGCGATCGAAAAGCATCTTCATTGATGTACTTGAGTCTGGGAACGGAAGGGCGACGAGTCTTCAATTCAAAAAACTTGACTGTTAATCTAGACAAAATTTCAACAAAAAACCTCTGGGATGTTTTGAATAAAACTTTTATTCGAATTCATAACATAACTTTCGATCGATATCTCTTTCTTACACGAAAACAGCAGAAAAGAGAACCAATTGAGAAATTTTACGGTCATTTCAAAGAACTTTCGGAAAATTGTGATCTGGGAGAAAAAGGGGGATACTATTATCAGAGATGTTTTCATCGCAAATATGCAAAATGGAGACATCCAAAAAAAACTTTTGAAAGAGACGGTGGAAGCTGACAAAGCTTTAGCAATAGCAATCAACATTGAAATGGGCACTCTCAATTAACTCAAAATGAATGCCAGTAAAACTGAGCATCACTCAGCTGTTAATCAAGTACAACGGATGCGCATCGCAAATGCTACCCCTTTTTCCACTATGAACACCATCGCACGGAAAAAGCCCACAACTTGTCATTTTTGTGGAATGAATTGAACCTCGGAACATCACAATAGAAGTCCTGCACGTGGAAAGAAATGCAATAACTGTGGCATTGAAAATCACTTCGCAAAAGATTGCAGAAAACCTAAGGATCCTAATTCATACCCAAAACCTAAGCCACGGGTCAATAATGTTGAAAAAGATGACCAAGTTGACAATGTTAACCAAATTTCGGCCAATTTTGACCACGATTTGGAATCAAACTATTGATCGGATGAGGATAATTGTGTAGCCTCAATATCTTCGACAGATTTTACAACTTCTGTAGAAGCAATCAATCTCCCTGTAGTACTCGGAAAGACAACAACAAATGTTCTGGTGGATTCTGGTAGCGTATGTACAATGATGAACGAATCATTGGCAAATTCAATCATTTCCCAAGACTCAAATTCGAAGTGGATACGGAGGCAAATCCTAAACAACCGAAAACTTTCTCTAACGAGCCTATTCATACGCTCGGCATTCTCCAAACGTCAATTCAAAGCAACAATTGGTATGCGAATCCAATAGAAATTAAAGTAGTAACAGACGGTCATCGTTCTCTATTGGACAGAGATTTATTTCCTGCTCTCGGACTTTCAATTCAGCAATCTATTAATCAGAAGACAATTAATCAGTTAGAACAAGAATACTGTTCAATCAAAAAACAAATTGCAACCGATTTTCCTGATTTTATCTTCAGAAATGTTAAGTCAAAAGTACATATGGTTCGTTCAAAATTTCATAAAAAATATACCCCCTCACACAAAAAGGTCGTCGTGTCCCTATAAATCTGCTAGATAAAGTATCTGATGAATTGATGATACTTTCAGAACAAGGACATATTGAAAAATTACAGGAATGCTCTGATAAAAACTTTATTTCTCCTATTGTAATCACGGTTAAGCAGGACAAATCAGTAAAGCTAGCCCTTGATTCGAAAGTTCTGAACAAAGCAATTCACAAAAATAAGTATCAAATGCCAAATATAGATAGCCTTATCGATTCGATTTCACAACACATTAACGATTCTAATCAAGGTGATAACATATATTTCTCGACGATTGACTTAAGATATGCATATAGCCAATTAAAATTGCATCCAGATACCGCACGCCATTGTAATTTCAATATTATTTGTGGCGACGCAACGGGTACGTATCGTTTTAAAACGGGATTTTATGGTCTTACGGATATGCCGGCGGAGTTTCAAAAAGCGATGGATTACACATTGGTTGGCTTGTCTAATACATACTGTTTCCTCGAAGGTATAATTTTGGTTAGCAAAGATAGTAAGGAAATGCAGCTCGATTATGTCTATAAATGTCTACAGAAACTTGAGGCTGATAACCTCAGAATTAATTTAAGTAAATGTCATTTTTGTGGAATGAATTGGACCTCGGAACACCGCAATAGATGTCCTGCACGTGGAAAGAAATGCAATAACTGTGGCATTGAAAATCACTTTGCAAAAAATTGCAGAAATCATAAGGATCCTAATTCATACCCAAAACCTAAGCAATGGGTCAATAATGTTGAAAAAGATGACCAAGTTGACGATGTTAACCAAATTTCTGCCGATTTTGACCCCAATTTGGAATCAAACTATTGATCGGATGAGGATAATTGTGTAGCCTCAATATCTTCGACAGATTTTACAACTTCTGTAGAAGCAATCAATCTCCCTGTAGTACTCGGAAAGACAGCAACAAATGTTCTGGTGGATTCTGGTAGCGTATGTACAATTATAAACGAATCATTGGCAAATTCAATCATTTCCCAAGACTCAAATTCGAAGTGGATACGCGAAGCAAATCCTAAACAACTGAAAACTTTCTCTAACTTGCCTATTCATACGCTCGGCATTCTCCAAACGTCAATTCAAAGCAACAATTGGTATGCGAATCCAATAGAAATTCAAGTAGTAACAGACGGTCATCGTTCTCTATTGGTCAGAGATTTGTTTCCTGCTCTCGGACTTTCAATTCAGCAATCTAATAATCAGAAGACAATTAATCAGGTAGAACAAGAATACTATTCAATCAAAAAACAAATTGCAACCGATTTCCCTGATTTAATCTCCAGAATCGGTAAGTCAAAAGTACATATGGTTCGTTCAAAATTTCATAAAAATTATACCCCCTCACAACAAAAAGGTCGCCTTGTCCCTATTTATCTGCTAGACAAAGTATCTGATGAATTGAAGAAACTTTCAGAACAAGGACATATTGAAAAATTACAGGAAAGCTCTGATAAAAACTTTATTTCTCCTATTGTAATCACGGTTACGCAGGACAAATCAGGAAAGCTAGCCCTTGATTCGAAAGTTCTTAACAAAGCAATTCACAAAAATAAGTATCAAATGCCGAACATAGATAGCCTTATCGATTCGATTTCACAACTCATTAACGATTTTAATCAAGGTGATAACGTTTATTTCTCGACGAATGACTTAAGATATGCATATAGCCAATTAAAATTACATCCAGATACCGCACGCCATTGTAATTTCAATATTATTTGTGGCGACGCAACGGGTACGTATCGTTTTAAAACGGGATTTTATGGTCTTACGGACATGCCGGCGGAGTTTCAAAAAGCGATGGATTACACATTGGTTGGCTTTACATACTGTTTCCTCGACGAAATAATTGTGGTTAGCAAAGGTAGTAAGGAAATGCACCTCGATTATGTCTATAAATGTCTACAGAAACTTGAGGCTGATAACCTCAGAATTAGTTTAAGAAAATGTCACTTCGCAAAACAACAGATAAATTGGCTGGGTTCACATTTTCGCAAAGTGGTGTTAAGCCTATAGAATCAAAGACAGCAGCAATTGCAGAAATTAAAGCTCCAAAAACTCTGAAGCAATTACGATCATTTCTAGGTAGCGCTCATCATTTAAGCAAATTTATTCCTAATCTTACAAAAATTTGTCACCCTCTTCGGCCCTTTTTAAAAAAAATGAAAAACTTATTTGGACAGAAATTCACCAAACACATTTTGAGCATATTAAAACTGCAATCGCAATTGCTACGGAAAATACTCATTTTAATCCGACACTGGAAACGCGAATCAAATGCGACGCATCTTGCCAAGGCTAAGGCGCCGCGCTTGAGCAACGGGATTGTGACGGGTGGAAAACGGTGGCTTTTGCATCTCGTTTTCTTAATAGCAACGAAGAACGTTAGAGTATAAATGAACTTGAATTACTTGGTGTGGTTTGGGCAATCGAATATTTTAAATATTATCTTTTTGGGAAAAATTTTAGTTTTGACAGACCATAGAGCACTTCTTTGAGTTTTAAAAAGTCATCGTTAAAATAAATCTTACAACAGTCGATTAACACGATGGATCGATCGTTTGTTACCTTTTGATTTTAATATAGAACACATTCCCGGCACCAGAATGGGTTTAGTTGATTATATTTCGCGCCAACCGAATCAAAAAGCAAAAAGCATCACTCAATATGATGACGAATTCATAAAATTCCTTTCCATAAGCGGCACACTAACAACAATTACAAATTACAAGTAAACAAGACGCGCGTCCACTCTTGCACACTTTTCAAAATTAACACGCATAATTCAAATGCCTCAATTAATTCATTCACTACCCAAGCACAAGTAAACAATTAAATTCATTTCTAATTTTAATTGCCACGCGAATCAATTGCTTCAAACTAATACTGCACTCGCATCGCAAATACAATCACAAAACTTCAATTTTAACTCTACTGCAAGTCTAGAACAAAAAGGGTATCATATAACAATGTCAACAAACGAGTCATTACAAAATCATCCCCCCGGCTCTCCACAAACCCCAAGAGTAACATTTCGCACCCAATCCACTCCGATAATGACTACAAGTGCAAGCACCACCAATACTCAGGACTCATCGTCACCCAAAAATCGTGACATTGAACTTTCTCGGGAGATCTTCGAAAAAAACCTTAATCAACTCTTTACAAAGTCTTTCCTCGCAGTTCTAACCAGCAAGGACGCAGGGTTAAAGGAAATTAGAGACTGCGTCATTCAAGACGACGATGCTCGATGCAAGGAGGTCAGCCCCTATATCCATTCCTTCTGGAAAGACCTCCACGAGAAGTCCGGCTGTCTCTGTGTCGACGAATGCGTCGCCATACCAAATTCAATTAAGGAGGCGGTTTTAGAGTCAATACAAATGACACACCCAGGTAGTTGGGGAATGATCTTCCTTTCCCAATATGCATTGTGGCCATACATGCACAGAGAGATATTGGTAAGAATTTAAAGCATATTGTACCAAATTCTAAATGGCATCCACATAAGGCCTGTCAAGAACCTAATGAAGAAATCGAAATTGACTTTGGGGGTCCGATAATAAATGATAAAGATAAAGATGTTTACTTCCTAACATGTATTGATCGTTATTCAAAGTATCCAACGGTTAGAATTTTTGACAACGCTAATGGGGCAATTGTAGTAAAATTTCTTCGTGACTACGCATATACTCACGGAATCCCGCGAACAATACGCTTAGACCAGGCAACTTGTCTCGTAGGTAAACCAGTCACGAATTACTGTAATGAAAATAATATTAACGATCTCGACGCTCCGGTCGGTGATCATAGAGCTATTGGATTAGTGGAGCGAATGATCCAAACAATAAAAAGACGCTTATCTTGTATGAAAGCCGAAAATAAAGATACATTCTCAACGTCCAAAGCAATTAAACAAATAGTCTCTGATTTACGGTTAACAAAACAGAAAACAACAAAGATAACATTCTTTGAAGCTCATTTCGGTTGTCCTGCAAATACTTCTTTAAGGAATATTAGCCCACTTCCATCAAGTTTAAGTCTAACTTATGAAAAAATTATTGATCACTATTTAGATGCTGATACAGTCCCCGCAGATGATTTCCTGGACGAAGCTGGATGGATTAACCCTAACAGAAGTGACACTGAGATTGAAAAGAACATGTGTCAGGCATCACTAGACACGGGCTATCGTTATCGAGATTCAGATTATAAGGAATCCCGGTTCATTACTCACCCAAAGCTCACAGACCCCATTCCCCGGACAGAAAAATCACTCAGCGTCAAACTGACTCGGAAACTCCAGAACAAAAAGAGGGCGAAGAGACAACTAGCCGGCCTCTACGAGGTTCTAAAACCAGGAACGTTCGTGACGAAATCATCTCCCACAACGACAATAATCAATGAGCCCGGGCGATCTCCAGTAAAAGTTTGCGATAGCGATTTAGCAAAGTTTGGAACAAAAGCGGAGAGATCAACAAATCTCTGGACGTATGCGCAACGACGTGCCGCGCCATATGAACAGACGACTGAAACAAAGATCGCGAAACACATTAATGATTTGAAGAGACTGAAGAGGGGAGAGATAACGATTCGCCACCGTCAACGTGATACCACTTCTGTAGTCTCCTCAGTAAATTCGAATGTTTCACGCGCCCTGACAGTCCGTAAACCAGTTAAGCCTCAACCTAAACGCCGTCGCAACACAACTTTGAATGAACCAAGTGATAATGAAATGACTTCTACGCAACCATTAATTTCAATTGTACCCGCTCCGCCAGCGCCTACATCACGAGATCAGCAGGAACCAACCATGCCTTCTACTTCTCAAGATCAAACTGAAGGTCGCAAATGAGAACGGACCCAATTTCACGGCTTCACAGAAGCGCACATCTCCCCAACCAGTTTTTTGACTTCAACTAGTTCGGCAAAATCAAAGAAGCGCAGAACCAAAAAGGAAAATGAAAGTTCAACAACTGAAAATTCTGTAGTAGCGCTAATTCACGACGCCGAGCAATCAAGAGTTCCATCACCACCACGGCCTGATATTCAAATCGGACAGACTTCACCACCAGATTCCCGAATCAGGTACTACGAATATGAGCAGGAACGTGAATTATCAGTCTGGGACGCTGAAAATGAAATTTAGTGAAAACAGTTAAAACTTTGCAAACTCTTATAAACTACATCATTTTTTTGCTTTAATGTATTCGCCCTGCGAATCCATTTTCCAATGTGTATGTTCAATTTAATTTATTTCATTTGTTGCTCAATTAAGAATTTCCAATTTGTTCATGTATTCGCTCCGCGAATCCATTTTATAATGTGTGTGCATTTAATTTATTCACTTCAATTTAGTTCATTTACATGTTATAATTCTGCAATGTAATCGTTCTGTGAATCCAATTTTAATTGTATTTCATTATTTAATGTGCTGTAATTGCTCTTCAATTTTATCAACATGATATCCACTGTATACCTGATATTTGTGCAAATAAACTTTCCCGCTTACATATGCTTCGCCTATACCTAATCGTCAGTCTTTTTGCTCATTAAAGTTAATATTTGCGGCACCTTTCCATTCATAATTTCTGTTGTGTGCACTCATTTCATCTACTTATTTGTGTTGATTCTTAAATTTTAAATACATTTTAAAATTTTTTCTGTCATGGGGGAAATGTGATACATATGATTACCAAGATCTATATCGAAATCCCTGTGTGTACTAAATTATCAATTACCCTCTATTTTAATGTTCATATCATACATATTATAACTAAGATTATGACTTTTTGTTATTCACGTACAAATATGTTCCCGCTAGTCTACTAAATTATTTCATATTTTGTTCACAGTATTTTATTATAAGTAATGCTATTCTGATTAAGCAATCTGAATTCAAGTTGTCTTTGTAAACGCTCTTCATTTACCCGAGATAAATTCTAGCCTGGATTCGCATTGCGATTCCACTAAGCAAATTTAGGCAAACTCGCTAATTCTCGGATTTGCTTCGCGATTCCTCTATATGATTCTAAGATAGTGTGTTCGCGACACTATTCCATTTCTAATAAACTAAACCTACGTTTAACAATGTTTGACGTGTGGGCTTCGTTTCCAAAAGTATCAAATCCGTGCTTGTTACTCTTTTACATCAATGGCCTGAAAAGGTTGCTAAAGGTCCAAAAATATTGTACTTCTCCGGTATAACCTTTTGCTAATATATAAAGCACAGAGACATCGGGAGCGGATAGGTAACTGGATCACATGCCCAGAACATACAATTTTTGTCTATCAGATCCCGAAACAAATTAGAAAAAAAATAAAAAAGCATTTGATTTAAATTAAAACGGTGAAATCGTTCCAACTGATTTCTGTGACTCTCTCTTATTACTCTAACTGCAGATCATTGAGACAGTCAGATCAGTGGCAATATTTTGTGGTTCTTTGGATCGAGAGCCTATCAATTTTCTCATCAATAAGCCAGGTATAATTCCATACTGCTCTAATATTCATCACAGGTTGGCAATTTTTTCCATTACCTAAATGCTATAAAAAATATTGACTAATTCTTCGTTATAAAAAAGCTCTCTAAATCAGATAGCAGCTGCTAGACGTTATTAATTGCTCTGGAACGAATTCTGAAGCAATGAACGTAAACGGGTTGACATTTTTGATGCGAAATTTTTGTTTGACGGTTTTGACCCTTCGCATGAATTTTACGCTGTAATTTTTTTTGTTTTGATTTTTACGCACGAATTTTACGACTAAATTTACAATTGTCAGCAGTTGGACTCAAGGAGACGAAATTCCCTACTAGAAGTCCAAAACAAGCACCTAAAGTGGTGTAAATTTTGTACTCAAAATTTTATTAGTGGTCATAGTGTATAATAACATCTAATGACGTGGTTTGAAGCAGTATTAGTGAAATTAGTTACTCTCACCCACTTCACCACCAATACCCCCTGACTGAAGATGGTTGCAATAGATTCAAGCTCCCACTATTCATCTGAGAGCAATTCTTCCTTGTAAATGCAAATAGTTTGGAACCCACTTAACTAATCGAAAACCGATCCAAAATTTTTTTATACAACGATCCTGTAGAAGCATCAAGCTAGCTCTTGTTTCCACGTGGTTATCAAATGAGAAACTATTTTTCCACCACATTTCCGATCGATGATTATTAAGGGATCGTGAAAAAAAATCATTTATTTGTATAAATTTATAATGTAAAATTTTGTTTTGTGCCTGCAGAAAAATCTTCTGAATGACCTTTTCGTTCGTAAAAATTGCAAAACTAACTTGATCATTGATTTATGTAATGTGAGAAAGAGGGTAATTAATAGAAATTTGTGGAAAAACTCGACTACCCTTCAGTTTATTGATACTCATTCAGTTGATATGACGAAGATCAATTTTGACAATAACCTGAATAAGCAACCGAATTGTTATGCGAAATAAATTTCTATTGTGTACCACAAACTTATACACCTCCAAGAGGAGAATGAATTATTCGTTTTAGATTTGTCTTCTCATGATAATTATGATGAGTTCAAATAAAGCATCACTTGGGCTATGCATTTTTTGGAATCCAAATTTTCAATCTTTAGACAGATAAACCACTCAAAACCAGGATCTATTCTCTGCCTCAATATTTTTACGACTCCCAGTTACAATTGTAATGTTATTATATAGAACGTGACTATGTAAAAAACAGCAAAAAAAAAACAGCACGTGCGTCTGGGGGCGTAAAAGATATAAGCCCAATAAGCTGGAGGGGGGGGCAAAACAGAATAGATCCCAAAACCTATAATTAACCCTTTCATTTTGCTGTGAGTTACGAAAAAAAGGATCTTTTCCGTTTGTGCCCCCAGCTTAGCGGGCGCATATTATTTGCACCTCCCGACCCAGATGCCATATTTTCAGATGATGATTTACTATGTAAGGGCACGTGCTCAGTAACTGGGAGGCGCGTAACGTACTGGGGGGCACAAACGGACAAGATCCGAATTAAGATATTTAATGTTAATCTGTAACTTTTTTATTCTTGTCACAGCACCATCCCAATTTAAACCAAATAAATTAAAAGTCATAAAAATCATTAGCTGATAAAAAGAAAAAATTATTGATGAAATTGCTAACAGGTAATAATGGAAGCAATGCAGAAAAACTAAAAACAATACAATTGGTTTGCGAAAACAAAAGTTATTGAAGCCATTAAAATCATTAGCTTTTATCTGAATATTATGTATTTTTATTTCAGTTTTTATCAATACTGATTCAGCTAAAATTATATTGAAAGATTCAATAAGTTCATTTGGGCCACATTTGAAAATCATTGGAATCTGTTACTACGCGAATGTGCTAAAAGAAGAGAAAAAGAAACACAAATACACCACTCACAAAACTTTTATGAAAATGCATATTGTCCAACAAGCAAAACATCAGTTATGACATATATCAGTAGAAATGTTGTGAAATACAAGCAATTGGATGGGATCTCTCAATGATGAGAATAAATTACAATTTGACGTAAACAAAAACAAAAACTGAACAACAATTTCAAAAATATCTGTATGATGAATGTATAACATATTTGGGTTTTAAGCGGGATCTTTTAATAGTTATCTTGGGTTGAGCGTGGTCTCTTAATGGGTCGAGCAACAGTCTTTTCAAAAGTTTTTTAATGAAACTCGGAACTTTTTAATAATTTTTTTCGGCTTTTCCACATACAGAAGCGGCACCACAGCTGTGTAGGACTAAACAATTTTTCATCAGGGCAGTCAAAGTTAAAAAACAGTTGGAAAACTGCCAAAAGCCCCAAGAATTTTTGCAATTACTAAGATAAAGCTACTATAGCAGCTGGAATATGTTGCCACAATGGTTGATTGGTTGAAACTAGGCAGTTTAATTCTAGTGGTCATCTTCGTTCCCGTTCAATTTTAAAATGTATCATTTATTAACAAAAACTACGCTGATTTTTTTAGGTTGTGAGATTGTGGGTTCTTCTGTATCGCTAAATCGCAAAAGATGAAAGAGCATGCTTTCTGGCTATGTTATAAGCAATAATTAGTTTTAAAAAGTTGCACGTTATTTTTTTGTTCCAGGACACGTTTTATTATCTAGGCAAATTCCTGGCGGTTTATTTTCCCGCCGAATAACAGGACACCTTTTTTTTGTCGAGCCAAAGTTGAGGACGGTTTTTTTAGTTCCAGCCAAGGTCGAGGACATGCCGCAAAAAAAAACAGACAAACACATACTAAAACTTTGTGGAGCTCGGCCTTTTAAAGCCTCTAATCGAAAGAAGACGCTCTTTAATAATTCCAGTCATGGACTCAAATCTACTGCGATAAATGACTTTTTTTGGTGTTCATAAATTTTCATGAGAAATTGAAATGAAACAAGTCAGTGCTACCTAGAGTTCATTCTTGTATGAAAAGCGACAAGTTTTTTTTCGGTGAACTTTTTTCTTATTGGGCAACCATATATTTTATTTTGTGATTAAGCAAGAAAGTTGAGTTCATTAGGGATATAGCAATTTATTGCATAACGGAATAACGGAAATAGATATCAAATAATATGAAAGCATCAGTATAACTTTTTTCTATTATGCTGTTTTCTTTTTTTCAGAAAGTGAGAGCTAAAGACATTTCATTTCCTTTTTATCAATTTTTTTTAGAAAAGGATATAGCACAAACTTTTTCATTTTTTATCAGTCCCTACTTAACTGCAGGTAAAAAGCATTAGATAGAGATCTGCAGCATCTTGATAAATAAGCACGTCCATTTGATATTTCGGGTTACTTTGGCTTCATCATTGATTACAAAACCATTTAACTTGATTGCATTTAGAAGATTAATTGAGAACTGTATAGTTTCGGTACTGGTTAATTCTAAAATTATTCTATAGAAATCATTTACAATGGGGGTATGGTTATAGATAGCTGCACTTTTGTGTGAAATTTGCATGCTCATTTAATCTCAAATAATCAACTTCGGATCTTTTTTCTTCTAAAGGGATCTTAAGTTCATCAATCAAAGTATAAATTTTCTTTATCGGAATCATCACAACTCCTCGTCTGGTAAAAAGGCGCACCGCATCCAACAGTTACTCATTTGACTAGTCTGCTTAGCCAGGTAGTAGAAAAAACATTTTTCGTCATCATGTTTTGTTAACCGTCTCTGTAAGATAAAAAAAATGCCTGTTGGGAACTAAAGGCAAGCTTAAGTCAAGTACTCTGAGATTGCTAATGTTCTCAATGATTTTTTGACGTTATTATAAGGTATTCTACTTTACAATTCAGTCACAGATCAGAAACTTATCGGTTACATTTTCTTCGGATTTAAATATATCATTCAACTTCCGCTCCTTGTTTTTAGTTTCATTGATTTTCAAATTAAGGATTTTTGTAAAAATTTACGCAATGTGAATTCAAAGTTCAGAACCAGAGCATAAAAGTTTGGCTACGTCTGGGTAGGACGGTCTCATCAGATGTCCTCTCCCTGCAACCTTACACACTAAATAAAGTTCAGGTAAATTTACCTGAAAAAAATACCTTAACTTACCTGAAACCTTCAGGTAGTTTTGCCTTACCTTAACTTACCTTAACTTACCTCAACTTTACCTGAAAATTACCTGAAAAATTAATGGGGCACCACTTGAACTTTTACCTGAACATACCTTAAATTTACCTGAAAAGCACACCTGAACAGTTAAGGTAACATTAACTAAACTTACCTGAAAAACTCAAATTGGCTCAAATTGCTTCATATAATTATCATTGTAAAGCTCTTGTAAGAAACTTCTCAGCATTATTTGTTAACCTATACCAATGGTGCGTTTTGTTGAACCTCTTCTGGGATCAATGGAAAGTGAAAAATCGATTAGTTATGTTTTCTTAAAAAAAGCTGTTTTGGACCACTTTTAATGCACCGGTATCAATCAAAATCGGTTTGTGAGCAGTTTATACATAAACAAAGGCGTGTGAAAAAAGCACCAATTTTTGCAAAATTGGTGCGTTACTGCCTTTTTGAATTTTTTTGAGCACTCCTTGAAAGTATTTTTGGTGTTTGATGTAGTGTAGGTCGACAAATATTAGTTAAAATTGCTTCATCTAAAGATCATTGTAAAGCTCTTGTAATAAACTTCAACATTTCGTTTGATAATTTTACTATAAATATACAATTATGTACTGCAGAAAGTTTTAAAAAAGTTAAGGTAAGTTAAGGTAAATTTACCTTAACACAGTTCAGGTAATTTTTTACCTTAACTCAAGTTAAGGTAAAGTTAAGGTAATTTTTACCTTAATTTTACCTTAACAAAGGTTTACCTTAACTGCGTTAAGGTAAATTTACCTGAACTTTTTTTAGTGTGTAACCTGGGAATTTTGGACGTATAGTTTGAATTTTGATAAAATCTGTTGTGCTAAATATTTTTTTGCGAATACAAACAATCTCTCAACAATGTCAGTTTGATACGAGCACTGGTCAATTCGTGCACTTGGTTGCAGGGGCAGTTTGTTCTGCATGGGATCCGTGTTGTGATCCAACTACATGTGGAGTGAAAGCGTCAGGTGGGGTGTGTAGGGAAGCTGTGAGCTCGTGTGACCTTGAAGAGCAGTGTGATGGAGTGAATGTAAAATGTCCCACTGACATCTTCATTTCAACTGGTGACAGCTGTACTGTGGATGGAGTTAACGGCACTTGCTATCAAGGCAATTGCAGAGCTCCATATTCTCAATGCCTAGAGTTAGCAATTTAATTGGTTTTACAAAAAGGTACTGAAAACGGGTCTTTCACATTATAGCCCCCCCCCCAGCTTAGTGGTCAGAAAACCTATAACCCCCAATAATGGTAATTATACCATAATGGGGGGGCTATAATTTCATGGGGGTTAAAATGGGAAAGACCCCTGAAAACAATCCATGAAATACGCTGAAAGAATTGAATGGAAAAACTGGGTTCATTTCCATTTGTGACCCCTTCCCCAGCGTATTGGGCTTGTACTATTTGCAGCCCCCAGACGCGCGTGCCATACTTTTATATAATGATTTACTATACAATGACACGTGCTCTGTAACTGGTGGGCGCATAACGTACTGGGGGGGGGAATCGAAAAAGATCCAAAAGAATCCTTGACCAGCAGACACATCCTTTTTCTGAGCACCAGGGAAACTGAAAATTCCTAACCAAGCAGAACAAAATGATTTTTAGGAACCTAATAAAAATAAAAGTCAGAAACTTATTCAAAAGACTGATTTCCAGAAAAGTGACTCAAAACTTGTTTTTTTTCACTTTATGTTGCATACATCAAGTGTATATAGTCTAGTAGGCGCCAAAAAACGTGATAATGGGTGATAAAATTTTCAGGATAGGCTAGCAGAACGTGGTGGAACATAAAAGAAACAAAAAGCGGCTGAAACAAAAACTGTTCGAAGGAATAAGAAAAAAATACTTGAAAAATATTGATTGTCTTAAAATTAGTCTTCAAAGCAAATTTTACGATACTAAAGCAACCGAAATAATCCGTGCTCAATTAAGCCTTGTAAAATTTTTGCAAAAGACTGCAAACATAAACTTTCAGAAAACAACTTGACACAAATATGAAATTTTGAGCTTTATTTGTTTTTGCTTTTAAATTTGTCTACTCTTACGTACATACATACACCTCAAAACATGGAATAAATAGCAAGAAATGTCATTTCAGACCTATCAGTTGCAAACTTAGAAATGGAAAATGAACTGAACCACTAAAAACGGCGCCTTTTTGTGCTCAAAAATTTGAAAAAGGTTGCTCATTCATAAAATTTGGGCCTTTCCAGCAACTTTTCCGGAAAAAGCACTAATTACTGCTGGAACCAGTTTAAGTCCGGTCCTTTGATTAAACTTGAAGCCTTTGAGTTTTAGCTGTCTGTTTTTGTTGATTGCTCAAAGTCCTTGCTGAAAATGTGTAAAAATCTTAGAAAAATTGAGAGAGAACCAATGCAACCCAATTGCTTCCAATTTTAATTAACATATTACAAAAAAGTTTAAAGCTTCACACTTACTTGATGCAAGAAAATTAATTGCAAGTCTTTTGATTGACCCATTTAAAAACCTCACGCGTTAAATGAACGGTATGAACCTGAATAACCTATAATGTATCATGAGCCCACAGTTTCTATCCAAAACTCTTAACCTGGGAATTGCATTAAAGTCTAGATAAGACTTTAATGCAATTCCCTTTAATGGTAAATTGCATTAAAGTCTAGATAAGTGAGTCTCAAAGACCTGCTGCTGTGAATCCTAAATCCGTTAACTGTAATCTTCAACCCGGATCATGTTATTATTTTAAATCCGCGCTGAATCATAGTATTACTCAATATGTGTTTTTAATATGAACAGTTTATCATCATGTCATTTTTTACCCTGTTCAGACAAAAAGTCAAAGTAAAAAAGGCTCTTTGAAAACAATCTGAACAGTACAAAATTCAATCTTTCCTTTATCATGCCAGCCCAAAAAACCTTTAAATGTTCTGGACAGTTATTCATTCACTAAAAAAGGTATGAGACTACTAGATTATCGCTATTCAGCTAAAAATTAAAGGAAATTTAGCAATGGACTGGATCAAATTAGGCTTTAAATGAGGCTTAAGCCACTTTTCCTAATCAATTTTTCTGTGGACCATTGCTATGAGCTATTTATGAAAATGAGTTCTGATAGCCTTTCATTGGTTAATAGCTTTCAAGTTATTGCAAGCAGCGCAAAAACTGTCAGACATATGACATTAAACAGTTTTTCTTGCATAAAGTGGCAAATTTGTATCGTGGTAACTACATAATAAGCATTTTTATTTTTCTTTGTCCAGTTTCAATGGGCGGCTTTTTAGTTTAAGATGCAAAGAAGTGCAACGCTCACCGTTGTTTTGGTTTTTTTATCAGATTTTTTACGAGCTTTTCTCAGGATTTCTTTAGAAAGTAATTCCAGTTGATGTTGCAGAAGAAGTGACTTAATTATAATTAATTAACAGATAATTTGAAATTGTATTAACTTTTTTCACGATCATACCCATGCAATTAATTTTGCACTGTCTGATTTGCCAGAACGTATTAGCTTTTTCCCATTGCCTGTTACACCGTATAATGATTATGTGATATTGTTTAATTATGTTAATGTGCCCTCTACTTCTCAAGTGCACAAGTTTTTGGACCAAATGAACATATTGCGTGAGCTTTTTGTTCATTGTCATATTTTGTCGTGATCACACTGTCCGTAGTTGTGCTACCTAACTCGTTTTTGTCTGATCACAGTCGTACAGTTTCCGATAAATGCAGTTTCCTAACACTTCTCTCTGGTAATTTTAATCAGATTTCTATCAAAAGGCTGTCTTATTTGACCCTATTTGGGTTAAAGGCGGCAAAACAGCGCACTCGTAGGCCCTACTCATACACTTAAGACCTTTCTTATACGTGATCACAAAATTTGCCCCCGAATTTTTTTTTTTGGGGAACACGATCGAAGAACCTCTCGCGCTAACCTTAAGATTTTGTGCTAATCAAAATAGTTTCTATGCTGTTTTGCACGCACACGATTGTTGAGCCCACATAGTTGCGGCAGTTCACATGAAAGTTTATACAGAAAAGGAACATATCATGTTATTTCAAATGAAAACTGATACAACTTTGCATAAAAAAAGCAAAATAGCTTAATAAAAAATGACGAACGATATTGCGAAGCTTGATAATATCACAACACCAATGTTTACGGCTACAGAAATTTGATTACAAGTAATTTGAAAGTGTAATAAGTATAACTAGGTAAATTCTTCGTTAACCCGTTACTCTCAACAATATAACGTCACACTCCACAGGCCGAATTTTCCCCAACTCAAAAATTAAGGTTACAAAAAGATTTAAACTCTTATCGGTTATCCTAATTTTTATTTGACGGAAGAATAAGGAGTTTGAAACTTTTCAAATGTTGCCTCTGACGATGGCCATCTAGTCCCGGTCGGGGGGAGTTGCCGTTATCGTCTTTCTTCTTCAATTCCTTGGGTTTTGTTGCTTCAAAAATAGGATCCTTGTTTCAATTTCTTGTTTCGCCACGTGCACCTTTGTTTAGCTTGTTTTCGATGATTATGATTCAAACTTGTCGAAGAAATCAAGTTTACAACATTTAGGCGGCAAAATATACTTGAGAATTATCACATCGATAACATTCTCGGGGCCTACCTAACCAGCCGGGGGTGTTTTTGGGAAAACATGTGCAAGTTTAACAGCTGCTCGTTTTAAGAAGCCTGAAGCAGTTTTTACTTCACATGACCTACCAGTTTTGTCGGGGCCGGTGAACGTCCTTTTCACGCGTCCCAGGGGCCATATTCCTCTTGGGGTCCATTTTTCCAAAACCCAAACAACGTCATTTACTTTCAACTTGGCATCAGGCTTTGTCCACTTCTTCCTGGTGTTCAGGGTTGGAATTTACTCTTTTAGAAGTCTTTTCCAGATTGCTTCGAGTCGTTGTCGCATTTGGGTCCACGTCTTCGTCTGGATTGTGGAAGTCTCTTTGAAGACACACTCTGGGACATTGGGAAACGCTCTACCGATCAGAAAGTGGTTGGGTGTCAACGGGTCCTCGTCCTCGATGTCACTTCTAAGATGTGTTAAAGGTCTCGCGGACAAGACTCTCTGTTTCGATAACAATGGTGGAGAAGACGTCCCATGTCAACTTCGCAGATCCCAGATTCAATAGAAGAGCTTGTTTTACAGTTTGTACGAGCCTCTCCCACACCCCACCATAATGAGGAGCAGAAGGAGGGTTTAGACGCCATTCGACGGACTCGTTCATTCGTTTCAGTCTAATGAACTCATGGTCAAGTTTGAGGAGTTGTCTTCGCATCTGTTTTCTGGCTCCAAGAAATTTGCTACCATTGTCACTGAGGAAGAGTGAAGGTTGTCCGCGTCTGGCGATAAATCTTCGGATGGCGGTCATGCAAGTGGGTTTCGTTAGGTCTTCTGTCACTTCCAAGTGCACAGCTTGTGTAACTAGAAAATTGAAGAGGCAGATATAGGTTTTTTCTTCTTTGTTCCGCTGAATAACAGTAAAGGGGCCAATATAGTCAATTCGAACGTCTGTAAAAACTACAGGAGACTGGTCGTGTGGAAATCTGATGTCGGGTAGATTCGCCATAGGTGGTTGAAGTCCTTGGCCTTTGAATCGTCTGCAATCAAAGCACCTGTAGGTGATACTGCAAAGGGCGTCTCAAAGACCAAACACGTAAAAGCGTTGTTGAACATACTTTCTCACATATGCAGTTCCAAAATGCATAAAGATTTCGTGGCATTTGATTAGAAAGAGCCGGGTAATGAATTCGTTTGCGTTTAGAATAATAGGGTGTTTCGTGTTGTAACACAATGTAATCCTTTTCGTTCTACCGCCACTACGCAAAATATTGTCTTGGAGAAATGGGGAAGCTGTAGAAGTTTGTATTTCGTTAGAGGAGAATTCTTCTGGTTCAATAAGCAGGTTGAAGTACCGAAAGAGTTCTGTTGTGATGCTTTGAACAGATGACTTCTCGATCTCTCAATATCTGTACAGTTGAGAGCTCTTTTTGCTTGGTTTTAATTATGTGCAGGAAACGAAAGACTTGTGCGGTTGCTTTGAGTAGCTTAGTCCACTTCAAGAATCTCTCGACATCAATGACTGCTTTTACTGGTTGTTGTATTGTTGTGACATTTGTTTTCTCAGGGCTGAGTATCTTGTTCCAGCTGTCTTTTGGTTCAAACAAAAACGAGGGTGGAGTTAGCCAAAGTTTTTGCAGCTCATCTGGATCAATACCACGAGTCACGTGATTGGCTGGGTTAATCTTGCCACTGATGTGATGCCAGCTATCAGATGAGGAGCTGTTTTGAATTTTGCGCACCTTGTTGGCCACGTAAACTTTAAGCTTGACCGTGCTTTTAATCCACCCTAGGACTGCAGTGCTGTCACATTAAAGACGGTTTCCTTGAACGATATATTTTGGTGGGTTTTGACGAACCGAGCTAAGCGGGTTCCAAGAACTGCGGCCTGGAGCTCCATTTTTGGAATACTGAGCTGCTTGATCGGAGCAACCTTGGCTTTGCTTATGATGAACGAGCATGTGACATCATTTTCTGAAGAAATTCTGATATAAGCTACAGCTCCCTAAGCTAGTTGCGAGGAGTTGCTGAATATGTAAAGTTCATGCAGTTCATTTGCTGGTGATTTGGGATTTATGCAGAGAGGAAGTTCAATAGGCAGTGCAGATTGATATTTGTCAATCCATTTTTGGATCAGAATCCGTTTTTCGAGCGGCAAAGTGTCGTCCAACGCTAATCCTTCTTTCCATACATCCTGTAGAATAAACTTGATTGTAATTACTAGCGGGGCTATAATGCCTAACGGATCAAAAAGACAGGCAATTAGCGACAGAAGTTTTCTGATTGAATAGCAGTTACCGAATAGCAGTTACCGTCAAACTTTGCTGTTTTTTTGTTGAATAATCTGTCAGCTGACTTATTCCAGTGAACTCCGAGTACGCGATGACAATCTTCGTTGTTTTCTTTGCTGTGGTAAAAATCTTGTATAGCGGACTGTTCGTTTGAGACCAATTTCGTTAAGTTGAACCCACCTTTTGAAAGCGTTTTCTCAAGCAAAGCTGTGTTTTCTTTAGCCTTTTGAATTGTTTCGAGCAAGTGTACAAAATCGTCCATATAAAATCTGTTGTGGAATAAATCCTTAACGGCCTGGTTGGCTGAAAAATTGCTTGCAGTTCTTTGAAGAAACAAAATTGCTGTTGTTGGCGAGCATCGAGCACCGAAGATTAGGCGAGTGTACTGGAACTGTTTTATATTTCGCTCAGTTGGCCGCAGAAATCTCATGGAGGGTTGATCTGTCTCTATAATGCCGACCTGCATAAACATGGCTTCAATATCAGCTGTGATAGCAACAGGATTTTCTCTAAATCGAAGTAAGAGCCCGAAAAGATTGTTTCGTAAATCGGGTCCAGAGAGAAGATTGCTATTCAGTGAATTTCTTTTGAATGTTGATGCAGCGTTCGAGACACGGCGCAGTTTTCCTGGTTTGTTGGGGTTGGTAAGAGGATGGTGAGGTAGGTACCAGACGCGATTGGGTGTAGTGTCACAGAAGGTCACTGATTTGACATATCCTTTTTCAATGTCAGTATCGAGTGTTTTTTGGTACCTTTCTTTCAATGTTTTGTCATTCTTGAGTTTTTGTCAAGGTTTTGGACTTGAGACTTTTCTACGGGATAGTTGATCTCAAGAGCAACTTCTTTTTTCCAGAGGAGACCGATTTCATATCTTTCTCCTGTATGTCTCACTGTGTTGTTAAGTATTTCTACTGCCCTTTGCTCGTTCTTGGAGAAGGCAAGTTCGTCTTCATTTTCCGTTCAAGATGTGTCAATTTTCCTGAAACTGGTCACGGATTTGGTTAAAGGGTCTTCATCTTCTTCTGTTGAAAAAGTCATTTCCCTGTCGAAAGCCTCAAAACTATTTGATGAAAAGTTTTTTTTTCTGTTTTGTCATTATCAAATTTAACGGGGCCTGTTATGGTCCATCCAAGTAGACTGCGAATGGCAAATGGGGTGTTTTTAGGGCCCTGCAAGATCTCTCGCTCGAGGATGTACTGGGTTGCATCAATTCCAAGCAGGACCTGAACTTTGTTGTTTTCCAATTGCGGGAAATTGACGTGATGTAGGTGTGGGTACATGCTGCCTACCTCATTTAACTGTGTCACGGGCGCTTCGTCGAAGTGCCAATTTATTATTGAGTAAACGTAGTTTAGACGGAACAATGGTCGTTGGCTCCGGAAAAACCCGATGTCAAGCTGTACTAGTTTTGCTTCCATCGAGGAGTCGCCAAATGCTGTTGAGACGTTCAGAGTCGTTTCCAAGCTTGTCTGTGGTGCATTCAATTTGGTAACCATTAGATCGAAAGCATTGAGATTGTGCTGCAGCTGTCCAATAGCGCGTTGCATTCGAAGTGCTCGTTCTGTCCAAATAGTTTAATGAGTATCATTGGCAACTGATTTCAGATTCTCCTCGGGAAGACAGGTGTGTAACTTGGCGGTTTTGTTCCGCTATTTATAACTTCAAACGATTCACAAAGGGGCAATTTGTATTGAGTGATGTTTATTTTCTGATTAGGGCTATTGTTATTATCGTGTAGCATTGAATGTTGCTTGCGTGAGCAATGTCTGCATAATAATTTTGATGGGCAATTTTTAGCATTGTGCTTTGGACTTAGATAGTTGTAGCAGAGCAGGTTTTTCTTCACTTCCGAATGGTGACTTCTGCAAAAAATTAGAACGCCTTCCAATGTAGTGCTCGCCTTGATCTACTGGGCATTTCTTGTTCTTAGTTTGCTGAGTGTTAGTTAAATTAATTCCGGAATGTCGGAGGTTGTTCGAGCCAGTACTTTCGCTGTTGTTCATAAACTGCGATGTTCCACCGCTGTTTTCTCGTCGGAGGTTATTCTGAGCGTAATTGTTGACTGGCGCGCTTGCGTTTCTGACTCTACCGTTAGTGTGTGAGTTTCTGTTGCCAAATCTTTTGTTGTTGTTTTTGTTTTGATTAAAGAACTTGGATTGATGGTTGTTATTTCCATTGTGGTGGTTATTTTTGTCTCGCCGGTTAAAATTTGTTAGTTTTTCGTTATCATTCGGTTGATTTTGAAGTGAAACGAAGCCTTGTAGCTGTTCACAAGCACTAGCTTGTCTATCCATCCAATGTGACAGGTCTTCTATTCCTGGGAAGGTACTATTGATATCCACAAGGTGTTCGCTCCACTTCATTTTCAAAGACCATGGTAATTTATCCCGTGCTATCCGAACTAAAAATGTTGACTTCATATCGGCATAGAATCCATGGGCGTTGAATGTTTGAACCAGTTTGCGTAGAAAAGACGCATAGCTGGTCAAAGTCGCGTGATCGTTTGCTTGTGGTCGTTGCCATAGCTCTAGTTTTTTGGTTAAGGCTGATACAACGTGCTGCGGGTTTCCAAAGCGGCGTTCCGGTTCCGACAACGCTTCGTGATTAAAACCTGGGTTGCACAAGTATCCAGACACGGCCTCTTTTGCTGAACCAATGACTAGGGACTGCAGGTAGCTCATTCTTTCGTTTTCCGAGATGTCGCGATTATTGTCGATTATTGATGAAAACATACTAGACCACTCATTCCATTTCAGAGGATCTCCGTCATACTTCTTTACGCAAATGTCTGGGGGCTTGACCGAGCGATGGTTATTTCGAAAGAAGGGCTGATGTTGATTGTGGTTCTGGTAATTCTGATATTATCCTGGTAGTGACCATTGAGGACTGGTTGGGTTGTAGCGTAGTTGCCTTGTTGTTCTACGAGGTTTTCAGGATTTCTTCCTGCGTCAGTCGTGTTGTAAAAGTGTTCACGACCAAGCGTTGTGTTTTGGAAGTTATTTGTGAGAATATTTTGTTGATATGGCACGGCTCCAGGGGCAACATATTTGCTGCGGTTCGTATCGAAGCTTCTTTTTCTTTCAGCTGGAACACTAAAATTTTCCGTGGCAGCTGCTAATCCGTTAGCTTGTGCAATGTAAGGCCTTTCTGTTTTATGATAGCTGTTTTCACTTAGTGGAGAAGTGTTTGTTGGATTCATGTTGCCTGTTTCGTCGCTCCCAATGAAATACGGGAAATTGATTGTTAAGAGGGGAGCCGGCATTTCATTGTTGGATTCAACTTGATTTGTCCTAATAGGGTTGGCGTTTAAGAACGCTTGATAGTTGTTGGTGTTAATGTTAACTATTTCATTCTCTGAATTCCTTATGGTATTTTGTTGATTCGGCAGTAGGCTAATTACATCGCGAACGCAGTTTTCTGTTAGTTGAAGACTAGGGCTATTATTAGGAGGAGCTGAGGCTTCGTTTGTTTTTTGCAGCATAGCGCTACTTGTAGGTGAATGATCCAGGGAAATGATCAAAGTTGGTCTATTGTCAACATTTTTGTCCAACTGTCTGTTAGGGTCTTCTTGTCTCAATGGAGAATAATTTTTCTGTTGTTGATCAGCACGGAAAATTGACTGATAGTATGAGGGCTCAAAATTGGCCTGGTTAGCTTTCTCATAGGCGTCGAACGGAGGATCTTGACCTGTTGGCGTAGTTATCTGGTGGCTGGAGACTAAAAATTTTTGATTTTTTTTGGGATATATTGATCGCCTGATCTTTGAAGCTGAAATATATCAAAAACTCCGGGTTGATCTGGTTGTAACGTTTTGTCTGGTTTGGTTGGGTTTTGATCCTTGTTCTGCTTTTCCTCATTGGATGATACAACTCTTTGAATATTTCTGTTTCTCAGCTCGTAAAGTACGCTGTTGGTCGAGCTGCCAAAATTATTGGGCTAGTCTTTGATTTTTTCTTGGTTCTGTGCTGCATCAAAAATGTGCCCAAACGGAACTCTTTTGTCGTGCTGATTATCATGATTTCTATTCTCCTTTCTTCTTTCAGCTTTGGAAGCAGTTGATAGGTGGCTGTGTACTGATGAGCGACTGCTTGCTCTCGACTGAAGCTGTCTCTTCGTGATCTCGTGCTGTTTGACGGTTTGCATAATTTCTGTTTTCATCAACGTGAGTTCTTCCGATTCTTCGAGATGTTTTACCACTTGAGTGCTTTCAGGTTGCGTCATGACGTCAACGAGTATTTCAGCTTTTTCCATCAGCTTTTTGAACTGTTGACATGATTGTAGGATTATTTCAGGTTCCAGATCATCTGAAATTTGTTTTTTGATCTCTCGAAATAGTAGCTGCGTTGTCTTTAATCGTTGTTTAAAATCTTGACGGTGCTACTGATATTTTGCTTGCCGTTACTCGCTTTTATTTTTCTTGACAAAATTGTCCTCATTTTCTCAAACTTTGCAATGAGCAGCCGTTTGTGTAAATTGGTTCAGTTTGAAGGAGCTTTCAAAATCCACTCAAATGGCTTTTGGTGTCACAAAATACAGTTAGGTGGTTCAATTTTGGTGACCTTTGGGTTTGATGGAGTGACTATTGGGGGGCTAATTTGACTAATTCGATTGATTTTTGGGGGCAATTTGGCGACATTGTGGGGCACTTTGTGTGACCTTGGTGTCAGGTGTGGTGAACTTGAGTGACCTTGGGGGTTACTTTGATGACCTTGGTGGGCACTTCGTGTGACTTTGGGGTCAGGTGTGGTCAACTTGGGTGACCTTGGGGGGCACTTTGGTGACCTTCGGGGGCTCTTTGTGTGACCTTGGAGGGCACTTTGTTGACTTTGGGGGACTCTGGGTGACCTTGGGGGCACTTTAGTGACCTTTGGGTGCTCTTTGTGTGACCTTGGAGTCAGGTGTGTTCAACTTGGGTGACCTTGGGGGGCACTTTGGTGACCTTCGGGGGCTCTTTGTGTGACCTTGGAGGGCACTTTGTTGACTTTGGGTGCACTCTGGGTGAACTTGGCGGGCACTTCGTGTGACGTTGGGTCAGGTGTGGCCAACCTGGGTGACCTTGCGTGGAACTTTGTGTGACCTTGGGGTCAGGTGTGGTCAACTTGGGTGACCTTGGGGCGAAATTTGTGTGATCTTGGTGTCAGGTGTGGTCAAATTGGGTGACCTTGGGGGCACTTTAGTGACCTAGGGGGCTCTTTGTGTGACCTTGGAGTCAGGATTGGTCAACTTGGGTGACCTTGGTAGGCTCTTTGGTGACCTTGGGGGGACACTCTGTTGACTTTGGGGGACTCTGGGTGACCTTGGGGGCACTTTAGTGACCTTTAAGGGCTCTTTGTTTGACCTTGGAGTCAGGTGTTGTCAATTTGGGTGACCTTGGGGGGGGGGGCACTTTGGTGACCTTGGGGGCTCTTTGTGTGACCTTGGAGGGCACATTGTTGACTTTGTGGGCTCTCTGGTGACCTTGGGGGGCATTTTAGTGACCTTGGGTAGCTCTTTGTGTGACCTTGGAGTCAGGTGTGGTCAATTTGGGTGACCTTGGGGGGAACTTTGTGTGACCTTGGTATCAGGTGTGGTCAATTTGTGTGACCTTGGGAGGCACTTTAGTGACCTTGGGGGCTCCTTGTGTGACCTTGGAGTCAGGTGTGGTCAACTTGGGTGACCTTGGGGGGCACTTTGGTGACCTTGGCGGACACTTCGTGTGACCTTGGGTTCAGGTGTGGTCAACTTGGGTGACCTTGAGGGGAACTTTGTGTGACCTTGGTGTCAGGTGTGGTCAACTTGGGTGACCTTGGGGGGAACTCTTTGTGACCTTGGGGTCAGGTGTGGTCAATTTGGTTGACCTTGGGGGAAATTTGTGTGATCTTGGTGTCAGGTGTGGTCAAATTGGGTGACCTTGGGGGCACTTTAGTGACCTTGGTGGGCTCTTTGTGTGACCTTGGAGTCAGGTGTGGTCAACTTGGGTGACCTTGGGGGGCACTTTGGTGACCTTGGTGGACACTTCGTGTGACCTTGGGTTCAGGTGTGGTCAACTTGGGTGACCTTGAGGGGAACTTTGTGTGACCTTGGTGTCAGGTGTGGTCAACTTGGGTGACCTTGGGGGGAACTCTTTGTGACCTTGGGGTCAGGTGTGGTCAATTTTGTTGACCTTGGGGGGAAATTTGTGTGATCTTGGTGTCAGGTGTGGTCAAATTGGGTGACCTTGGGGGCACTTTAGTGACCTTTGGGGGCTCTTTGTGTGACCTTGGAGTCAGGTGTGGTCAACTTGGGTGACCTTGGGGGCACTTTGGTGACCTTGGCGGGCACTTCGTGTGACTTTGGGGTCAGGTGTGGTCAACTTGGCTGACCTTGGGGGGCAGTTTGGTGACCTTCGGGGGCTCTTTGTGTGACCTTGGAGGGCACTTTGTTGACTTTGGGGGCACTCTGGCGACCTTGAGGGGCACTTTAGTGACCTTGGGGGGCTCTTTGTGTGAACTTGGAGTACGGTGTGGTCAACTTGGGTGACCTTGGGGGCACTTTGGTGACCTTGGCGGGCACTTCGTGTGACTTTGGGGTCAGGTGTGGTCAACTTGGGTGACCTTGGGGGGAACTTTGTGTGACCTTGGTGTCAGGTGTGGTCAACATGGGTGACCTTGGGGGGAAATTTGTGTGACCTTGGTGTCAGGTGTGGTCAATTTGGGTGACCTTGGGAGGCACTTTAGTGACCTTGGGGAGCCAATTGTGTGACCTTGCAGTCAGGTGTGGTCAACTTGGGTGACCTTGGGGTGCACTCTGGGTGAACTTGGGGGCACTTTAGTGACCTTGGGGGCCTTTGGGGGCACTTCGTGTGACATATGGTCAGGTGTGGTCAACCTGGGTGACCTTGGGTGGAACTTTGTGTGACCTTCGTGTCAGGTGTGGTCAAACTGCGTGACCTTGAGGGGCACTTTAGTGACCTTGGGGGGCTCTTTGTGTGACCTTGGCGTCAGGTTTGGTCAACTTGGGTGACCTTGGGGGCTCTTTGGTGACCTTGGGGGGACTCTTTGTTGACCTTGGGGGGCACTCTGTGTGACCTTGGGGGCACATTAGTGACCTTGGGGGCCTTTGGGGGCACTTCGTGTGACATATGGTCAGGTGTGGTCAACCTGGTTGACCTTGGGTGGAACTTTGTGTGACCTTCGTGTCAGGTGTGGTCAACTTGGGTGACCTTGGGGGGCACTTTGGTGACCTTGGGGGGAACTTTGTGTGACCTTGGTGTCAGGTGTGGTCAACATGGGTGACCTTGGGGGGAACTCTTTGTGACCTTGGGGTCAGGTGTGGTCAATTTGGTTGACCTTGGGGGGAAATTTGTGTGATCTTGGTGTCAGGTGTGGTCAAATTGGGTGACCTTGGGGGCACTTTAGTGAGCTTGGGGGGCTCTTTGTGTGACCTTGGAGTCAGGTTTGGTCAACTTGGGTTACCTTGGTGGGCTCTTTGGTGACCTTGGGGGGGGACACTTTGTTGACTTTGGGGGACTCTGGGTGACCTTGGGGGCACTTTAGTGACTTTTGGGGGCTCTTTGTGTGACCTTGGAGTCAGGTGTGGTCAACTTGGCTGACCTTGGGGGACACTTTGTTGACTTTGGGGGACTCTGGGTGACCTTGGGGGCACTTTAGTGACCTTCGGGGGCTCTTTGTGTGACCTTGGAGGGCACTTTGTTGACTTTGGGGGCACTCTGGCGACCTTGAGGGGCACTTTAGTGACCTTGGGGGGCTCTTTGTGTGAACTTGGAGTCAGGTGTGGTCAACTTGGGTGACCTTGGGGGCACTTTGGTGACCTTGGCGGGCACTTCGTGTGACTTTGGGTTCAGGTGTGGTCAACTTGGGTGACCTTGGGGGGAACTTTGTGTGACCTTGGTGTCAGGTGTGGTCAACATGGGTGACCTTGGGGGGAACTTTGTGTGACCTTGGTGTCAGGTGTGGTCAATTTGGGTGACCTTGGGAGGCACTTTAGTGACCTTGGGGGGCCCATTGTGTGACCTTGCAGTCAGGTGTGGTCAACTTGGGTGACCTTGGGGGGCACTCTGGGTGAACTTGGGGGCACTTTAGTGACCTTGGGAGCCTTTGGGGGCACTTCGTGTGACATATGGTCAGGTGTGGTCAACCTGGGTGACCTTGGGTGGAACTTTGTGTGATCTTCGTGTCAGGTGTGGTCAAACTGCGTGACCTTGAGGGGCACTTTAGTGACCTTGGGGGGCTCTTTGTGTGACCTTGGCGTCAGGTTTGGTCAACTTGGGTGACCTTGGGGGCTCTTTGGTGACCTTGGGGGGACTCTTTGTTGACCTTGGGGGGCGCTCTGGGTGACCTTGGGGGCACATTAGTGACCTTGGGGGCCTTTTGGGGCACTTCGTGTGACATATGGTCAGGTGTGGTCAACCTGGGTGATCTTGGGTGGAACTTTGTGTGACCTTCGTGTCAGGTGTGGTCAACTTGGGTGACATTGGGGGGCACTTTGGTGACCTTGGGGGGCTCTTTGTGTGACCTTGAAGGGCACTTTGTTGACTTTGGGGGACTCTGGATGACCTTGGGGGGCACTTTAGTGACCTTGGGGGCTCTTTGTGTGACCTTGGAGTCAGATGTGGTCAACTTGGGTGACCTTGGGGGGCACTTTGGTGACCTTGGCGGGCACTTTGTTGACTTTAGGGGCACTCTGTGTGACCTTGGGGGGCACTTCGTGTAACCTTGGGGTCAGTTGTGGCCAACTTGGTTGACTTTGGGGGGAATTTGGTGTGACCTTGGTGTCAGGTGTGGTCAACTTGTGTGACCTTGGGGCACTTTAGTGACCTTGGGAGGCTCTTTGTGTGATCTTGGAGTCAGGTGTATTCAACATGGGCGACCTTTTCGGGCTCTCTGGTGACCTTGGGGGGGGGGGACTTTGTTGACTTTGGGGAGACTCTGGGTGACCTTGCGGGGCACTTTAGTGACCTTGGAGAGCTCTTTGTGTGACCTTGCGGTCAGGTGTGGTCAATTTGGGGGACCTTGGGGGCACTTTGGTGTCCTTGGGGGACACTTTGTTGACTTTAGGGGCACTCTGGGTGACCTTGGTGGGCACTTTAGTGACCTTGGGGGCTCTTTGTGTGACCTTGGAGTCAGATGTGGTCAAATTGTGTGACCTTGGAGGACACTTTGAGTGACCTTGGCGGCAGCTGGCTCTTGGCGGGCACTGCTAGGACAGGCTGGGCACAACTGGATCGTGCTGGCTCTTGCATGGCACTGCTGGGGTTGTGCTGGCTCTTGGCGGGCACTGCTGTGTCGTGCTAGCTCATGGCGGGCACTGCTGGGGTTGTGCTGGCTCGTGGCGGGCACTGCTGGGACGTGCTGGCTCGTGGAGGGCCCAACTGGACTCGTGCCGGCTCGTGGTGGGCACTGCTGGGTCGTACTGGCTCTTGGCGGGCACTGCTTGGTCGTACTGGCTCATGGCGGGCACTGCTGTGTGGTGCTGGCTCCTGTTGGGCACTACTGGGGTCGTGGTGGCTCGTGTTGGGCACTGCTGGGGTTGTGCTGGCTCGTGGCGGGCGCTGCTGGGTCGTGCTGGCTCCTGTTGGGCACTACTGGGGTCGTGCTGGCTCGTGGTGGGCACTGCTGGGACGTGCTGGCTCGTGGTGGGCACTGCTGGGACGTGCTGGCTCGTGGAGGGCCCTACAAGGCTCGTGCCGGCTCGTGGTGGGCACTACTGGGTCGTTCTGGCTTGTGTTGGGCACTGCTGGGTCGTACTTGCTCTTGGCGGGCACTGCTGGGGTTGTAATCGCTCGTGGTGGGCACTGCTGGGTCGTGCTGGCTCGTAGCAGGCACTACTGGGGTTGTGCTGGTTCGTGGCGTGCACTGCTGGGTCGTGCTGGCTCGTGGCGGGCACTGCTGGGTCGTACTGGCTCGTGGCGGGCACTGCTGGGTCGTACTGTCTCATGGCGGGCACTGCTGGGTCGTGCTGGCTCATGGCGGGCACTGCTGGGGTTGTTATGGCTCGTGGCGTGCACTGCTGGGTCGTGATGGCTCGTGGCGGGCACTGCTGTACTCCGCTGGCTCGTCGAGGGCGCTGCTAGGTCGTGCTGGCACATCGGGCACTGGTGGATTGCGCTGGCTCGTGGCGTGCACTACTGGGGTCGTGCTGGCTCGCGGCGGGCAATGCTGGGTCAAGTTGGCTCGTGGCGGGCACTGCTGGGGTTGTGCTGGCTCGTGGCGGGCCTTGCTGCGTCGTGCTGACTCGTGGCGGGCACTGCTGTGTCGTGCTGGCTCGTGGAGGACATTACTGGGGTAGTGCTGGCTCGCAGCGGGCACTGCTGGGTCCTGCTGTCTCGTGGCGGCCAATACTGGGGTCGTGCTGGCTCGTGGCGGGCACTGCTGAGTCGTGCTGGCTTTTGGCGGGAACTGATGGGTCGTGCTGGCTCTTGCCGAGCACTGCTGGGGTTTTGTTGGCTCGTGGCGGGCACTGCTGGGACGTGCTGGCTCGTGGAGGGCCCTACTGGGCTCGTGCCGGCTCGCGGTGGGCACTGCTGGGTCGTGCTGGCTCATGGCGGGCACTGCTGGGTCGTACTGGCTCATGGCGGGCACTGCTGGGTGGTGCTGGCTCGTGGCAGGCACTGCTGGGGTTGTGCTGGCTCGTGGCGGGCGCTGCTGGGTCGTGCTGGCTCCTGGTGGGCACTACTGGGGTCGCGCTGGCTCGTGGTGGGCACTGCTTGGGTTGTGCTGGCTTGTGGTGAGCACTGCTGGGACTTGCTGGCTCGTGGCGGGCACTGCTGGGGTTGTTATGGCTCGTGGCGTGCACTGCTGGGTCGTGATGGCTCGTGGCGGGCACTGCTGTACTCCGCTGGCTCGTCGAGGGCGCTGCTAGGTCGTGCTGGCACATCGGGCACTGGTGGATTGCGCTGGCTCGTGGCGTGCACTACTGGGGTCGTGCTGGCTCGCGGCGGGCAATGCTGGGTCAAGTTGGCTCGTGGCGGGCACTGCTGGGGTTGTGCTGGCTCGTGGTGGGCACTGCTGCGTCGTGCTGACTCGTGGCGGGCACTGCTGTGTCGTGCTGGCTCGTGGAGGACTTTACTGGGGTAGTGCTGGCTCGCAGCGGGCACTGCTGGGTCCTGCTGTCTCGTGGCGGGCAATACTGGGGTCGTGCTGGCTCGTGGCGGGCACTGCTGAGTCGTGCTGGCTTTTGGCGGGAACTGATGGGTCGTGCTGCTCTTGCCGAGCACTGCTGGGGTTTTGTTGGCTCGTGGCGGGCACTGCTGGGACGTGCTGGCTCGTGGAGGGCCCTACTGGGCTCGTGCCGGCTCGCGGTGGGCACTGCTGGGTCGTGCTGGCTCGTGGCGGGCACTGCTGGGTCGTACTGGCTCATGGCGGGCACTGCTGGGTGGTGCTGGCTCGTGGCAGGCACTGCTGGGGTTGTGCTGGCTCGTGGCGGGCGCTGCTGGGTCGTGCTGGCTCCTGGTGGGCACTAATGGGGTCGCGCTGGCTCGTGGTGGGCACTGCTTGGGTTGTGCTGGCTTGTGGTGAGCACTGCTGGGACTTGCTGGCTCGTGGCGGTTACTGCTGGGGTTGTGCTGGCTCGTGGTGGGCACTGCTGGGTCGTGCTGGCTCGTAGCAGGCACTACTGTGGTTGTGCTGGTTCGTGGCGGGCACTGCTGGGTCGTGCTGGCTCGTGGCGGGCACTACTGGGTCGTTCTGGCTCGTGGTGGGCACTGCTGGGTCGTACTGGCTCATGACGGGCACTGCTGGGTCTTGCTGGCTCGTGGCGGGCACTGCTGGGGTTGTTCTGGCTCGTGGTGTGCACTGCTGGGTCGTGCTGTCTCGTGGTGGGCACTACTGGGGTCGTGCTGGCTCGTGGCGGTTACTGCTGGGTCGTGATGGCTCGTGGCGGGCACTGCTGTATCCCGCTGGCTCGTCGCGGGCGCTGCTAGGTCGTGCTGGCACATCGGGCACTGGTGGATCGCGCTGGCTCGTGGCGTGCACTACTGGCGTCGTGCTGGCTCGTGGCGGGCACTGCTGGGTCAATTTGGCTCGTGGCGGGCACTGCTGGGGTTGTGCTGGCTCGTGGCGGGCACAGCTGCGTCGTGCTGGCTCGTGGCGGGCACTGCTGTGTCGTGCTGGCTCGTGGAGGACACTACTGGGGAAGTGCTGGCTCGTAGCGGGCACTTCTGGGTCGTGCTGGCTCGTGGCGGGCAATACTGGGGTCGTGCCGGCTCGTGACGGACACTGCTGGGTCGTACTGGCTTTTGGCGGGAACTGATGGGTCGTGCTGGCTGGTGGCGGGCACTGCTGGGTCGTGCTGGCTCGTAGCAGGCACTACTGGGTTTGTGCTGGTTCGTGACGGGCACTGCTGGCTCGTTCTGGCTCGTGGCGGGCACTGCTGTGTCGTACTGTCTCGTGGTGGGCACTGCTGGGTGGTACTGGCTCATGGCGGGCACTTCTGGGTCGTGCTGGCTCGTGGCGGGCATTGCTGGGGTTGTGCTGGCTCGTGGCATGCACTGCTGGGTTGTGCTGGTTCGTGGCGATTACTGCTGGGTCGTGATGGCTCCTGGCGGGCACTGCTGTATCCCGCTGGCTCGTCGCGGGCGCTGCTGGGTCGTGCCGGCCCATCGGGCACTGGTGGATTGTGCTGGCTCGTGGCGTGCACTACTGGTGTCGTGCTGGCTCGTGGCGGGCACTGCTGGGGTTGTGTTGGCTCGTGGCGGGCACTGCTGGGTCGTGCTGGCACGTGGCGGGCAATACTGGGGTCGTGCCGGCTCGTGACGGACACTGCTGGGTCGTACTGGTTTTTGGCGGGAACTGATGGGTCGTGCTGGCTGGTGGCGGGCACTGCTGGGTCGTGCTGGCTCGTAGCAGGCACTACTGGGGTTGTGCTGGTTCGTGACGGGCACTGCTGGCTCGTTCTGGCTCGTGGCGGGCACTGCTGTGTCGTACTGTCTCGTGGTGGGCACTGCTGGGTGGTACTGGCTCATGGCGGGCACTGCTGGGTCGTGCTGGCTCGTGGCGGGCACTGCTGGGGTTGTGCTGGCTCGTGGCATGCACTGCTGGGTTGTGCTGGTTCGTGGCGGTTACTGCTGGGTCTTTATGGCTCCTGGCGGGCACTGCTGTATCCCGCTGGCTCGTCGCGGGCGCTGCTGGGTCGTGCCGGCCCATCGGGCACTGGTGGATTGTGCTGGCTCGTGGCGTGCACTACTGGGGTTTTGCTGGCTCGTGGCGGGCATTGCTGTGTCGTGCTGGCTCGTGGAGGACACTACTGGGGTAGTGCTGGCTCGTAGCGGACACTGCTGGGTCGTGCTGGCTTGTGGCGGGCAATACTGGGGTCGTGCCGCCTCGTGACGGACACTACTGGGTCGTACTCGCTGGTGGCGGGCAGTACTGTGGTTGTGCTGGTTCGTGACGGGCACTGCTGGGTCGTGCTGGCTCGTGGCGGGCACTGCTGGGTCGTACTGGCTCGTGGCGGGCACTTCTGGGTCGTGCTGGCTCGTGGCGGGCACTGCTGGGGTTGTGCTGGCTCGTGGCGTGCACTGCTGGGTTGTGCTGGTTCGTGGCGGTTACTGCTGGGTCGTGATCGCTCCTGGCGGGCACTGCTGTATCCCGCTGGCTCGTCGCGGGCGCTGCTGCGTCGTGCTGGCCCATCGGGCACTGGTGGATTGTGCTGGCTCGTGGCGTGCACTACTGGGGTTTTGCTGGCTCGTGGCGGGCACTGCTGTGTCGTGCTGGCTCGTGGAGGACACTACTGGGGTAGTGCTGGCTCGTAGTGGACACTGCTGGGTCGTGCTGGCTTGTGGCGGGCAATACTGGGGTCGTGCCGCCTCGTGACGGACACTACTGGGTCGTACTCGCTGGTGGCGGGCACTACTGTGGTTGTGCTGGTTCGTGACGGGCACTGCTGGGTCGTGCTGGCTCGTGGCGGGCACTGCTGGGTCGTACTGGCTCGTGGCGGGCACTTCTGGGTCGTGCTGGCTCGTGGCGGGCACTGCTGGGGTTGTGCTGGCTCGTGGCGTGCACTGCTGGGTCGTGCTGGTTCGTGGCGGTTACTGCTGGGTCGTGATGGCTCGTGGTGGGCACTGCTGCATCCCGATGAATCGTCGCGGGCGCTGCTGGGTTGTGATGGCACATCGGTCACAGGTGGATCGTGCTGTCTCGTGGCGTGCACTACTGGGGTCTTGCTGGCTCGTGGCGTGCACTGCTAGATCAAGTTGGCTCGTGGCGGGCACTGCTGGGACGTGCTGGCTCGTGGTGGGCACTGCTGGGACGTGCTGGCTCGTGGAGGGCCCTACAAGGCTCGTGCCGGCTCGTGGTGGGCACTACTGGGTCGTTCTGGCTTGTGTTGGGCACTGCTGGGTCGTACTGGCTCTTGGCGGGCACTGCTGGGGTTGTGCTGGCTCGTGGTGGGCACTGCTGGGTCGTGCTGGCTCGTAGCAGGCACTACTGGGGTTGTGCTGGTTCGTGGCGTGCACTGCTGGGTCGTGCTGGCTCGTGGCGGGCACTGCTGGGTCGTACTGGCTCGTGGTGGGCACTGCTGGGTCGTACTGTCTCATGGCGGGCACTGCTGGGTCGTGCTGGCTCATGGCGGGCACTGCTGGGGTTGTTATGGCTCGTGGCGTGCGCTGCTGGGTCGTGCTGCCTCGTGGTGGGTACTACTGGGGTCGTGCTGGCTCGTGGCGGTTACTGATGGGTCGTGATGGCTCGTGGCGGGCACTGCTGTACTCCGCTGGCTCGTCGCGAGCGCTGCTAGGTCGTGCTGGCACATCGGGCACTGGTGGATTGCGCTGGCTCGTGGCGTGCACTACTGGGGTCGTGCTGGCTCGCGGCGGGCAATGCTGGGTCAAGTTGGCTCGTGGCGGGCACTGCTGCGTCGTGCTGGCTCGTGGCGGGCACTGCTGTGTCGTGCTGGCTCGTGGAGGACATTACTGGGGTAGTGCTGGCTCGCAGCGGGCACTGCTGGGTCGTGCTGTCCCGTGGCGGGCAATACTGGGGTCGTGCTGGCTCGTGGTGGGCACTGCTGAGTCGTGCTGGCTTTTGGCGGGAACTGATGGGTCGTGCTGGCTATTGAGGGCACTGCTGGGGTTTTGTTGGCTCGTGGCGGGCACTGCTGGGACGTGCTGGCTCGTGGAGGGCCCTACTGGGCTCGTGCCGGCTCGCGGTGGGCACTGCTGGGTCGTGCTGGCTCGTGGCGGGCACTGCTGGGTCGTACTGGCTCATGGCGGGCACTGCTGGGTGGTGCTGGCTCGTGGCAGGCACTGCTGGGGTTGTGCTGGCACGTGGCGGGCGCTGCTGGGTCGTGCTGGCTCCTGGTGGGCACTACTGGGGTCGTGCTGGCTCGTGGTGGGCACTGCTGGGGTTGTGCTGGCTTGTGGTGAGCACTGCTGGGACTTGCTGGCTCGTGGAGGGCCCTACTGTGCTCGTGCCGGCTCGTGGTGGGCTCTACTAGTTCGTTCTGGCTTGTGTTGGGCACTGCTGGGTCGTACTGGCTCTTGGCGGGAACTGATGGGTCGTGCTGGCTAGTGGTGGGCACTGCTGGGGTTGTAGTGGCTCGTGGTGGGCACTGCTGGGTCGTGCTGGCTCGTAGCAGGCACTACTGTGGTTGTGCTGGTTCGTGGCGGGCACTGCTGGGTCGTGCTGGCTCGTGGCGGGCACTACCGGGTCGTTCTGGCTCGTGGTGGGCACTGCTGTGTCGTACTGGCTCATGACGGGCACTGCTGGGTCGTGCTGGCTCGTGGCGGGCACTGCTGGGGTTGTTCTGGCTCGTGGCGTGCACTGCTGGGTCGTGCTGGCTCGTGGTGGGCACTACTGGGGTCGTGCTGGCTCGTGGCGGTTACTGCTGGGTCGTGATGGCTCGTGGCGGGCACTGCTGTATCCCACTGGCTCGTCGCGGGCGCTGCTAGGTCGTGCCGGCCCATCGGGCACTGGTGGATTGTGCTGGCTCATGGCGTGCACTACTGGGGTTTTGCTGGCTCGTGGCGGGCACTGCTGTGTCGTGCTGGCTCGTGGAGGACACTATTGGGGTAGTGCTGGCTCGTAGCGGACACTGCTGAGTCGTGCTGGCTTGTGGCGGGCAATACTGGGGTCGTGCCGCCTCGTGACGGACACTACTGGGTCGTACTCGCTGGTGGCGGGCACTACTGTGGTTGTGCTGGTTCGTGACGGGCACTGCTGGGTCGTGCTGGCTCGTGGTGGGCACTGCTGGGTCGTACTGGCTCGTGGCGGGCACTTCGGGGTCGTGCTGGCTCGTGGCGGGCACTGCTGGGTTTGTGCTGGCTCGTGGCGGGCACTGCTGGGTCGTGCTGGCTCGTGGCGGGCACTGCTGGGTCGTACTGGCTCGTGGCGGGCACTTCTGGGTCGTGCTGGCTCGTGGCGGGCACTGCTGGGGTTGTGCTGGCTCGTGGCGGGCACTGCTGGGTCGTACTGGCTCGTGGCGGGCACTTCTGGGTCGTGCTGGCTCGTGGCGGGCACTGCTGGGGTTGTGCTGGCTCGTGGCGTGCACTGCTGGGTTCTGCTGGTTCGTGGCGGTTACTGCTGGGTCGTGATGGCTCCTGGCGGGCACTGCTGTATCCCACTGGCTCGTCGCGGGCGCTGCTGGGTCGTGCTGGCCCATCGGGCACTGGTGGATTGTGCTGGCTCGTGGCGTGCACTACTGGGGTTTTGCTGGCTCGTGGCGGGCACTGCTGTGTCGTTCTGGCTCGTGGAGGACACTACTGGGGTAGTGCTGGCTCGTAGCGGACACTGCTGGGTCGTGCTGGCTTGTGGCGGGCAATACTGGGGTCGTGCCGCCTCGTGACGGACACTACTGGGTCGTACTCGCTGGTGGCGGGCACTGCTGTGGTTGTGCTGGTTCGTGACAGGCACTGCTAGGTCGTGCTGGCTCGTGGCGGGCACTGCTGGGTCGAACTGGCTCGTGGCGGGCACTTCTGAGTCGTGCTGGCTCGTGGCGGGCACTGCTGAGGTTGTGCTGGCTCGTGGCGTGCACTGCTGGGTTGTGCTGGTTCGTGGCGGTTATTGCTGGGTCGTGATGGCTCGTGGCGGGCACTGCTGCATCCCGATGGCTCGTCGCGGGCGCTGCTGGGTTGTGATGGCACATCGGTCACTGGTGGATCGTGCTGTCTCGTGGCGTGCACTACTGGGGTCTTGCTGGCTCGTGGCGTGCACTGCTAGGTCAAGTTGGCTCGTGACGGGCACTACTGTGGTTTTGCTGGTTCGTGGCGGGCACTGCTGGGTCGTTCTGGCTTGTGGTGGGCACTGCTGGGTCGTGCTGGCTCGTAGCAGGCACTACCAGGGTTGTGCTGGTTCCTGGCGGGCACTGCTGGGTCGTGCTGGCTCGTGGCGGGCACTGCTGGGTCGTACTGGCTCGCGGCGGGCACTGCTGGGTCGTACTGGCTCATGGCGGGCACTGCTGGGTCGTGCTGGCTCGTGGCGGGCACTGCTGGGGTTGTGCTGGCTCGCGGCGTGCACTGCTGGGTTGTGCTGGTTCGTGGCGGTTACCGCTGGGTCGTGATGGCTCGTGGCGAGCACTGCTGTATCGCGCTGGCTCGTCGCGGGCGCTGCTGGGTCGTGCTGGCACATCGGGCACCGGTGGATCGTGCTGGCTCGTGGCGTGCACTACTGGTGTCGTGCTGGCTCGTGGCGGGCACTGCTGGGGTTGTGCTGGCTCGTGGCGGGCACTGCTGGGTCGTGCTGGCATATGGCGGGCACTGCTGTGTCGTGCTGGCTCGTGGAGGACACTACTGAGACGTACTTGCTCTTGGCGGGCACTACTGTGGTTGTGCTGATTCCTGGTGGTCACTGCTGGGGTTGTGCTGGCTCGTGGTGGGCACTTCTGGGTCGTGCTGGCTCGTGGCAGGCACTACTGGGGTTGTGCTGGTTCGTGGCGGGCACTGCTGGGTCGTGCTGGCTCGTGGCGGGCACTGCTGGGGTTGTGCTGGCTCGTGGCGGGCACTGCTGGGTCGTGCTGGCATGTGGCGGGCACTGCTGTGTCGTGCTGGCTCGTGGAGGACACTACTGAGACGTACTTGCTCGTGGCGGGCACTACTGTGGTTGTGCTGATTCCTGGTGGTCACTGCTGGGGTTGTGCTGGCTCGTGGTGGGCACTTCTGGGTCGTGCTGGCTCGTGGCGGGCACTGCTGGGGTTGTGCTGGCTCGTGGCGGGCACTGTTGGATCGTGCTGGCTCGTGGTGTGCACTACTGTGGTCGTGCTGGCTCGTGGCGGTTACTGCTGGGTCGTGAAGGCTCGTAGCGGGCACTGCTGTATCCCGCTGGCTCGACGCGGGCGCTGCTGGTTCGTGTTGGCACATCGGGCACTGCTGGATCGTGCTGGCTCGTGGCGGGCGCTACTGGGGTTGTGCTGGCTCGTGGCGGGCACTGCTGGGTCATGTTGGCTCGTGGCGGGCACTGCTGGGTTTGTGCTGGCTCGTGGCGGACACTGCTGGGTCGTGCTGGCTCGTGGCCGGCACTGCTGTGTCGTGCTGGCTCGTTGCGGGCAGTGCTGGGTCGTACTGGCTCGTGGCGGGCACTGCTGGGTTGTACTGGCTCATGGCAGGCACTGCTGGGTCGTGCTGGCTCGTGGCGGGTACTGCTGGGGTTGTGCTGGCTCGTGGCGTGCATTGCTGGGTCGTCCTGGTTCGTGGTGGGCACTACTGGGGTCGTGCTGGCTCGTGGCGGTTACTGCTGGGTCGTGATGGCTCGTGGCGGGCACTTCTGTATCCCGCTGGCTCGTCGCGGGCTCAACTGGTTCGTGCTGGCACATCGGGCACTGGTGGACCGTGCTGGCTCGTGGCGGGCACTGCTGGGTCTTACTGGCTCATGGTGGGCACTGCTGGGTCGTGCTGGCTCGTGGTGGGCACTGCTGGGGTTGTGCTGGCTCGTGGCGGGCACTGCTGGGTCAAGTTGGCTCGTGGCGGGCACTGCTGGGTCGTGCTGACTCGTGGCCGGCACTGCTGTGTCGTGCTGGCTCGTTGCGGGCACTGCTGGGTCGTACTGGCTCGTGGCGGGCACTGCTGGGTCGTACTGGCTCATGGTGGGCACTGCTGGGTCGTGCTGGCTCGTGGCGGGCACAGCTGGGGTTGTGCTGGCTCGTGGCGTGCACTGCTGGGTCGTGCTGGTTCGTGGTGGGCCTTACTGGGGTCGTGCTGGCTCGTGGCGGTTACTGCTGGGTCGTGATGGCTCGTGGCGGGCACTGCTGTATCCCGCTGGCTCGTCGCGGGCTCTGCTGGTTCGTGCTGGCACATCGGGCACTGGTGGATCGTACTGGTTTGTGGTGTGCACTACTGGGGTCATGCTGGCTCGTGGCGGGCACTGCTGGGTCAAGTTGGCTCGTGGCGGGCACTGCTGGGGATGTGCTGGCTCGTGGCGGGCACTGCTGGGTCGTGCTGGCTCGTGGCGGGCACTGCTGTGTCCTGCTGGCTCGTGGAGGACACTACTGGGGTAGTACTGGCTCGTAGCGGACTCTGCTGGGTCGTGCTGGCTCGTGGCGGGCAATACTGGGGTCGTGCCGACTCGTGACGGACACTACTGGGTCGTACTCGCTCGTGGCGGGCACTATTGGGGTTGTGCTGGTTCGTGGCGGGCACTGCTGGGGTTGTGCTGGCTCGTGGTGGGCACTGCTGGGTCGTGCTGGCTCATGGCAGGCACTACTGGGGTTGTGCTGGTTCATGGCGGGCACTGCTGGGTCGTGCTGTCTCGTGGCGGGCACTGCTGGGTCGTACTGACTCATGGCGGGCACTGCTGGGACGCGCTGGCTCGTGTCGGGCACTGCTGGATCGCGCTGGCTCGTGGTGGACACTACTGTGGTCGTGCTGGCTCGTGGCGGTTAGTGCTGGGTCGTGATGGCTCGTGGCAGGCACTGCTGGGTCGTGCTGGCTCGTGGCGGGCACTGCTGTGTCGTGCTGGCTCGTGGAGGACACTACTGGGGTAGTACTGGCTCGTAGCGGACACTGCTGGGTCGTGCCGGCTCGTGGCGGGCAATACTGGGGTCGTGCCGGCTCGTGACGGACACTACTGGGTCGTACTCGCTCGTGGCGGGCACTACTGGCGTTGTGCTGGTTCGTGGCGGGCACTGCTGGGGTTGTGCTGGCTCGTGTAGGGCACTGCTGGGTCGTGCTGGCTCGTGGCAGGCACTACTGGGGTTGTGCTGGTTCGTGGCGGGCACTGCTGGGTCGTGCTGGCTCGTGGCGGGCACTGCTGGGTCGTACTGACTCATGGCGAGCACTGCTGGGACGCGCTGGCTCGTGTCGGGCACTGCTGGGTTTGTGCTGGCTCGTGGTGGACACTACTGTGGTCGTGCTGGTTCGTGGCGGTTACTGCTGGGTCGTGATGGCTCGTGGCGGGCACTGCTGTATCCTGCTGGCTCGTGGCGGGCACTACTGGGGTCGTGCTGGCTCGTGGCGGGCACTGCTGGGTAAAGTTGGCTCGTGGCGGGCACTGCTGGGGTTGTGCTGGCTCTTGGCTGGCACTGCTGGGTCGTGCTGGCTCGTGGCGGGCACTGCTGTGTCGTGCTGGCTCGTGGAGGACACTACTGGGGTAGTGCTGGCACGTAGCGGGCACTGCTGGGTCGTGCTGGCTCGTGGCGGGCAATATTGGGGTCGTGCCGGCTCGTGACGGACACTAATGGGGGCATGCTGGCTCGTGGCGGGCACTGCTGGGTCGTGCTGGCTCGTGGCGGGCACTGCTGGGTCGTACTGGCTCGTGGTGGGCAATGCTGGGTCGTGCTGGCTCGTGGCGGGCACTGCTGGTGTTGTATTAGCTCGTAACGCTGCTGGGTCGTGATGGCACGTGGCGGGTACTGCTGGGTCGTGCTGGCTCGTGGCGGGCACTGCTGGGTCGTACTGGCTCGTAGCGGGCATTGCTGGGTCGTGCTGGCTCGTGGCGGCCACTGCTGGTGTTGTACTAGCTTGTGGCGGTACTGCTGGGTCGTGCTGGCTCGTGGGGGGGCACTGCTGGTGTTTTGCTGGCTCGTGGCGGGCACTGCTGGTCTTGCTAGCTCGTGGCGGGCACTACTGGGGTCGTACTGGCTCGTGGCGGGCACTGCTGGGTCGTGCTGGCTCGTAGCGGGCACTGCTGGGTCGCGCTGGCTCGTGGCGGGCACTTTTGGTGTCGTACTGGCTGCTCGGATAATGTCGACTTTGTAACATAATTCGCCGGACGCGAACTTTGTAATATAACAATTTAAAAATGCTAGTAATTTTAACAATTGCTTCGCTGAAACCTTTTTTTTCAAGAAAAATAAGGGAAAGATCTTGAGTTATAGTTACGCAAACCCCGTTGGTAATTGTTGATTAAGCCTCTTCAGGGGGGGGGGGTAGCTTTCTAAGGCCTCGAGAAGTTAAATGTTATAAATATGCACATTGCTCAAAATTAAGATTAAATAAGTCTTATCTGAACGTTGACAAATTCTGCTAAGATTGACGGTCTCCTATCCCCTCTGATGTTCTTCGGAAGGCAGCTTTTGTTCACATTTGACCCATTTCCAATTTGATTCGATTTGGCACTGTTATCCTTAATTCTGCATCAGTAGTTTTAGCTTATTCCACCCAGTTCCATACTCATCTGGGGTGAAGACTTGAAGGGTTGACGATTCTTTGTGTTTGTTATCGGAGCACCAAATGTCGATGGCCATCTAGTCCCGGTCGGGGGAGTTGCCGTTATCGTCTTTCTTCTTCAATTCCTTGGGTTTTGTTGTTTCAAAATGAGGATCCTTGTTTCAATTTCTTTATTCAATCATTTCTTTTGTTTCGCCACGCGCAACTTTGTGTAGCTTGTTTTCTATGATTATGATTCAAACTTGTCGAAGAAATCAAGTTTATAACATTTAGGCGGCAAAATATACTTAAGAATTATCACATCGATAGCAGCCTCTTCTTCGGTGGTTTTATTGATTATCGGTTAATCTTGAGATGATTTAATTTCGCTAGTTAAATTTGTAATAAGTGAAACACGATTCTAGGTTTGTGTACGATTGTTTTGAATTCCTTGCAGTCATGCAAAGATCTTACCAAACACAAAATAAAAAAGTTTAAAATGTTGCGTATTAAGCCTTCTTATGCTCTTCTCCCTCGAACTGTTAAAAGGTCTTTTATGAGTTCTCTGATTTCATAAAAAAGCTCATTTGTGTTTTCGTTGAAGTCATATACAAGGATCTTACAGGGAACTACATGTAATTTGTTCGACATCATATATGATTATTGTAGCATTACTAAGAAATACCGACCCGCGTTACGAACGGTCAAAGCCCTTCAGATATTTACCCTAATTTAGGTTGCTCGGTAAAATTTGTCAGTGTTTTGACGATATCTGGTGCCCTAAACAAACCTTTCAAATGGAAAATCTCGCAAATGATATATAGAAATCTACAATACCGCCATCAAAGCTAAACAGTCATAAGACTAGACTTCGGAAGAAATGAAAAATTTAGCTTCTGTGTGTTAATATATACTTCATCACATCTCCGAATAGTTTTTTTTAGGTCCAATTGAAAATGATGTTAAAACAACGCATAAATCTATACATCTAAGGTGAATGATCTTAATGGCCGAGAATCTATAACAATTCTTATACCTATTCTAAAGCATGCAATAAAACTGAATTCAATAACTGGATGTACTTTGCTATTTTCGGGACAAAAATATGTTGATGGTAAAAAATCTAAGACAAACCGAAGGACAATCCAAAAAAAGAAGTATATTTCTTTCGAGGTTCACTCCAAACCCCGCCCAAAGCAACTGTTTTTGTTGACCAACAGTTGATATCGTTTCCGTTTCTGACATAAGCCACATAATTAAGTCACTCACTAACCAACAAATTTTGAATTTTTTTCAAAAATAAATTTGCTGTGTGTTTGGTAAGTATCTTTAATCAAAGAATTTTTAGCATAAAATTCTGAAATATTTATAGAAACTAAACCAGCGAGTTGAGGTTTTTTCGGTTTCAGTCAATGATTATGTATGATTTCGTACTGTCCCCACCTGATTTCTGAGCACGACCCTAGTTTTAAAACTAGCTTCAATAAAAAATCCTATTTGATCCTTATCTGAATACCGAAAAATCATATATGATCCATGTATTATTACCAAGACAACATTTGTAAACCTAGTTTGATTAACCAAGAATCATACTTTTTCCTTCTATTTATCTTTTAAGTTAGGGTTAACGTATGCGATTCCCCGGCATCACTTTGTGATCCAAAAAAGACTCTGAAATACAACCTTTCTTTCAAAGTTGAGCGCTAACTGAAGGACTAAGACTTTCTATAAGAGTAACCTTATGTGTAGTTTACGTTACTGAAGATAGTTTATACATATCAATTCTCAATTACAAGTAAAATGAAAAACCACATTTGCGTAAATTTTCATGCTAATTTTCTAAATATGTTTTTAGGTCACAATT